>NC_135718.1:138302281-138676034 GCF_964656455.1 Halichoerus grypus | reverse complement strand
CTCAGCATAATACCCTCCAGTTCCATCCACGTCGTTGCAAATGGCAAGATTTCATTCCTTTTGATGGCTGCATAATATTCCATTGTATATATATACCACCTCTTCTTTATCCATTCATCTGTCGATGGACATCTTGGCTCTTTCCACAGTTTGGCTATTGTGGACATTGCTGCTATAAACATTGGGGTGCACATACCCCTTCGGATCCCTACATTTGTATCTTTGGGGTAAATACCCAGTAGTGCAATTGCTGGGTCGTAGGGCAGCTCTATTTTCAACTTTTTGAGGAACCTCCATACTGTTTTCCAGAGTGGCTGCACCAGCTTGCATTCCCACCAACAGTGTAGGAGGGTTCCCCTTTCTGCACATCCCCGCCAACATCTGTCGTTTCCTGACTTGTTAATTTTAGCCATTCTGACTGGTGTGAGGTGATATCTCATTGAGGTTTTGATTTGGATTTCCCTGATGCCGAGTGATGCTGAGCACTTTCTCACATGTCTGTTGGCCATTTGGATGTCTTCTTTGGAAAAATGTCTGTTCATGTCTTAGGCATCCAAATCGGCAAAGAAAAAGTCAAACTCTCACTCTTTGCAGATGATATGATACTTTATGTGGAAAACCCAAAAGACTCCACCCCAAAACTGCTAGAACTCATACAGGAATTCAGTAAAGTGGCAGGATATAAAATCAATGCACAGAAATCAGTGGCATTCCTATACACCAACAACAAGACAGAAGAAAGAGAATTTAAGGAGTCGATCCCATTTACAATTGCACCCAAAACCATAAGATACCTAGGCATAAATCTAACCAAAGAGGCAAAGAATCTGTACTCAGAAAACTATAAAATACTCATGAAAGAAATTGAGGAAAGCACAAAGAAATGGAAAAACATTCTATGCTCACGGATTGGAAGAACAAATATTGTGAAGATGTCAATCCTACCTAGAGCAATCTACACATTCAATGCAATCCCCATCAAAATACCATCCACTTTCTTCAAAGAAATGGAACAAATAATCCTAAAATTTGTATGGAACCAGAAAAGACCCCGCATAGCCAGAGGAATGTTGAAAAAGAAAAGCAAAGCTGGCGGCATCACAATTCCAGACTTCCAGCTCTACTACAAAGCTGTCATCATCAAGACAGTATGGTACTGGCACAAAAACAGACACATAGATCAATGGAACAGAATAGAGAGCCCAGAAATGGACCCTCAACTCTATGGTCAACTAATCTTTGACAAAGCAGGGAAGAATGTCCAATGGAAAAAAGACAGTCTCTTCAACAAATGGTGTTGGGAAAATTGGACAGCCACATGCAGAAGAATGAAACTGGACCATTTCCTTACACCACACACAAAAATAGACTCCAAATGGTTGAAAGACCTCAATGTGAGACAGGAGTCCATCAAAATCCTAAAGGAGAACACAGGCAGCAACCTCTTCGACCTCAGCCGCAGCAACTTCTTCCTAGAAACATCGCCAAAGGCAAGGGAAGCAAGGGCAAAAATGAACTATTGGGACTTCATCAAGATAAAAAGCTTTTGCAAAGCAAAGGAAACAGTCAACAAAACCAAAAGACCCAGATGTTATTAAAAGAGTTTCCTTCTTACTCACTGAGGTAAATCAGCACTCCATTGGATTCTAATTTGTTCACAACTCCCACAAGGCATTTGGGTTGTCCCCTCATACAATGATTCTGGGCTTGACCACATGACTTGCTTTCTCTGTGAGGACATGAAAAAATATGGCATAAGCAGAAACTTGAAATGAGCTTGAAAAGTGAGGCTTATCTTGAATGCTATTTAAGATACGGTGGACAGATTTTCTACACAATGGACTCTTTCTGCCTTCATATCTTGTGCTCTTAACCACCTTAGTTGATTTCTAAAAGGACTTTTCTTTGTGAAAAGCTGAAAAATCAGCTGGTGGTTGGATGAGATAACATTGCCTTATTCATGTATGTGATGGTTGGACGGTTGCTGGCTGGGTGCTGGCTGGATCACTTTAGTTCTTCTCAGAAAGTGACTCATGAACTTGAGCTTACTCTAATGGTAGTCTCAGGTTTTCAAGCAAAGCATTCAATGGAAAAATCATAAATGAGCAAATCTAATAAATAGGAAAATGTACATGTACTCACTAGCAGTTAATCAAATATGAATTAGTGTGGACATATGTATGGGGTTTCTTTATGCCCATTAAGACTAAATTAAAAACATGTGATAACACAAATATTGGTATGGATGGGAAAGTGAGCACACTCACACAAAACTGTGGAAAATGCAAACAAATCATTTTGGAAAGCATTTTGCTAAACTCTATCAAAAATTCATATTCACTTCAAGAGTGAGTACATTAGAAAGGAAACTATCAGTTCTGCCTTATAAAACTTTGCATTATATTGCTTTGTTTGTTTTGATAAATTTTATATTACTTATTATATTGAGATTCAGCATATAAAGGAATTTCAGTTTTTCCAAAGAAATACTTTTAGAAGAATAGTTAAGTCTGAGGAAACAGTCATTATAGTAATTAAAAATTATTAGAATTAAATATGTTATTTATAAATAATTTATTCACTGATTTAGTCATTCTTTTCACTTTCAGGTAAAGATAGAAGAATATAGTTCTAAAATATAATGTGAAGTACAGTATGTGCTTCCTACCCTCACATGCTCAGTAGGTCAGTAGAAGAAAGAGATATTAGTTGACAAATGCTATTTTGTGAGAAACATCATATGCTATGGGCTCACATGAAGACCATTTAATCCAGTTTTGGGGGTTAAGGATAGGGAATGTTTCCTAAGAAAATCACAACTAATTAAGTCCTGAAAATGGTAATATTGGTGGAAAGAAAGAAGTGAAGCTGGAGAAAAAAAAGAGACTGTTTCTGGCAAAATGGACAGAATTTGAAATGATGTATGTGTGAGAGAGACATAATACATTCAGAGATCTAAATGCAGCTAAGTGTGTGGTATTAGGATGTGTACAGAGGTGTATCAAGTAGAATCAGGATGAAGGAATTTGTAAGTTATATAAAGTAGTTTAGACTGCATTCTCAAGATAATGGTTATAGAATTTGTGTAATAAATAATCTGATTGAAACATGGAATTTTGGGACACCAGGTTGGAAGTCTTAGTTAAAATGAGGACAATCTTGGAAGGACAACTGTGGAAGAAAAGAGAAATTAAAAGACATTAAACTGTGGTTATTGTCAGGGTGGTTCAGTCGGTTAAGCGTCTGCCTTTAGCTCAGGTCATGATCCCAGAGTCCCTGGATAGAGTCCCACATCAGGCTCCCCGCTCAGCGGGGAGTCTGCTTCTCCCTCTGCCTCTCCCCTCTGCTCTCGTGCTCTCTCTCTCACTCTCTCTCAAATAAATAAATAAAATCTTAAAAAAAAACTGTGGTTATTGTTGACAAGCTATTGCATATTTCCAGAAAGAACCACTATGAATGATAGGGAGGGCATTTTTAGTCTGTTAATTGATATTATCATATTACAGAATACCATTACAATCATTTTAAATGAGTTTTTAGTTTCTAAATTTGTTTTAAATCTTGTAATCCTGTACTTATTATTTCTTAAAATACTTTTGAATGTTATCCCTTCCTTATGAAGTATGTATCTGTTTACATGGGCATAAGCATATACATTTTAGAGTGGTTCACAACAATATTCTATCTTATGGTCTGGCAATTCTGATATATTGCAGCCAAATTTGCTGCATGTTCTGCACTTTCTCCTTTGAACTCACTGTATTCTAGTATCCAACATATTAGTTCCCTGATTCGTTTTGTTCTTTTCATATAAAATCAGAGAATGGTTACAGGAGAATCAAGATAGCTAATGCTTAACTTTTAAATTGAAGAAGGGGACGAAAACAGTGGGGAATTTCCATCACATGGAGAAAGCTTGCTTGAAAACTAAGCTAACATAGAAGAAAGCAGAGCCAAGTAATCAAGAAGGAGGCAGACATAACAAGACAAGTAAAGAGATTTAGAACCATCTACTTAATTTGAACCTCTTGGTCAAGCCACATATCAAGCAGATTCCATGTGTTTACTTGATGGTAATGTAAATCAATACTGTCTTTCATTCTGAAGTAATTTGTGGGACATTTCATTCATCACTAGTTTAAAGTGTATAAATAAAATGCTTCAATATACATTTATTTAATATTCCTCATAATATACATCATATCTTCACTTCTTCAAACTATGTATTCTGTGCATGTCTTGAACTTCTCTAATAATTACAATTACAATCAGTAATTGTAGCTTGAATTCAATTTTAGCATTTAAACAAATTTTGAAAAAAATTATAATGTCAGTGCTCATCACCACATGTGCCCTCCTTAATACCCATCACCCAGTTACCCCAGCACTGGGTTTATACGCAACTAATGAACCGTTGATAACTACATCAAAAACTGATGATGTATTATATGTTGGCTAATTGAACATAATAAAAAATAAAAATAAAAAATAAAGTATAAAAAAATTATGAAGTCATCACTTAAATATTTATTTAAATAAATTTTTACTTAAGGGGTTATTAAGTACATACGTTTAATTTAGAAGAGAAAATCAGAAACGAATCATTGTACGGTTTAAGAAAGGCAAATCGTTGAGTCTGTTTTCTTAGCAAAGTGAAGTTGATGCAGTAGTTAAGCAACAGGGCCCACCTCTCAAGTGTAGTGAAAGCACATGACATTGCCTGTTGTGATTAATGAATTAGAGCAGGACACCCAAATCATTAGGATTCTCCATGAAAAATCATCATTGTGACATGGCAGACAGGAAATTGATAAAAAATGTTAATATTCTTTATGTGGTGTTATTAACTGAAAGTATAAAGTCATCTGAACTTGGAAAATTTTATCCAAAATATTGTTCAGCAGTACTATAGACATAAGTTCTCAATATGAGTGTATTGATAAGTGACACAAATTAAAGAGAAATAAATATAAAACTTTTAACTCTGGATTTTTATAATCAGTTTCCTACAAGGTAAAGATGAACAAAACTAGTGTGCTTAACACTGAGTGAAATTCTATGTGTGTGTAAAATTAACAAAAATGCATAAGAATGCATCTTGTATGCCTTTTTCTGGTAGTATTTCAGAGTTAAATTTTGCTCATTTCAGTAAAAAAATATTATTTATTACCTACTCCATGTGAGTCATTATGTTAGATACAAGGGATAAAAAATATTAATGGAAATTCTCTTAACCTGTAGGGATTTATAGAAAATCACCAGGTACAGTAATAGTGGTATGAACGAAGAGACACAGGTGCACTTATGAGGAACCCTCAGTTGTGTTAGTAGAGATATCACAGACCATGTATTTTTGAAAAGCAGTCTGTAAGCCCATCAATCACGAGGGAAGGAGAGGGGCTTTCCAGAGAGTCAAAATGAGCCAAGAAAGAAAACCAAATAACCAAAGGCATTCAACACAGTTGTAGCAACATATGCAGGGTGAGAAGTGGGTTGAGAAAAGGATGAATAGAGTGCTGGAGACCAAGCCAGGAAGCCTGCTTTGTTTTCAGTGAGGAACTTGAGGTGTGTGCCATGGGCAATGGATATGTACAGTCACATAGCTCTTCTAAGCAGGGGTATGAAGGATGACGTCAGGGGCGTCTGCACTCCTAGCTGGCCATGTGTACAACTTCCCCCGGGGAAGTTGTAAAAAATGATTCCTGGCTTTTGACCCTCAAAGTGAGTTCAGGATGTTGAGTAGGGCTATGTCACATGTTTCAAACCTCTAGGGCTATAATTGGTTGTGACCTAACAAATGACTTATGCCTTAGGGGGTCATGCTATAACCTAGATAGTACACTTTTCCAAACCTAATTGTGTAGCACATAGGGAGTAAGAACAAAGGGCACATGCCTAAAACTCTGAATGTCTGAATGATCTCTTGCCTCATCCCTGGTACATGACCATTGTCCTTTCTAGGCTCAGCAAACATGGCCTTTCAGTGCTTAGGTTAGACTCTGGGATACTTTCAATCTCCTCTAACTTCTTGACTTATCCTGTGGATTCAGAGGACAGAATCAGCATCTTATATTAGTTTTCTATTTTACCAGGACTTTATACATGAAAAATCATAATTAAAAAAAATTTGAATAAATAAATTTTAGGGGTGACTCTTCTGTATTGTAAGCAGAAAGCGTAGCCTATGGATATATTTGTTTACTTGTTTATTTTCCAACTTTTAAAACTTATTGAGATTTTCTTCAGGAAAAAGTGCAGTCAATTTTGCAAATATCAGTAAATGCAATGTGTATACAAAGTAATTTGTTTAAGTACACTATTTCACATATTTCTATGTGAATGAATCCTTCCTTACTTTGGTTCTTTTGGGGTATGTAAAGTAATTCTTGTTAATTTTGCTGTTCAAAACTTTCATACCTCGCATCTCTTGATTTGAGTTTCAAAGTCATTAATTAATTCATATTGATATAAACATAAATCAAACATATTTCTGTTTGTTTTGTTTACATTCTGGTAGCATGACTAAAAGCATTTAAATAGATTTCAAAGCAGAGTCCAAAGGATTTATCATTTGCACAAATGGTGTGGGTTTCTTTACAATGTGATTGGTTAATATTGTATGGAAGTAGAACTATTTCAGTTGGATCTGAAGAATGAGTTGAAAGTAAGTAGGAAAATACATTAGATAGGCATTCTAGGAAGAACAAATGAGGACTAGAGAGGCAAGGAGAAAATTGCCAGATGAATGGTGGCATCTGTCTATCATCTATCTATCTATCTATCTATCTATCTATCTATCTATCTATCTATCTATATCTATCTATCATCTATCTATCTATCATCTATCTATCTATCATTTATCTATTATCTATAATCTATCTATCATCTATCCATTCTTCTATTATGTATCATCTATCTATCTATCTATCATCTATCTATCATCATCTTTCTATCTATATCTATCTATCTATCTATCATCTATCATCTATCTATCATCTAGCTAGCTAGCTAGCTATCATCTATCTATTATGTATTTATTAGTGCTAGTAACAGAAACCCAAATTAAACCATCTGCACAATAAAGGAATCCATTGATTCTCACACATCAAAATTCAATGCTAGGCAGAGTTTCAGTGCAAATAAATTTAGTGCCTTAATTCTGTTTTTTACTCTCTTAATTCTGTTTTTACACACTCATATTCTTTCTATATCTAGGCCAGCTCCTCTCACAGACGGTAGAAGGATGTGGGGTTATTTGGGGCACAAAGTCATTTTCATTTTTCCAGTTGTTTCTCATAAGATGAAGGGAAAACTTTCTGTGGCATCCCCAGGCATCTGTCCTTGAAATCATCAGCCTATGTTAAATCACATGTATTTTTAAACAAATCATGACACTGTTTGTTTAACTTCCCTTAGATCAAGTCATTCTTGCCTTTGATGCAAGCTCATTTCTCTAAATCACATCTGGCCGTTCCAACTCTGTGGCAGAAGGTGAACAAATTTGGAAGATTAACGATAGTGCCTAACATAGTGTCTGTCTTCCGGGAATTTTAAGTAGCTGATTTTGACTAGAAAATATTCAATATAAACTTATTATCTCTCTAATTTGCCATTTTAGATGAATTAAATGAATCTATGTTATTACATGTGCTATTCTTAATGATTTAATACATAGAATTAAAAATGTGAAGGTTCATTTAATTGGCAAAAATCATGTTTTAAAAACAATAAGGAAATGTTAATTAAATTATTTTAAAATATTATGAGAATATGAGTGTTGGAGTTTCCATTGTGATATATTTCTTGAGAGTTCAATGATTAGTACTTGTGATTGTTGCTCAGAGAAAACTAGTTGCTCATAGAGTAATAGGTATACCAACTGGTTGTAGAAGTTCTCGTGCAGGGGTGCCTGGGTGGCTCAGTTGGTAGGGTGTTTGCCTTTGGCTCAGGTCATGATCCCCAGAGCCCTGGGATCAAGCCCCACGTTGGGCTCCCTGCTCAGCGGGGAGTCTGCTTATCCCTCTCCCTCAGCCCCTCCTCCTCCTCCTCCTGCTTGTGCTCCCGCTCTCTCTCATAAATAAATAAAATCTTTAAAAAAAATAAAAAAGAAGTTCTTGTGCATTTTTTACTTATATCAAAAATAAAATCTCAAAAATTGTTTAATTACATGCCTTAAGCTCCACCTATATTTTCATTTTGATTAAGTTTTGCATTTTACTTATGAAAAAGAAAGTGTCAGTCTATATTTTGCATGTCTGTAGTCACTATCAAATTGACTTGACATTCATATTCTTTAAATTGATATTGTCCCATGGAACTATCATCAATGAAGAAAATGTTGACTAATCTGTGCTGTCCAATATAGCAGCTACTAGCCTTTGGCTACTGAGCACTTGCAAAGTGGTCAAGTGGTCAGTGCAACTGGGAAGCATAATGTATCATTACATAAATTAATTTTTGGTGAAATAAAGAGTCTCAAGTGGCTAGTGGCTACCATGTTGAACCAGCACAACTTTACATTGAAGAGGAGATGTTTGGAATGCCAAGTAAAGTACACTCAGGAATACCTAGCTAACAATATATTGGAAATGGCATGTATAACAATATTAATGACCTACATATCATTGGAAAAACTATAGGAATAACATGAATGAGAACAAGATTATATTATGCTTTTCATTACGGGCTATATTTTCTGACTATAACAAAACATGATGTCATCACCTTTATGTTATAATAGTAACATGTAACCAGCATCAATAATTAAATCCACAGTGCTTGCTACAAGTACAATAAAATGCCATCTGCATCATTTTTAAGAGGTACAGTTACTGCTTTAAAAATGTATTCTCTTTACAAACTCTTTTCATGCTTTGTTCATTTCATAATGTTGGATTAGCAGTCACTCCAAATATAATAAAGTCTTTAATGTACTTTAATGTGAGAAACAAAAAATCAAACTAACTTGTATATGTAGGCAGATACTCAACTGTTTGTTGGTTGTATTTAAATTAATGCTAATTTAGTCTTATATTGTTAATATGCTCACAAACATCCACACATTTATTTTAGAGTACTACATTTTATTTTCTAAAGACAAAACCTATTTGAATTCCAAATGTTGATCTCCTGACAGATTTATAGCATGTGTTTATTTAATCATGTTTGATAATAACTTTATTTACATCACTTTCACCATAAAATTTTGTGAGGGATTTTTGTCACTAGAATGACTATTAAACAAAATTGAATTGAATGATTAAAAATTCAAAAACACCCAACAAACCAAATGGTTAACTGAGACTGGAACCTTGCATTTTCTTACAGGAACTATTCTGTGTTTTCTACTGGGTCAGGGATATAGCAGGACTGCTTGGCCCCTGGTTTCCTAAGATGACACCCATTGAAAACATTCCAGTATTACTTCAATAAACCCACAGATGCATTTTTAATCTCATCATAGCTTACTGTATTTAGTAATATACTACAGTTGTGTTGAAAAGCGGATGGAAATGTAACAGCATAAATTATTTACCCAAAGTTCTCATTTTTTCTTTCAGAATGAGATCTGAAATTATTTTTATAGTTCATAGTTGCCATAAAGTATAACAAGTAAGTATATAAATATAGTTATAATCTAAGTGTCTAGATCAGTACTGACACTTTAAGGTATTGATCAAGATGGTTCTCCTCACAGATACCTGGGTGGCTCAGTCGGTTGAGCATCCTGCTCTTGGTTTCGGCTCAGGTCATGATCTCAGGTTTCTGGAGGCCTGCGCTGCACTCTGTGCTCAGCGGGGAGTCTGCTTGAAGATTCTCTCCTTCTTCCTCTGCCTCTCCTGCTCTCTTTCTCTCTCTCTATCTCAAATAAATAAATGAATCTTAAAAAAAAAAAAAAAAAAAAGATGGTTCTCCTCAATTTAACTGAATTTTAGATAGGTTTTTTCCTAACTATTGAACACTGACCTCCTTTTCTTAGAACACCTACTTTAGAAAACTGGCAATTGTAAATTCCTTCTCTGCACCTTTGAAATGTATGTATATCTTATCCCCCTTCTTGCTAATTTTACAACTCAGGAAATGTATTTTCCAATAAACTGGAAGCCATCTCTTTGAAATGTAAACATCAAAGAAGATAGTGACTCTATCTTCCAGTATCTGTGGGAGGATAGGACACTAACTTTGATGGGCACCAATTAGCAAACACAAATGGCCTAATCATGGAGAAAAACATTTGTAAATGGGAATAATTCACTGTGATCCCTTAACACATCCCATTGACCAACCTCCCTGCTAACATCCTCCAAAACCTTTCCACTAATTCAGTCCAAAGCTTAAGATCCATCCTGCCTTTTGTTTCAGTAGAGATTTCAGTCTCCCTACCACCTTGCAATAGTATTTTTTTGAAAATATTTTATTTATTTTGAGAGAGAGAGCACACAAGCAAGAGAGCACAAGCAGGGGGAGCAGCAGAGGGAGAGGGAGAAGCAGACTCCCCACTGAACAGAGAGCCTGATGTGGGGCTTGATCTCAGGACCCCGAGATCATGCCCTGAGCTGAAGGTAGGCGCTCAAACGACTGAGCCCCCCAGGTGCCCCCATACTGTAATAGTCTTAAATAAAGTCTTCCTTGTCCGATGAACTTTGCCTACTGAAATTTTTGTTTTGATAGATTTTTATTCTTTGTTTCTTCATTCCTCTTTTTATTCTTCATTTTTAAAATGTGTGAAGTGTTTTTTTCATAAAGGAATACCGCATACCTAGCTATTTTTTTCTTATATAATGTAAACTACTTAACAATTAAAGCAAGTGTATGTAAGTGTCTTTCTGCATTCATTTAATATTGTACATACCTGTGTTTCTGGATTTTAATGCTGACTTAACAAATCACAAATTTAGCAGCTTAAAAGAACACATATTTGTTATCTCACAGTTCTGAAGTCATGAGTCCAAGTAGGCATAGCTGGGTCCTCAGGGTCTTACAAGGGGTCAGCAAGATCATAGTCATTGCTGTAAACTTCAGGGAAGAATCTGATCCGAACCTCCCAGGCTATAAACTGCCCATTTTCTTGATAGCTGTGAGCCTCCTCTTCCAGAGCCTGTCCACATTCCTTGGTTTGTAGTCCTTTTCTCCATTTCAAAGCCAATAACAATGAGTCAAGTCATCATACTTCAAATCTCCCTGACAGCCCCGTGTGCCTCATCTTTCCTTTGTTTTCCACTCCCTCTGAACTCTGAGTGACTCTTCCTTTTTTAAGGGCTCAATTGATTATACAGGGCTGACCTGGATCATCCTGGCTAATCTTCCTATTTTAAATTCACCTGATTAGTAACTTTAATTCCATTTGCCAAATCCTTCCACATCAGTGCCTGGATTAATTTTTAATTGAATAAGGAAGGGATAGGAATATTAAGAGAACACTTTTAGTTGCCTACAGATATTTCTAATATCCACTCACAAGGGAAAGGGGGGATTTTATGTAATAAATACTGAACATTGACTAAAGTTGATTGCCTTGCACATTAAAAGAAAAACATAGCTAATGAGGGCTATTCTATCAAAAATGGTAATTCTTTATAAAGTCAACAGATGCAACTAATTATTATGTCATATCACGGCATCCTTGATATAACTAGAAAAAGGACTATTTTACTCTGATTTGGAAAAAAGATAGAATTTAATAACCTTGATTGTCATATAACTAGGGTTGATTATGTAATTTGTTATTTTTTTGTTATTTTTTTTTTGTAATTTGTTATTTTTGAAGACCACTCTGTATATGGCAATATGCTAATTTCTAGAGATAAATAATATACATCTCAACCCTCTAGGCACAGGCAAGTGACTTTATGTAAAGTTTTAAATGGTCATGTTTTATTGAATCAGGACACACTGCTTTATTGTGAAAGACTTTAAACCGATATCTGTGGCTTCAAATATGCTATCTGCTTTCCTTAGAGCGTATCTAATTGTCTTCATGTGGCAGAACTGGTCTTCACCATATGCTCAAATATACATTCTCCTTGATTTAAGTAAATAAATTCTAGCAAACCATTAGTTTTTTCTTCTGCATGTTTACAAAATTAGGAAATGTGATTTTTAAAAATGGCATAGTACAAGAGTTTTTAAGTCTCCTGAATCAAAAGAGTGAGGAACCAGCTATCGTGTACACATAAGGGGATTATCTACTTATACACATACATAAACTTATATTTTCATGGCTTCTTTTTTTTTTTTTTAGTATTGAACTGATATTTTAATTTTATTTATTTTTTTATTATGTTATGTTAATCACCATACATTGCATCATTAGTTTTTGATGAAGTGTTCCATGATTCATTGTTTGCGTATAACACCCAGTGCTCCATGCAGAACGTGCCTTCTTTAATCCCCATCACCAGGCTAACCCATCCTCCCACCACCCTCCCCTCTAGAACTCTCAGTTTGTTTCTCAGAGTCCATAGTCTCTCATGGTTTGTCTCCCCCTCTGATTTCCCGCCCTTCATTCTTCCCCTCCTGCTATCTTCTTCTTTTTTTTTTTTTTAACATATAATGTATTATTTTTCAGTTTTGTTTGAGGTGCTTGGCTCAAACCAAAGAAAAGATAAAAATTACTTTTAACATGGGCTCTGAGATAAAGGAAATGCTATTGTAATACACTAGGTAATACGTATATCACTTGTTTTGATAAAATTGTAGACAGTGATATTACATAGTTAATGTAGACTACATTGTTAATTTAATATTTTCATTTTAATGAGCGAAATTGAGGTAATGAGAATTTAATGTCAAGGGAATCATACATTAAAATTAAAATGTATTTTTACTTCTTTATCCTTACTGAATTATTTTTTCAATATATCTGATTTTAAATAGGCTTAAAATTAATCACTTGACACTATATGATGAAAAACTATTATTTATTATTTATTTATTTTATTATTGATACATTTTAGAAACTAAAATAAAATCTATGTATGCTGGGATTAGAATACTTTTTTTAAAATTATTATGAACTTAGTGACAGCTAAATTCTATAAGAATCTATAAGAATCTTTGGAGAAATAGCCTTAATAAAGCAGAATAAAATATAAAACTTGTTCTTTTGTTTTCTCAACATATCATTCTCATTCATTTTCAATACCTTACCAATATAGACTATGCTATATTGTTTATGGTTGGCAAAGATTGTACACTATGAATGCTAACTTTTTCTAAGTTTTCTAAGCATGTTTCATAGGTATTTAGGGAATAATTATAACTCTTTCTTATCCTTGATCATATAAAGGATTTTGATTTTGTAAGAGAAGTTTCACAGGCATTTTACTTTTGATGATCTGATAGAAATAGAAGGAGAAAAATTAATGGGGCATACTGAATGCAATAATTAGGTGCTGGACTACAAGTCCTAAACCTAAAAGGACAATATCCTTAACCTCATAGATAATGTGTCAGATAAGATAAGGGCCTTTTATTGAAGCAAGAAAGAGTAAGAAGAAGGAGATCAATATTGAAATAGTATTTAAATTTTACCAACCAGGGTTGTATGTCATCTGTGAGGTATCAAAGTTTGAGAGGCATGAACAGGGCTAAAGTGATAATGAATAATGAGTGGGAACTCAATGGAAGGAAATTTTCAAAATTCACTTTTAGTTGGGGCACCTGGGTGGCTCAGTCGGTTAAGCATCTGCCTTTGGTTGGGGTCATGATCCCCAACTCCTGGGATCAAGCCCAACATTGGCTCCCTGCTTAGCGGGGAGCCTGCTTTTCCCTCTCCCTCTGTTCCTCCCCCCTGCTCATGCTCACTCTCTCAAATAAAATAAAACCTTTTAAAAAATTCACTTTTAGCATCACCCTTGTCTCTTGAATTATACTTGTCACGGTTAATAGGTTTTAGAAAATTAGAATTATCTCAGAATACTTGCAATCTATTGGTCACTTTGAAGTGTTTGTTAAATTACAGTCCACATCCATAAAATAGTCATTGCCTGCTGACTGATGTTTATCTTTCTTTCTTTGACCAAATGGTTCTGAAGATAAAGTTATTCCATGACGTGGCTTCAAAGATCAGGCTAGATTATTATTTAATTTCATTTCAAGTATAATATTATTATTTAATTTTTAAAATAAGTAGAGTTACTAAGATAAAAAAAATATAGGAAAAACTATAGGAATTTAAGTCAGAGAACATTACCTAAAATATCTAAGGATCAAAATTTGCAGCTGGGTGTGCCAAAAACAGATGTATTTTCATTTGAAATAATCACCAAACTTTGGAAGCAACCTGTAGATCCTTCCTTCTCCAAATTGCCATGCTGAGCAGCAATTGGATGAGCAGGTGGCAGAATTTCTAGAGACATGTTCCAAGATAAATGTGATATATGTAGAAGATTATGAGGAAGTAAAGAGTACTGTCAGGTGTGCCCCAGGGAGAGACCCCTGGTAGTACCACCCCTTGGGAATAGAAATAAGGGTGTCATTTTGAACCATTTAAAAGTCAATGTTTTATGAACTCTCCAGAAGAGAGAAGATCCTCATGAGGATGACAATGAATGTGCTGTCTCTCTGGTAGTTAGCAGCTGTAATTCACTGTAATTTACTTTGTAGAAATAAAAATAATATGACTAGTCTTGATCTTGAGTGCTGTGGAGCAAGACATACGTGATGCATAACTAAGAAATGATGTGATGCATTAGAGCCTAGAAACTAAAATTTACTCCAACCATGTTTTATAGGTATATTTGCTTTGTTTTATCTTGAACAGGGTGTCTATGTCATGTACAGCAGCCACCCCTTATCTGCGTTTCACTTTCCAAAATCTTAGTTACCCACAGTCAACCGCGGTCTGGAAGCAGATGATCTCCCTTCCAACATATTGTTAGAAGGTCAGTTAGAAGGTCAGTCTAACACTAAGTTACAATAGCAACATTATTAACCTCACTTCATCCTGTCACATAGGCATTTTATCATCTCACATTATCACAAGAAGGGCAAGTACAATACAATAATTTGAGAAGGACTCATTCACATAACTTTTATTACAGTATATTGTTATAACTCATCTATTTTTCATTATTGTTTTTGATCTCCTACTGTGCTTAACTTATAAATGAAACTTCATCATACGTATGTGTATATATAGGAAAAAAACATAGTATAATGGAAGGTTTGGTACTATCTTTGATTTCAGGCATCTGCTGGAGTTCTTGGAACATATCCCCCAAGGATTTGCAGGGACTACTGTAGTAAGTGCAATGCTGGGTTGCAATGCTATCTTTGTGATTTTTGACTATTTATTTCACTTCTCTGAACCTTATTTTTCTGAAAGAAAAATAAGCTTTGGAGCTGAATATACCAGAATTTGAAATGAGGCTGTTTACCTTACTTGTTTAATAGTTTTAAATAAGTCTTATAAAATCTCTGGGCATCATTTCCCTCATCTGAGGAAAGCCAGCACCTAGCTCTAAAATATCTCAAATATGTAGATCACAGATATGTAAGTTTCTTTGTAAGGCTGTGGGTTCTTGGTCCTGTACCCTAAATCTGGGTTAGTTTTTAAATGCTTTAAACAATGGGTCAAAAAGGAGGGATGTTCTACGACTTCTTTTTGTTTGTTTATTTGTTCCTTTTGTTCTGTGTGTGTGTGTGTGTGTGTGTGTGTGTTGGTTTGTTTTTTTGTTCCTTTTTCATTGTTCTTTGTTTTGTTTTGTTTTGTTTGTTTTCGTTCTGTGACTTCTGGGGCCACATCATAAATGACATGTAGTTTTCACATGGTCGTCTTGGTATTGTTATGCCCTGGAAGTTCCCTCTCTGAATATACCATCTCAGAACTCAGCAGCCATCCTGAGAGACATCCAAACCACATGAACCAGCAGCATGTGTACTCCAGACCAGAGTCCAGCTCAGCTGATTGTTCAGCAGTTCCAGCCCAGCTGGCAGACTCCTGACTGAAGGACCTACCATCAAAGTGTATCAACTAGTCTTGAGGATTTCAGCCCTCAGCCATTCAGTTCTTCCCAGGTGACCCATGGATTTTCTGAGCATAATAAAATGGTTGTTTTTATGCCACTAAGATGTCACTAACTCACATCATTATCATGAAAATACTAAATTTAAGGGAAAGTATTTAACAAATTAAAAACACACTACAAATGTACTATAAAAATAAAATACATAAAATTTTATGAATCAACATAATGGAGTGGACAAATAAATATATTTTTAAGATATCCTAGTTGTGTTCATTAATGAATGATTGGACCATAAGAGGCTATTTAAAAATTATGACAGTTTAGAATATACCCTGTTATTCTGACCTGGATATTATATTAGGCAGAGTAGATTATCTTGTGCTAATTGCTTATTAGTACCATTTTCAGAAACCAGTCCTAGACTGACGGGAGAATTAAACAATATAGAATGTGTAGTAACTGTGAACTGAGTTTCTCTCTTTATTCTGAATGTCATTTGTTTACCTCCTGGAGTGGGGTGGGGATAAAACTTAGCTCTTGTACTGAAAGTAGGCTAATATATTGAAAATAAAATTTGAGAACTAATGCTCAGGAACAAATTACATTCCACACTGGAAGTATGGCTGTAAGGTATGCCAACAGAGAGCTGAGATGCATATTATTCAAGTGTCCAAAATGACTTCTTCCTGAGGATTTTGTAAGAGATGAATACTAAATTGGCCAGACTACAAAAGGCAAATCGTGTGTTAGATCAGAAGTAGACACTTTAGTTTCATGAGTCATTGGCTTGGAAAACTGTCTTAAAGGTATTAAGGAAGGAAAAGAAAAAGAAGAAAAAGCACAATAAAAAATAGAATATCTATCACAAACGATGTCAGCAGGGGTGAAAAAGGAGCATGATGCATGGAATCATAGAAACAGAGAATCCAATTTATCAGGAAAAACTTCTCACACCTGGCACTTTTTTGACACAAAAAATTGCAATAACAACATTTTCTCCCTGAATTAAGATCCCACCATCTATGAAAGATAACACAGTGATCAAACATTAAACATGAAATAGTTTTATATGATTAAACTGGTATTTTAAAGTTAAAACTTTCCTACAAAAAGTTATTTATCAATTATGCGATTAATTTGTCAAGCATAATATATCAAAGCAAAACATTTAAATATATATCATTGTATCAATAGTGGTAAAATTGGGTAATTAACTGTGCAGCTTAAAATATGCTTCTGTTAATTTGGTACAGTGTTCTGAAACTTAACAAAATAAAAAATGTATATTAAAATCACTGTAAATATATATTTTTGTTACATTACAAATACACATCATGTCGAATACATACATACATGTCCATATCAACAAAGTTATAATGCTTTTCAAATTTGTTTTATCTTTTTCCAGCTTTATAGAGCTATAATTGAAAATAAACTTACAACATTGTGTTTTGATATAAATATATCTTATGTGATTACCACCATCAAGCTCATTAACATACCATCATCTTACATATAGTGACCATTTTGTGTGTGTGAGTGTGTGGTGATCTACTCTCTTAATATCTACTCTCTTAGCAAATTTTAAGTATAAAACGTATTATAGGAACTCTTATAACTCCATTGCAAAAACCAGACATTTCTCCAAAGAAAACATACAAATAGCCAGCAGTGAGTAGGTGTTCAATATCACTAGTCATCAGGGAAATGCAAATGAAAACCACAATGGGATATCATTTAGCAAAGATGTAGAGAAAAGGGTACCCTTGTGCACTGTTTAGTATAGCCATTAGGGAAAAAAGAGTGGAAATTCCTCAAAAAATTAAAAAAAAATAGAACTACCATATGATCTACAATCCCACTTCTGGGTATACATCCAAAGGAAATAAAATCAGTATCTTGAAGTATATCTGCACCCCCATGTTTACTGAAGTATTATTCACAATAACCAAGATATGGAAACAACCTAAGTTGTCCTAACAACTTAGGGTCCTAATTGGATGGAAAAAGAAATTACAGTATTTATATATAAAATTAGATTGTGAACAGTGAACTCACATGCAGGTATCAGGGAATGTTTCTTAGAAGAATGTAGATGCCTGAACAATTCCTTCCAGTGTGAAAATAAGCTAGATGAAGATATTCTTAGGGCAGGAAGAGTTGCTGGCAGAATAAAAGGCATGTAAAGATACATAGATAGAACTATAAGAGTTTTTGAGGAAACTAAATAATGGTATGTAGAAAATGTGAGGGACAAATTTCAGATAGGTCAGTGGAAAGAAACCACTCGAAAAAATTTTAGAGGCACACCATTATATGCTAAGTTAAAGAGATTAAGTGTAAAGATTTGGAAACTCTGAAGCTTTGTAAAGAGATAAAAATAACGAGATGACACATTGTTAGAGTACTTGGACAGAATTTAGAAGAGTACTACTCAGGTGGATGGTGCTCCCCATAGTGAACTATGCAAGAAAATCTACTGAGTAGAAAAAGAAAATAACATGACTACTGTTTACTTACATAAAAATAAGAGTGAAATAGTATTTGCTATTTTTTTAATATGTTCATTCTAGTTCTCTGATGTGTCTTATGGGGATTGATTTTTCTTTAAACAAAACATTTACAATATTATTTTTTAACTAAAAAGAGGTGGAAGCTTTTTGGTATTTGTCCAAATGAATTGAAAATCTATGTTCATGCAAAAACCTGCACACAGATGTTGATAGCAGTTTTATTTATAATAGACAAAACTTGGAAGCAACCAAGATGCCCTTCATTAGATGAATGAATAAATAAATCATGATACATCCAGACAATGGAATATTATTCAGTGCTAAAACAGAAATGAGCCACCAAGCCATGAAAACACAAAGAGGAAACAAATTTACATTACTAAAGTGGAAGAAGCCAGTCCAGAAAGACTACATCCCATATAATTCCAACTATATGACATTCTGGAAAAGTTAAAACTATGGAGACAGTAAAAAGATCAGCAATCCCAAGGGTTAGAGGCAGGGTATCAGGGAGAGAGGAATAGGCAGAGCACAGAGCATTTTCATGGCAGTGAAAATACTCTGTAATACACTATAAGAATGATACCTGCTATTTTACATTTGTTCAAACCCCTGGGATGAACAACAACAAGAATATATCTTAATGCAAACGTCCATAGACTATGGGTTCATCAGTTGTAACAAAAGTCCCACTCTGGTGGGGGATGCTGATAATGGGGAAGGCTATATATAGACCTGTGTGGGGTCAGGTGGTATATAGGAAATCTCTGTGCTTTCCTCTTAATTTTGCTGTGAACTTAAAAATGCTCTTTTTTTTTTTTTTTTAAGACAGAAAGTAGATTAGTTTTGCCTAGGGCAGAAATAGGAATGGGGATTTACTGCAAATGGGCACAGGAAACATTTTGGGGGTGATGGAAATGTTCTAAAACTGGATTGTGATGATTGGTTGCACAACTCTAAATTTACTAAAAATTATTAAATTATACACATAGAATAGGTGAATTTATAGTGTGGAAATTATACCTTTTTTTTTTTTAAAGATTTTATTTATTTGACAGAGAGAGCACAAGCAGAGGTAGAGAGAGGGAGCAGATTTCCTGCTGAGCAAGGAGCCCGATGTGGGACTCGATCCCAGGACCCTGGGATCATGACCTGGGCCGAAGGTAGTCGCTTAACCGACTGAGCCACCCAGGCGTCCCTGGAAATTATACCTTAAGAAAGCATTTTTAACTTTTATTTTTTAAAGATTTTATTTATTTTATTTGAGAGAGAGAGAGCATTGGGGGGCAGTGGGAAAGAGAGAAAAGGAGAAGCAGACTCCCCACTGAGTGGGGAGCCCAGCACAGGGTTTGATCCAGGACCCTGAGATCATGACCTGAGCCAAAGGCAGATGCCTAACCTACTGAGCCACCCAGGTGCTCTGAAAGCTTTTTAAAAAATAAAGTCTGACTGTTGGATCACAGACCTGTACCTCTGAAACAAATAATACATTATATGTTAAAAAAAAAAAAAAAAAAAAAAGATAGTAGGAACGGAAAAATGAAGGGGGGGGAATTGGAAGGGGAGACAAACCATGAGACACTATGGACTCTGAGAAACAAACTGAGGGTTCTAGAGGGGAGGGGTGTGGGGGAATGGATTAGCCTGGTGATGGGTATTAAGGAGGGCACGTACTGAATGGAGCACTGGGTGTTATACACAAACAATGAATCATGGAACACTACATCAAAAACTAATGATGTAATGTATGGTGATTATCATAACATAATAAAATAAAATAAAAGTCTGAAAGGAAGAGGTAGGAAAATCATGAAAGTTTTTTCATTGATCAGAAGTTTACTAATTTTCTTTTTTCTTTTTAAAATAATTTTCTTGTTAAATGTTTCGAAGTATTTTGAAATTTAAAAATGTTATGCATTTTTTTTCACAGATATATAAACGATTTCAAATTTCTTGGTCAGCACTTTGTTGTTGGCAAATAGCTCTCAATATTGCAGTAACCTGCAATGATTTTTGAAAAGAGAACCATGCCTAACCTGTCTCTTCAAGATAAAGATATTATTTAAAAAAAAAATAATGGGTGATAAAGCATTTACCTAAAAAATCTGTGCTCTCAAGAGAACATTTTTAAAATGAGTTGAAATGTTTCGGGTGCCTGGGTGGCTCAGTTGGTTAAGCGACTGCCTTCGGCTCAGGTCATGGTCCTGGAGTCCCGGGATCGAGTCCCACATCAGGCTCCCTGCTCGGCGGGGAGTCTGCTTCTCCCTCTGACCCTCCTCCCTCTCATGCTCTCTGTCTCTTGTTCTCTCTCTCTCAAATAAATAAATAAAATCTTAATAAAAAAAAATAAATAAATAAAATGAGTTGAAATGTTTCAATATTATGTGATTTTCTTTCTAACAAGTATTAGCTGACATTTCACTAAGCTTACAGAACTTGTTGACAAACTCAGTAGATTGAAAAATTCCCAAATTAGGAATATCAGCAGTTATTTAACAAACTTATTATAAATAAGTTTTAAAATTGTAGCAACATTTTTTAAAAACTCAAGAAATAAAAGATATCAGGAGAGAAGGGAATTTATTGCCTTAAAATAAATATAATCAGGCTAATAAGTGCAGTCAATGATGCAATTTTCATTGGTTTAACTAGTTTAAATCTAGGTTTTTTTTTTATTTTTTTAGAGTCAGAGAGGTATTCTGTATGAGACTATAATAATGGATACATGACATTATGCATTTATCCAAACCCACAGAATTTTAGAGCAACAAAGAGTGACCCTTAAGGATGCAAATTAAAAAAAAAAAAAAATTTAGGAGGTTGTGGATTTCAGGAAGAAAATAAAAATGTTACAAAACAATCCAACTGTATTACATATATGAAATGGTTTCATTGAAGGGGGTGGGGGAAATGTGCTAATTTAAGTAACTTTGGAAATAAATGAAACCTGAAAGAGTTGAGGGAAAAGGAACTGATGCAAGCATTGTACTCTGCTTTATAAGATTATCTTGGAAGGAGACATCAGTTACCAACTAGAATGCAGATCCTACTGTACATTTATAATGTAAGTAAACGATTAAATAAATGGGTGGCAGATGATAGGAGTCACTCTTCTCCCTGTTGGCATGAAAATTTACATGTAAGCAGGGGGAGGGAGAAAAATTCCAAATAATTTATGTAGAAACCCTACTCTCTAGGAAGTGGAGTGTGACTCCTTACTCTTTAAGTGTAAGTTAAAGCTGCACATAGTGACTTCTTTCCAAAGAGAATGGAAATGAAAAAAAAAAAAAGAAAAAGAAAAGAAAACAGTATATTTCTAGTGGACAAATTTGACAAACACTCAGCCAGGTGATCACTACGACATCAAAAGTATTAAGTAAACCTGATACTATGAACTATTGATATGATGAAAATGAGACTTTATCTCTGTGGTCTTTCTCCCCAAAACACATAACCCCAGTCTAATCATGAGAGGAGAAAAAAAAAGCCAAGGTAAATACCAATGGAGGAACATTCTACAGAATAGGTGACTAACGCTCCTCGGAACTCTCATCAAGACAAGGGATGTCTGAGAAATATTTCCCAGCCAAGAGGAGCTTATGGAGACACACCTGCTAAATGTATGATGTTCTGTATCAGAACCTGGAATAGAAAGATTACAGTCGGTAAAAACAGACAATCTGGATACAGGATGAACTTCAGTTAATGAGACTATATCAACATTGGTTCATTAATTGTAACAAATGTACCACCCTAATTTAAAATATTAATAGAGGAAACTGGGTGTACAGTATATGGAAACATTCTTTACTGTCTTTGGAATTTTTCTAAATCTAAAATTTTGCTAAAAGTAAAATTTCATTTAAATACATCCAGATGCGGGGTGCCTGGGTGGCTCAGTAGGTTAAGCATCTGCCTTCGGTTCAGGTCATGATCCCAGGATCCTGGGATCGAGCTCAATGTCTTGCTCCATGCTCAGTGGGGAGTCTGCTTCTCCCTCTCCCTCTGTCCGCCTCCCTCTTGTGCTCTCTCTCACTATCTCCACTCTCTCCTCTCAAATAAATAAATAAGACCTTAAAAAAAAAAGCTAAAAAAATAAAAAAAACATCCATACACAACTAAAAATAAAAATAGAAACAAAGTTCCATTTATCATGAGTTTATATTCTATTTTTGGAGACAGATTATAAACAGATATATGCCAGATACATATGCATATATATTCATGCAATGATAAATATTATGAGAAAATTAACGGAAGTAAAAAAGAATAACAAGGGTGCTATTTCAGATAGTTTGGTTAAAACAGACCACTTCAAAGAGGTAAAATCTAAATGAAATGAGTTGAAAATACTATCTCAGATATAAAGTAGGAAAGGAGAATGTCACAGTGGGAATGATCAATCCTGTCAAATGCCACTGAGAAACTTAGAAAGGTGAAAATTTAGTACCAACTTTAGATTTTTGACACTGTTGGAAAAAACAGTCATGCCCGGCCTGCTGACCTTTGCATGGTTCCATAAGTGGGCCTTGGGCCTGAACATTTTTTAATGTGAAGATAAAAATCCTTCACAGCTTGTGCCAGGCATATTGCTTTGTTGGGAATCTCTTTCTGTGTTCTGGGTTTGATGTGTACATCTTTGTTCTTCTTAAGGGTGTGTGTCCTAGGGCACCTGCCCAGCCTCAGTGCTATATATGTTCCCAGCAGAGAGGGAATGGGGTTCTTCACCTTCAGCACAACAGGTCACTGGGGACCAAGGCTTACTATTGAAGTTGAGATTGATCTGTCTTCTCTATGCAAGTAAAACCTCGTTCCATCCAGTGCCTATGTGAGTCATGTCTTTTTGGTGACCTTGACATCTGCAAACCATACAACGAGTTGACATCTTAGAATGGCAGTTCCTACAGGTAGATATTGATATGCTCTTTGCTATTCTTCATACAGTGGGGCGCCTCTGCTGGAGGTGGAAGCTGGTGTCACGGCTCGACTGATGTAAGCTTGTGACTCTGAAAAGAATGGTTAAAGCAGAGTACTGGGGACAATGACCCGGCTGGCAAAGGCTCGAGGCAGACCTGGAAGGGAAATGTGTGGAAAACAGTGATGGGATAAACTAAATCATGTAAGGCCTACTCAATGAGGGCTGTGTTTTTAATACATTAACGTCTTTTTATGTCATAAGGCATACCTGTTTATAGTGTTGAATTCCAAGACACCAATGTGAGTATGTTGCAGCAGTGCTGTTAAGAATAAGAGTTTTTTCTAAGTGTAATTGTAAGCCACCATAATTTTGTTTTTGTTTAAGAGTAATATTTATGACTTAATAATCCCAGGTTGCAGAAAATGCATTTTGTGAGAAAAAAGTGGATGTTTGCTGACCTGCTGGCAAACTGTTGGATTGGTCAAAGAGAGGCATCATTAGACCAGAGTATGGTGATATGAGTTGGGACATAGAAATGTGAAGGGGACAGTAGCTCTTTGGAAACTAGAATGGCTGACAAACTGAAATGAAGAAGTCAGAAAAATAAATAATGATCCTCTTTGGCCAGGCCAGCGTAAGATGACTCTTTTAGCACTCTGAAGTGTTATGAGTTATAGAGGGGAAACTCTTGCTCCACTTTAGGCATGTTTACGGTAAGTTTCCTTGGTAGCATCTAAATGAAGGAGAGTAGGCAGCTGAATGTATGGTTTTGGAATTCAGAAAAGAGGTCTGGACAGAGAGGTAGGTTTTTGAATGTTCGACATATCAGTTGTTATCGATACACAGGGAAGTGAGTTTGTCTCCTAAAGGCAGCACAGTGGGAAGAGAAGATAGTTTGATATAGGGACACCGTAACTGAGCCTTGGAAGGACAAGCGAGGTATTTTGGAGGAAGGCCACAAAGAATAGGATTCAAGTAGAGAGAATATGAAAAAAAGTGAGCGAGAGGACAATCATGAAAAGTATTTTTCAAAGATCAAAAATAGTGCCAAAAAATTGTTCCTGTGACTTAAAAAGATAGAGGTCATTAATGTCTTTGGGAGAACTTGGGAGTGTGCCAAGATGTGAGTTTAGTCTGTGTGTGTGCCTATCTATGTATTATCTATCTATCTATCTATCTATCTATCTATCTATCTATCATCTATTTATGTATCTATCTATCTATCTACCTACCTACCTACCTACCTATCATCTATACTCTATCTTAATCTATCACCTTTATGCTTGGGTTATAGTTGCAAATGCATGTTAGATTGACCTTCTCAGGGATCCAAATTATTAGCTTGCTAGAATCACCTACCTGTCTATTCTTGTCTTCCCTGCACAGTTGGATTAAAATCCATTTAAGAGTGATCACTGTATCTTTACAGTGTTGGTATCTGCCTTCCTCCCCACAACAATTTACATGTAATTGGTGTTCAGAGCTCTGGCCTAGTTTTGTTACTATGTACAGAAAGATTTAAAAACAGTACAGTGTGAAGCCGTAATATCCTTATTAATAGTTTTATTATACTCACTGGATTCAATTATTTTTATATCATTTATATTAACCAGATTATCTTCAGAACACTCTAGGTATTCATATATATGTCCAGACAACCTATGCACTGGAAAATAAAATGGAACAGTTCATGCAAAACATACTGCAAATGCAAAATCCTTTAGATTATCAATAAGAAAATCAGTGAGCATTCTTTAATTTTTATTCCTTTTTATTTAGTATATTTATTGAATGTTTGCTATGCACTTTTAATGTTAACTTAGAGTTAATTTTGTTTTAAATGGATTATTTAATTATATTTTCATGCAAAACATATGATGTAGCTACTATTATTGCCACCACTTGACAGAAAAGAGAAGAAAGTAGAATAAGATTAAACCAGATGACAGTTACCCAATCACCCTTGTTGTCTCGTCCACACAAATTATGTTTTTTAAATTGCCATTCTTCTGGCCATTCATTTCTGGTTCTTATATTGCAGTGCCTATTTTTTGAACAATTGAACATTTGGCTTTCTACATATAGGCAGATAATTTGCAAAAATAGCATGTTAATTGTCAGAGTGTATCTACAGCCTAAGTGTGTTCAAACAAAGATTTTATAAGGTTTGCTAATAACATAATTATAAATGTGTTGTGTATTATTTAAACAATCTTCTACGTGATATATGGATTTAATAATTTTATACATTCCCCCTCATTGTTTAAAAATCATAAAAAAATGCTATAAACCTGAAATGGTCAATTTATCTCAGTTCTATTTCTTTTATATTCAATCGCAGAAAAATAGTCCTAAGCCATCTGGCTGCTCAAAGAAAGTGAAAACTTGCATTCTATTTTGTGTTCTCTTTTGATAGCAAGCTTCGTTTTTTGGTTTACGGAGCATATTGCAGAATTTCAAGCAACGGATAATTGCAAATTACTAGCAGCAGGTGCACAGACTATTTACTTACTAGTTTTATAATATAAAAAATACATTAAGAAAATGGCTAATTTATTACCATTCACTATTCTCTCATATGAGTACTTAGCATGACATTTTATGAGAGATAAAAGTTTCATTTTTAACCTGTCATTTATTTAACAAGCCAAAATATCCCTGATGATTTCCAAGAATAAAGGAGATGACATATATGTATAGTGTTGTGCCTGGCATAGAGTAAAAACTCTAAGGAATGGAAGCTGCTATATTTATGCTTATGCTTCAAATTAACAAACTATACCTGTTAAATACTAAACACACATACTATAATATACTTTAAACACTTACCTTTTTATTGGTTTCATCTCTTCCTGCCATCACCAAAGTTATCAGGAAAAAGTTCACATCCTTTAAAATATATGCATGTCAACTTGAAAAGAGAACAAATACCAAAATGCAGGAGTGTTGTTTAGAATAGTAAACAACAGAGTAAAGCAAATTCTCAATGTTTTTTCGCCTAATAATCAAAGTGAAAGATGTATTCTAATGGGTTCAAGGATCTGAGCAAATTGGAGCACAAATCTGATTTGTGGGTGTGGGTGTCAGGGTTTCCCATCCCACCAAAAAGCACCTTTTTGACAGAAGCAGTGTGTCTCGGAATTCCACTCAGTTTTGACACTATCTACACAAAGATAACATCAGATTCCACAAGTAAAAAATCAGTGTGACCAAACTGCCCCCCACCCCAACACGCTTCAGAAGCCAGTTCCAAGCCCAGGTTATTACCTTGATTCTGACTGACTAGCTATAAATCAAAGGTTCCCACAAACCCCTCCCTTAATTCCATTAGTTTGCTAGAACAGCTCACAGAGCTCAGAGAAACATTTTACTTACTAGATCACTGGATATAATTCCTTTTAGAGGTTATAATTCAGGAACAGCTAAATGGAAGAGAGGCATAGGACAATGTATGAGAAAAAGGCATGGAGATCCACGCCCTGTCCATTCTCCCCATATCTACATGTGTTCACCAATGTTGAAGCTCTCTTAACCCAGTCCTTTTGGGTTTTTATGGAGGCTTCATTACAGAGGCATGATGGAATAAATCATTGGCCATTGGCCATTGGCAACTGATTCAACTTCTGGAACTTCTCCCCTCACAAGAGATGGAGGGTGGGGATGAGACTGAGTGTTACAACCTTCTAATCACGCAAGGTTGGTCTAATCGCGCAAGGTTGGTCTAATCGCGCAAGGTTGGCTTTCTTGGCAAACAGCTCATCTTTCAAGTGGTTCCAACATAACAAAACAAACCTTATTAACCTAACAAAAGAGACCCTCTTAGCTCTAATCACTTAGGAAATTCCAAGGGTTTTAATAGCTCAGTACCAGCAAGGAAACAAAGACCAAATATATACTTCTTATTATAAATTGCAATATCATATAGTCTATCCAGATTAGTTGCAATTGCTAGTTTCCATCTACAAATTCATCTTTTTCTTCCAGTTTTATCACCATCATGTTGCACATTCCATCCCTAGTACTTAGATATCTTATAACTGGAAGTTTGTACTTCTTTTTTTTTTGCTCCAACTCAATAAAGCATATCAAAATAGAAGTAAGAAAATTATATTAGAGAGATAATCCAGATATTCACTCCAATTTATTTTAACGTATCATCAAGTCTTTTATTCGAAGTCAATATTTTACTGCATTTCTTCCAATTTTGTAGCAAAATAAAACATAACATCAGTGCATTAACATGTATAAATAATTTTTTAAAATATATAATTTAAAGATCAGGGATGAAATTAACACTTTTCTCATAAAAGATAACCCAAAACCTCCTTGATCCAAAAATCGCACCTCCTATTCTGTTAGGTTTATGTCATGCAGCACCACTTCAGTGATTTAATTTACTATATTTTCAAAATCATTATTGGTACTAGGTATAATAAGAACCTATCCTGTTCTTCTTCATCAGATACTTCACTATCTCTTACCTTTTTTTCTTTCTAATATATTTGAGAATTACTTTTTGTCTAGTTCCACAAAAGCATGTTGAAGCTTTAATGAAAATTACATTGAGCCTATAAATTAATTACTAATAATACCATAGGCCATTTTCATTGGACATTGTAATTATTTTAACAGACTTGTAACTAATCCATTGTGTGTGTTTCCTTTCTCCAATGGCTTCTCTTCTGATTCTGGAAAATAAAAAAAGAAATCTTTATGATGGTTTAGACTATCAAGTGGGTATCCAGGTCTGATTTTTTCCTGCTATTCCCTCTCTTGCTTACTCTGTTCCAGCCAAAATAGTCTCCTTTGATGTTTAAATATGTCCCAATTCAGGAATGTTTACACCTCAGTATTTCTCTGCTTGCATTTTCTTACATACTGTAGTGACACTGAGGTTGTGTCCAATAATTGTAGTTAATAGTTCACCCATCTCTAACAGTATCTTTTCTACTATTCAGTTTTGGTTTCCCCCATGTAACATTAATATCTAATAAAATATGTATTTTACTTATTAATATGCTTATTATCTGTCTTCACTAGAATGAAAATTACATGAGGGTAGCATTGTCTCTTTTATTCACCTGTGCTTATCACTGTATCCAACAGGTAGTAGGCACTCCATAAGTGGTTCTTAAATGAATGTGCACATGAAAGAATGAGAGTGAAAGCATGTCTGAATGAATGGATAGTGTCAGATTAAAAAAAAAGGTAACTAATACGTAATGTGCCAGCAAAATGTTTTGATTAAAATAAGGTTTAATATAAATTCCTTTGCATAAGATTATTATATGTGATCTATAAAAGTGCTTTTGAAAGATAAAAAATATTTTGAAATAATTCAATTGTTGATTAATTTATCTGTAATATAGCAAATTTCAATGGACTATAAAAATTATATTTTCATCAGGAGGCAATAATATTTAAATAGCATATATTTAATACACAATTATACATTAAACCTAGAATATTAGCCTATTTTTCAACATTAATGTAGGTCTAAGTTTCCATGACCAATAGACAAAACTAACTTCCTCTTTCTCTGTCATCACTAGCTGAAGTTAGTCCTGTTCTCAGGAGCTCTATGAAGAGGCCCTCTTGGGGAGAAACTGAGGTCTCCTCCTAAAATCCCAAGAGAAATAAGGAATCCAGGCCTTCAGCTAACAGCCATGTGAGGGAGTGAAGGGTGATACTCTAATCCCAGTGAAGTCTTTGGATGACTTACTAAAAATTTTGCACCAAAACCAACCAGCTAAACTACTCCACTTAAAAACTACATAAGATAATAAATTTTTTAAGCCACTAAACTTCAGTAATTTGTTATACAACAATGGATGATTAATAGACTCTGTTATAGATAGAAGCAGTAGTATGCCTTTCTATAACAGGCTAAAGTTGAAAATAAAATCTGTCCAGTATTGCATATAATTGAAATAAATAAAAAATCACTTACATAAACTTATTTTTAGTTTTTTTTCATAAGTGAAAAACAATTATACTTATTTTGTCCCTATTTCTGTTTTACATGAAACATATTTATCAGTGGAATAAAATACTTTCTCAGATGATTTTTGTAATGCTCTTCAGGGACCTGGACGGACAGATGACAAAGTTAAGTCATAAAAATGCAGGTGATCTTCCCTATTTGTGGATTATATATTTGTGAATTCACTTACTTGCTAAAGTTTATTATTAACCCCTAAATCAAAGCTTGTGGTATTTTTGTGGTCATTCAAGGACATGTTCAGAGTGGTGAACTAAGGAGGAGAAAAAAAGGACAGAAATGAGATGGTTCAACTCAAGTTTGAGATTCTAAAACATTTCAAGATGATAAAGTTGTAAGTATGACAAGTAAGAGTGCCTGGATGGCTCAGTCGTTAAGCGTCTGCCTTCGGCTCAGGTCATGGTCCCAGGGTTCTGGGATCGAGCCCCGCATCGGGCTCCCTGCTCAGCAGGAATCCTGCTTCTCCCTCTCCCACTCCCCCTGCTTGTGTTCCTTCTCTTGCTGTGTCTCTCTCTGTCAAATAAATAAATAAAATCTTAAAAAAAAAAAAGTATGACAAGTAAGTTTGGATTTTGAGTCTCCTAATTGTCTTGTGAATTCCTGGATCTGTCACTTCTTTTGCAGTGAACTCGGTGTTCTGAATAGTAAGGTGGGGTTATATCTAGAGGACGGATTGCTGAGAGTATTCAATGAGGCTTATGCATGTACAGTGGTTGGCGTAAGTCCTGGCACATAGTTCAGTGAGTCAGTGTTGTTATTGTAGCTGTTAATATTATTATAATCTTCACCAAATTTATGATGTCTATAAGGACGAGTTATTCCAAATGACAACTAGAACGGCCAAGGATACTCCTCAGTATTTTAAAGCAGATAAACAAAAACACAACACAATTAGTTTTCAGGCCCCTCTTCAAGGAAAATTTATGTGACTCCTGTTTATCAGAACATTCCAAAGTGTATGTTTATATTAAAAAAAATAGAGTAAAATTATTTGGGAGAAAACTAAGGTTTTCATACTTTTATTTAAATAGGTACCTCACAAATAAACATTTCTATGACAACCAAACCCCTGAATTTTTCATATTGCAAAACACATACATGTTTCTCATATAATGAACTGATTGTGCTGCAGTTATATTTTCTATTATGGATATTACCAGCATCAAATTATTTTAACAAAATAAAGAAAAAAAGGGAAACTATGTGGAATTATGACTCATGGGATCCCAGATTTAAAAGAAAAAAAAACTTAGAAATTTAACTGAGAAATGAAAATCAGAGTAAGATGGCATTTTTTCAAACTAACCCCATTCTTAAGGCTAAAGCATCTTCATCTTCCATAGTACATTCAGAGTTTCATAAAAAAGCATTTCAATTTAATTTAAATTGGCTGAAACAATCACAGCTTTTTCTCTCCTAAATGACTTGCTTTTGCAATGGATGTAAAAGCTATTAGCTTTTTTTTTTTTTTTTCACTAAAAGTAGGTATGAGGTATGAGGATTTTGTCTCTTGAGATACACTCCGATTATTAATAAAGAGGTTGTGAAAATTGAACATGACTTTCAGCCAACACAGTAACACAGACTTGTTAAGTGACAAGTGACATTAAGAGCCCTTGAGAGGCAGATTTCTGTCAGAGGAAGGAGATTCATGTTAGTGTAAAGGGAATAAAATATTACCATTATAGAGAAGTTTAATTTCATTTCTTACCTGAGGATTAGAGTAAACTAAAGAGAACTTGTTGTTCAAGAGATTGTTATGACATCTGACTTTGTTAAACTCCTGTCTGACTGGTTGGTCATAAAGAACGCCATGATCCTTTTCCATTTTCTTCAAATTCTCAAGTTTCTTATTCAGTTTCTGGCTCTAGTCTATGCCTTGTAATGATGACATAAATATTTCCACATTGATTATCTATTTCTTTTCATTTATGGTGCTGCAAAATTCTTAAAATCCACAATAATTTGATGGCACATTCAGGTGTCACGCCTCGGATCTTGGCATTGCTCAAAACAGCTTTGTCTCTCAAATCTCTGGTTTAATCATCAACTTCTGTCATTCAGTCTTTCTTATAACAGCTCCTTTTCTCTCTTCTCAAATGCCTGGTGTTTCTGTTCTTGACACCAGTTTCTGTGATTATATAATCTCCAACTAAATTAAGGTAACATAGTAATTTTATAATGCATTGCTTCTGGAATTCTTTAATCCACCACAAATTCCCTGATATTTTTGCATCAGTAATTTTTAACAATCAGTATTCTGTATTGTTGGTTTTGAGTTTTAGGAGAAAGTAGAGAACTTGGTTAGTGGAACCTACTATAATTTGACTTTTTAAAATTCTTTGAGCCCTTTCTTTTATTCAGGAATAGTTAAATAAAGTCATTCCTTATGTCTTAGATACAGTGTCTGTTCTTTCTCTTGAAGTGATTCAATTCTCACTTCTGTGAAAATGGTCTAAAATTGATAGCTCTAATTTTAATTTTCGAAAGAATTCCCTGTGTACTATTTCTTTCTCTCTCTCTGTCTCTCTTCTCTCTAGATAGATAAATAGATAGATAGATAGATAGATAGATAGCCTGCTAATTGATTCATTAAATCCAAAAATTAGAAAACAAAACAAAACATCTACTCCCTTCTATAACCAATTTTTACTACACACAAACCAGTATATTTTCTATATAACGTTTAGACAAAATAATCCATTGGTCCATCCATTTGTTTGTTCATTTATGCCATTATTTCCTTATTCAAAAATATTAGCCACCCACAAGCCAGGCACTGCCCTTGATGATATGACAGAAAAATGAATAAGGCATATTACCTGTATTAAAAGACTTAATAGTCTAGAATAGAAGATCTAGAGATAGGTATTTAAAAAGCATCATAGCAAGTTTAGTAATAACGCCCCACCCAAGAATGTTGCATAATAGGAATAGAACACAGAATACAATTTATAGAATAGGGAATACAAAGTGAAAGTAAATAAAAGAACACAATCAGAGGTGTGGATGTAGATAATATTTGTAGAATCTATTTGTGGAGAATTGGCTACATGTTATCTAAGTGATCAATTACCCCAAATAGACTCAAAATGTTATTTATTTTTTCTTTCTTTCTTTCTTTTCTTTTTTTTTTTGCTGTCATCTCTTTCATATGGTTTGAGTCTTCTTGTACGTTCCTCTAGCACTTAGTATACATCTCTGTATCACATCTCACTGCAATTATAGATTTATTGTACATAGTCATTGACTTCCATGAAACAGGTTACTGATGTTAATAACATCATATTTGTTTTTATATCTCAGCATATAATTCAATGATTTGAACATATTTGACATTGTGTAAATGTTTGCTGAATGGAACCACTAATCATCCAAGTTTCAATATCCTAAAGAACATGGCTTCTAAGGTCAAGGTCACAACACAAATGGTTGGATGTTAGACTCAGTTTATTTCTAGCACCATATACTTGAGCAATTATTTGAGCCCTCTTCCTTGGTTTCTTTACCTATAGACTGGAAAATGACCTCTTTCAAGGATTATTGTGAAGATTAATCAATTTGAGCATTAACAGACCCTAACAATAGTCAGTGCTATATAAGATAGCTATTTTGTTATACACTTTCTTTGTCATTTTAAATAACTTCTACTCTTGTTCACACACACACAACACAATCCTTTTTCCCTTACAATAACTTTCAACTGGATTTTGTACCAGCACCTATCTCTTCTAATGTATTATTCACACTACTGTAAGAATTCATGACCTAAAACCAGATATAACCACCTAATTTTCATCATGTGAATTTATAGTGACTACAATTCCATCCCTTTCAATCTAGTACTCAAGCATCTCAATAAAGTATAACAAACTGTTTTTTCAAGAATTATTATTATTTAACAAGTTTTATTGAATTTTAATTCACAGACCATATGATTCACACACTTGAACTGTACAGTTCGATGTGATTTTTAGTATATTTGTAAACAAGTACAGCCATCAACACAGTCAATTTTAGAACATTTTCAACACCTCAAAAAATAATCCTGCATCCTTTAGGTATCTCTTCCCCACTATTCCTCGGTCCCTTCCCACCTAGCCATAAGCAAACACTAATCTACTTTCGATCCCCTATTCTTTCATATGAATGGAATCATATAGTATGTGGTCTTTTATGACGGAGACTGACTTCTATCAGCAAATGTTTTCAAGATTCATCTGTTTTGTGGCATGTTTCAGTGCTTTGTTACTTTTTATGGCTGAATAGATTTCTATTGTAAAGCACATTTTGTTTATCCATTTATCCTTGGATTGACATTTTAGTTGTTTCTACCTTTTGTCTACTATGAGTAATGCTGCTATAAACATTTATGTACAAGCTTCTGTATGGGAATATATTGTTACTTCTCTTGGCGAAATATCTAACAGTGGAATTGCTGGGTCATATGATAATTCTAAGTCTAAAAGTTTGAGGAACTGACAGATTGGTTCCCAAAGCTGCTGCATCATTTTGCATTTCAACCATATATATGGGTTCTGATTTCTCTCATTCCTTGCCAACACTTGTTGTTATCTGTTTTTTTATTCTAGTCATCCTACTAGATTTGAAGTGGTATCTCACTGTGGTTTTGATTTACATTTCCCTGATGACTAATGATGTTGAACATCTTTTCATGTACACGCTGGTCATTTGTATATCTATCATCATCTTTAAAGAAATGTCTATTCAGAACCTTTGCCCATTTTTATTTGGATAATTTTTTCTTTATTACTGAGTTAAAGTTTTTTTAATATATTCTAGATACTAGTCTCTTATAGGATATATGATTAGCATATGTTTTCTCCACTTGTGTGGGTGGTCTTTTCACTTTCATTATGGTCCTTTGAAGCACAAACCAAACAAACCAAAAGGTTAAAAACAATTTGAATCAAGTCCAATCTATTATTTTCACAGCCAGGTAAATTTATGTTAAAATAGAAAATTAATACAATAAGCTTTAAAACAATTAAAATTTAAACAAAAAGAAAAAAAGCCTTTTGATCCCAGGGAATCCAAATGGGATAAATTTACAGAAGCATTTGAAATTCTCATAAAGAACAATTAAAAACAACAACAATGTCCTTCTTATCTCTGATAGATAGGTGTGTTCCACTTGCACTCCAGGTATCTGCTCATGTCGTAAGGGTGCAGCCGACAGCCCAACCCGGGACATTCCCATACAGAGAGCTACCATATGAAAAGGGTGACCACAAACTGTCAACACCTCTGTGATCCAGACAGGTGTTTAAATATTGTGAAGGGGAATTGCAAACAGTTCTTTCCAGATGCAGCATAAAGGTAAATAAGAAGATTTATGAGAAATATTCAAGACATTCTGGGAACGCTAAAGATGTAATGTCTAAGGAAATTACACCAAAGCTTCCAAAAGTACTAAATCCAAACTTTGTTCAGCTGGCAGCCAACTTCAGAGTGGCTCCCCTAAAGTGCTAGAGCATTTATCTGTAGGGGGTTTCCACTTGGGATTTTCCTCATAAAACTTCTCAAATATGCTCACTCTCCTTTTATCCACAGGTTAAAGTCATCTTTGGTAAAGGTAAACAGGAAACACTACATTATCCCTAAAACACACCAGACAATATGATGTTGGCATGGTGAGGGTAAAAGCCAAGACGTAGTCAAGGAACGGACTACAAGTTTTGTAGGTAAATGTCTTCTAAGGTAGATGTAAAACTGACTTTATTTTTTAACTCACAAAGCTGAGGAAGGCAAAAACATATTCCGTCAGTTGACAAAGCTGATGATTAACCAAGAAAACCAACATTTTGGGGGAAAGATTTTATTTATTTATTTGAGAGAGAGAGCAAGCATGAGAGGGGGTGAGAGGGAGAAGCAAACTCCCCGCTGAGCAGGGAGCCCGACATTGGGCTCCAATCCCAGGACCCTGAGATCATGATCCAAGCTGAAGGCAGACACTTAACCTACTGAGCCACCCAGGTGCCCCTAGAATGCCAACTTTTATACTTTATATGCAGGAGCAAATAAACAGCACGCCAAGTACAGACAGAGTAGAGTAAGTATGACATAGCCTACTATCATATTCCTTGGCTTTCCTTTCAGATTTACTATAAGTGCTAAACTGAAATTCAGGTGTTGGGTCTCTCCAAGGAACAGTCATTTGCTTTCTCTAGTTCAGTTGCTAATCCAATGCCTGCCGGAATAAGGACTAGCAAATTCATCTTCTTTTCCCGAAGGACAAGTAATATAGCCACTGTGCAGCAGAGCCAAATCACTGCTTTGGTGGATATTCCAATCATGCTCTTGTTTTTCCTTCAGAAACTGATGTCATTTTTTAAATGCCAGGAAATCAAAAAGAAGATGAAATGCAGTAACGACGAAGGTTGAAGTTGGTGTCTGTAAAAATTCCTTTCACCTCTTTAGCAACTGTCTTTGAAAACCCAAACTACTGCAAGGAGAACATGGAATCTTGTTCATGAATCCAGAAGGATATTCTCCCCAGTGAGATCTTTTTGTAGGACACTGTGAGAGGTAGCCCAGTAGTAGAATTATTTATGAATTTATGATCATCAAATCCTTCACTTAATTGCTCAGCTGAACTATGAACAGAATAGGGAAGTAACATACATTTTTTTCTAACTTGATCATCTTAACTATCCATGCACATGAGCAAGAAGAGAGGACTCATCAAAAACAATGTCATCTGCCACCATATTTAGTTATTCTTGGCCTCCAGTGAAAAAATGGACTCATTCAAGGCATTTGTCCCCATCTTTTCAGTTTCCATTTGTGATGTAACAGATTCCCCTGCAAGAAGTTTGATTTCTTTGGGTTTTGTGACTATGTAGGAGATCAGAAGATTTATAAAGTGCACTTGTTTCCCATTTCACCAAAGTAAATTTCCAGCATGATGGAGAAAAACGTAGGTATATAGCCTCCCACTGTTTCTTGTTTTCCTTGGTTTGGAAACATTAACTGTCCTATTACATTTGGACTCCACATCAAAATCTTCATTTCAATACCAAATAGACATTGTTCGCAGCACCAAGGGTGAACCCCGTGGTGGTATATACACTCAGCTGAAATTCACGCTTCCTGGTCAGGTAGAGTTAAGATACAGTTCTGTTGCTGGCATATGGGACGCTGTAGACACGGCGTCTAGACGTGTAGACACGTTCCATAAGGAACACATTGCTGAGCCATGAAGGAGCTGCAGTCACTTCACAAGGTGCCCGTTGTACCCTCCTCACTCACATATACACTGTGACTGCCGCAGGAGGATCCAAGAGCTTGGGTGCTGCTGTTGACCTCTCTGAGTCCTGAATGCTCCCACTTGCCTTGGGTTTCACCTAAGTGCTGCAGGTCTGCTTCTGGAAATCCAAGTTATCTATTTTATCTTTTGTTGCTGAACTTTTGTTTTCCTATTTAATAATTCTTTATCAAATCTAAAGTCATAAAGATTTACTTCTATATTTTCTGAGAGTTGTATAGTTTTAGCTTTTATATTTAGGTCTTGGATCAATTTTTTTTTTTTTTTTAAAGATTTTATTTATTTATTTGAGACAGAGAGAATGAGAGAGAGAGAGAGAGCACATGAGAGGGGGGAGGGTCAGAGGGAGAAGCAGGCTCCCTGCCGAGCAGGGAGCCCGATGCGGGACTCGATCCAGGGACTCCAGGATCATGACCTGAGCTGAAGGCAGTCGCTTAACCAACTGAGCCACCCAGGCGCCCTAGGTCTTGGATCAATTTTGAGTAAATTCTTGTATATGTTGTAAGGTAAAGGTCCAGCTTCATTCTTTTAGATATGCTTTTGGTCTCAGAATCGTTTGTTGAAGGCTATTCATTAAATGACCTTTACACTCTTGTGGGAAAACACTTGACTCTAGATGTAGTTTCTGGACTCTCATTTCTAGTCCACTGATCTATATGTCTACCCTCATGCAACACTGGTTATCACTGCTTTGCAGTAAGTTTTGAAACGGAGGAGTATGTGTCCTCCTCCTTTGTTCTTTCTTTCTTTTTTTTTTTTTCTTCAAGATTGTTTTGCTATTTTGGGTTCCTTGCATTCCTATGTAAATTTTAAATCAGTTTGTCAATTTCTACAAAGAAGTTATCTGAGATTCTGACAGGAATTGCATTGAATCTCTGGGTCACTTTGAAGAGTAATACCAAAAGACTTATAAGAAAACATGGGATGTTTTTCTATTTATATTTTTTCAGATCTTTAAAACAATTTCTAACAACGTGTTTTAGTTTTCAGAATATAAGTTTTATACTTTGCTACATTTAATCCCATTTTATTATTTTTGATGCTTCTTTTTTTTTTTTTTTTTAAAGATTTTTATTTATTTATTTGACAGAGAGAGAGATAGCGAGAGCAGGAACACAAGCAGGGGGAGTGGGAGAGGGAGAAGCAGGCTTCCCGCCGAGCAGGGAGCCCGATGTGGGACTCGATCCCAGGACTCTGGGATCATGACCTGAGCCGAAGGCAGACGCTTAACGACTGAGCCACCCAGGTGCCCTATTTTTGATGCTTCTGTAAATAGAATTTCTTTATTAAATTTATTTTCAGATTGTTCACTCAAGTGTTTAGAAAAAATAAATGATTTTTCTTTACTGATCTGTATCTCATAACCTTACTGAATTATTATCGGTTCTAATAGTCTTCAGGGACTTCTTTAAGAATTTCTTTGTACAAGATCATCTGTGGATAGAGACAGTTTACTTCTTTTCCAATCTAAATGCTTTCCACACCCCACCCCCACCCCTCCTTTCCTAATTTCTCTGGCTAGAATCTCCAGTACGATGTTGAATAGAAGCAGTGGGACTGGATTTCCTTGTCTTCTTGATCATAAAGGAAACATAGTTAATCTTTCTCCATTAAGTCTGATACCAACTGTCAGTTTTCAAGTTTAGGGGCGCCTGGGTGGCTCAGTCGTTAAGCATCTGCCTTCAGCTCAGGTCGTGATCCCAGGGTCCTGGGATCGAGCCCCGCATCGGGCTCCCTGCTCCGCGGGAGGACTGCTTCTCCCTCTCCCACTCCCCCTGCTTGTGTTCCCTCTCTCGCTGTGTCTCTCTCTGTCAAATAAATAAATAAAATCTTTAAAAAAAAAAAAAAAGAAAGTTTTTTTCCCTTCCTAGTTTGTGTTAGTTTTTTTTTTTTTTCCAAATAATTATGCTACATGCATTGACATGATCTTTGCAGGGTTTTTTTATTCTATCAATTTGAGTGGTGTTACATTAATCGATTGTTGGGTATGAAACAAACCTTCCATCACTGGGGTCAATTCCACTTGGTCACAGTATGTATATTTTTTTATATGTTGCTGGAATAAGTTTGCTAGTATTTTGTTGAGGATTTTGCATCCATATTCATAAGAGATATTGGTACAGAATATTCCTTCCTTGTGATTTCTTTGTCTGGTTTTGATATAATACTGGCCTCATAAAATAAATTGAGAAGTGTTCCCTCCTCTTCTATTTTGTGGAAGTTTATAAAGAATTGGTATTCTTTGAATGTGTGGTAGAATTCAGGAGTGAAGTCATCTGGGCCTGGTCTTTGTTGGTAGATTTTTTTTTTTTTTAATTGAGCAATTTTTGGCACTTGTTATAGTTCTAATAAGATTGTCTATTTCATCTTGAGTCACTTTTGGTAGTTTATGTCATTATAAGAATTTGTCCATTTTACCTAAGTCACCTGATTTGTTGGCATACAGTTGTTCATAGTATGGTTTTACAACACTTTTTATTTCTGTAATATTGGTAGCAATGTTCCCTCTTTCATCTCTGATTCTAGCCATTTGAATCTTCTTTCTTTTTCCTTTGGTCAAACTAGTTAAAAGTTTGTCAATTTATTGGTCTTTTCAAAGAATCCTCGTTCAGTTTCATTGATTTTCTTTGTTTTCCTATTCTCTACTTCATTAATTTTTGCTTTGATTTTTCTTCTTTTTTCTTGCTTTAGGTTTAGCTTGCTCTTTGTTTCCTAGAGTGTTAGGTAGATTATTAAGTTACTGATTTAAGATTTTTCTTTTTTCTTAATATAGGGCTTTACAGCTGTAAATTTTTTTTTCTAAGCACTGCTTTACTTGCATCCTATAAGTTTTCATGTATCTTTATTTTCATTCATCTAAAATTATTTTCTGATTTCCCTTTTGATTTTTTCTTTGACCCAGTGGTAACTTAGACATGTGTTTTTAAATTTCCACATGGTTGTGAGTTTCCTGAAATGTCAATTGTTGTTGATTTCTAATTTATTTCATTGTTTTCAGAGAACATATTTTATATTATCTCTATTTTTTCAAATTGAGATTTCTTTTATGGCCTTAGTGCATGGTCCAACCTAGAATATTCTATATGTCCTTGAAAAGAAAGAATATTCTGTTGTTTTGGGGTCATATGTTCTATAGCTTTCTGTAAGATCTGTATAACTTATAGTATTGTTCAAGTCTTTTATTTCCTTGTTGATCTTTGGTCTAGTTCTATCCATTTATGGAAGTGGATGTTATGGGTTGAATTGTGTCACCTAAAAAAGGATATATTGTGTTCTTAAACCCCCAGTACCTGTGAACATAATCATATTTGAAAACAGAGCTTTTGCATACTTAATGAAGTTAAGATGAGGTCGTTAAGGTGGGTTTTAATCCAGTAACCTAATATAGTATGACTAGTGTCCTAGTAAGGAAAGGAAACTTGGACAGTCACAGACACACAGGGAGAATGCAACTAAAAAACAGAGAAACGCAGACAAAGAAGGAAGATAACCATGTGAAGATTGAGGTGGAAATCAGAATTATGCCCAAAGCTCAGGAACACCTGGGACTATCAGAGGCTAGAACAGAGGCCAGGAAGGATATTTCCCTAGGGATTTGGAGGAAGCATTATACTGCCAACACTTTGTTTTTGACTTCTACTCTCCAGAACTGTGAAACAACAGATATCTATTTTTTCAGCCACATCATTTGGGACACTTTTTTTATGGCAGCCCTAGGAAATTAATACACTAGACCATTGAAGTCTCCAATGATTATTGTTGAATTGTCCATTTCTTTCTTCATTGTGTTATTTTTGCCTCGTGTATTTTGATGCTCTGTTATTAGGTGATATTTTATAATTATTATATACTCCATATGAATTAACCCTTTTATTATTATAAAATATCTCTATCTCTAGTAATATTTTTTTTTCTTTTAGCATCTACATCACCTGTTATTCATATAGTCATTCCAGGTTTCTTGTGGTTGATATTTCAATAATGAAATTAAAATGCTAAATTAGAAAATATTCACTCAATGAAAAAGAAAGCAGTAAAAAATAGAAGAATATAAAAGATATGGGATATATAGTAAACAAATGTAAAATGATAGGTGCGATGTTCAATAACTATTTTTGAAATGTTTAAAATTAAGAAGTGTCACGTCCTCAAAATTTTGAAAGATTTTGTGCACAACTGCAATTCCTAAGGTGTTTGGTAGAATGTTTGGTAGAGTTTCCCTAGAATTCTCTAGGGAAATCATCTGGACCTAGAGTTTCTTTGGGCAATGTGTTTTAACTACAAAACCAGTTTCTTTGATAGATTTTGGAATATTAAGTTATGTACTAATTATATTAACTCTGAGTAAGATATAGTAGTTTGTGTCTTTTAAAGAATTCCAATTCATCTAAGTTGTTGACTATCAGAATGGAGTTGTTCATAATATTCCACAACAAAGTTTTAAATTTGTTTTTTGTTGTTCTTGTTTTGTTCGTTTGTTTTTTTAGAGGGTTTTATTTTTATTTTTATTTTAGGGGTGGGCAGAGGGAGAGAGAGAGACTCACAAGCAGGCTCCACACCCAGCCTGTGAGCTTGACTCAGGCCTTAATCCCACAACCCTGAGATCATGACCTGGGCCAAAATCAAGAGTCAGACACTTAACCAACTGAGCCACCTAGGAGCCCCAAAACTTCTAATATTTGTAAACCGTGTATTGATGCTCCCTCTCTCATTTCTGATATTGTTAATTTGTGTCTTTGCTCTTTTTTTTTCTTGCTTAGTGTGCTTGGAGATTTAACAATTTTATTGTTGTTTTTTTCCTAAAGATTTTATGTATTTATTTGAGACAGAGTGAGAGAGAGAGAGAGAGCATGAAAGGGGGGTGGGTAGAGGAAAAGGGAGAAGCAGACTCCCTGTTGAGCAGGCAGCCTGATGTGGGGCTGTATCCCAGGACCCTGAGATCATGACCTGAACCAAAGGCAGATGCTTAACTGAGCCACCCATGTGCCCCAACAATTTCATTGTTTTAAAGAACCAGCTTTTGGTTTCATTGATATATCTATTATTAATTTTTTTTCTGTATCATTGCTTTCCGTCTGATATTTATTTCTTTTCTTCTTTAACTTACTATTCTTTTCATAGTATCTAAAGTTGGAAACTAAGGTCATTGATTTGAGAACTTTCTTCATTTTTAATCTAGATATTTAGGGACTCTAAAGTTTTTCTGTAAGGACTACTTTAGCTTCAACCCAATAAATTTGGATAAAATGTGATTGTGTTGGAAAACCATTATTAAGAAAAGCTTTATAAGTTGTCTCACAATATGTTTTTCCTTGACAATTCTTACTTGTACTACATTATGTCCAACGAAATTCTATCACACATATTTATTGAATAGTTCTCTCTAGTAGTTAATCACATACAACTTTTCATGCATTTTAATATTTCTTATGTATATAACTTTTATATTTTACAAAATTTTATCTATTTAAAAGTAGAGATTGTAGTTTGTTGGTTTTTTTTTTTTTTTGAGATTGTAGGGTTTTTTTAATGTGTCCATAAAACATCTAAATTCATGGCTATGAAAGATAATGGGTTAAGTTGAATTGATTTCAATTAATTTGAATTGACACATGGTCTGAATTTGCAGTGAAAGAAAACATAATTGGAAAAATATGATGAAAGCAACCAGGTTTTTTTTTTTAGATATAAGAAAAAAAGTTTTTATTTTCTTCACCACGGACAGGACTGAATCAAGGAATTTGTTTCCTTCAAAACGAACACACTATTTTTAAATTTTTATCAATCTGAGATAAGAGGAGAAAGTTAGGAAATTGATGAGAAAAATCCATAAACCTATGAAAGCCTGGCGTTTACCATACAGGTAAATCATTTTGGTCTACATAATATATTTGTATCAATTAGTGTCACTTTCGTTTTACCTTGTAATCATTTGTTGTTTTAAAGTTCCTATTCATGGTTAAACAGTTTTCCAACAGAATTTCAAAAAGCAAAATAAGTATGTCGATAATTTTTCAGTCATCAAAAATATAGCTAGGCTTGATAGTATGCAATTATTTCCTATAATTATCTATTGTGAATCAAGTTGTATCAGTTTTATAGTGGTTTATATGTTTTTAAAACTCACAGCATATGTTTAGAAACTACAAAAAATTACAAAAGTACATTTCTTGGTTTCAGCTATTGCTGTCAATTATGGGGAAAAAAATCCACTAAGTAAATGCATTCTTAGTACAACTACAAATCACTTGGGAAATTTTAAAAAATGATTTAAAAATTTACAATGCTGGAATTATTCAAGCATTGGCTAACCTAATCTAGATTCAACAATGACCTAAAATGATGGTATTTTTCTGTTGTTTTTCTAATATTGAGAATATCAGTTCTTCTTGTTCTATTCAGTAGCATGCTATTGATTTTTTAGAAGCAAGATATAGCTAACGATCATGTGCATTTCTTCTTATAAATACTCATGTTTTAGAATTATTACTGTTAAAAATTGATAAGTGTAAATAAATAATTGCATTAGGCAGATTAGAGAGTAAGAGGACATTTAAAGATTGTGACTAAGGAAGATATCAACTGTTTTTAGCTCTGCAGTTATTTGCACCACTGCCCTTAGTGTTAACAGTTCCTGCAGAGACTCGGCAATCCTCAAATGTTCTCCATTGCTTTTCTTTTGCCCTACAGTAAAGAGAAACCGGAGACGATAAACAAGAAACAAGTTTAAATCACGATATTTATGGCATTTGGATCAATAACTAGCACTCTTAAGATAGAAAAATCAACTTTATAAAACTGTCTTTCTAACAAGATTGCATGTTGTTCTTGAAAACATACAGTTTTTGATACATTGGGGATGCAATTAATAATAACTGAAGGTTTAGTGTTTCAGAAAACCCCTACAGAATAACAACAAAATTCTATAACTTATGTGTTTCAAAGGGGGAAGGTGAATTTGGGAAAGCTTATCAATCAATCATGAGTTATTCTAGTAACTTTGGATAATTTTGTGCCTATTTTTATTTAAGGCAGACACTACTGGTGGTGTTTTGATCCATACATGGATGAGTTTGAAAATGCCTATATGACTTTAGTAGCCACAGTTACATACCTAGGCAAAAAAATTATAATAATATCGTTAATAGATAAAGTTTTTCTTGATGCACAGTTTCCTTTGTTCTCCCCATCTCACTCATATTATAATCTTACCTTTCCCATTTCAACACATTTGGCAAACCAGTCCATTTTCCCTTGTCTTGTTCCTTAAATCAAAAAGGTTTTCCTATTTCCTATAACAAATTAAATGTAAGTCAGGGTGCTATGCTATTATTTCTCTCAGAAATATTTAGACGAGATCGGGCGCGTTCAGGGTGGTATGGCCGTAGACACTCTCAGAAATATTTAATAAGTGTAATATTTCCTTGAGAAATGGCTAGCTTTCCTCCTGTTAAAAGACTTCCAGGTTAGAATGAAAGAAACGAGTATTTTCTGCACAATTATCATTGAGAGTACATCTGAAACCTTACCAACAAAAAAGCTGTACCAAAGAATCCCTAGTGAAAAGCAACAACAAAAAATTACTTATATGGCATCTTAAAGACAAATCAACTAACTGGTTGGTTATGAAAACTTCTCTCTTATCCACTGGGTCAGGACCTGGCTTCTTTTATCTTTTCCCTTGCCTTTCTTTTTGTCTGTGTAATTTAAACATTTAGTACTATTTCTCTGGTCAAGCAGTTTGTTTCATTTTTATATACCTGGCTCCTTTTCATTCATTACATTGTATCTTAATGGTGGACACTGTGAAATGTTGTTCCCCAATCACTCTGTTTGCATAGGGTGATGAAACATTTCTTTTGATTTTTGATTGACATTATCTTTATTAATTTAATTTTTTTACTTTCAATTTTGCACTTACTTGTCATTTGTTTATTATAGTCTTTTCCTAATGGATGATGACTTTCACAAACAGATTTGTGTATACTACAAAGTCATCAGTGTATACTAGTTATGAGGAATTAAGGATGATTTGCCTTATTAGTTATTAAGGCATAACACATAAACTATCATACATGTATATGTGTGTGAGGTATGTGGTATGTATATTTATATATATCTACCATATGCATAAATGGTACATATACATATGTATGTATATATGCATGTGTGTGTATATGTATGGGTGAGTATATATATGATGAAGACGGCCCCCCATTTCATTGAGAAAGGTGTTCAGAAAACAGGTGATATAAAAATGTATCTCTTCATTACATTATTAATTTACTATCCTAAGCTGGAAGAAGGAAATACATAAAAATATCCTTGTAATCTAGGAATGAGATGATACATTTGAAGCAATTTAAATGCAAATTAAAACCAAACCATTGCAAGAGATATTAATTGATATGATTATATCAAAGTCAGGATTTAGTTCAATGAAAAACACAATAGACACAATTTCCAGTCAGAGAGCATAAGAGGGAATGATATTGAAATATCTAAAATCATCAAGGGAATAATGTTGGAAAATTAATAAGAATAAAGTTTTGTATTTCAATCTAATCTAACAAAAATATAAAGCTGAATAAAGTCAACTGTTGGTAAGATTGTAGAAAAAAACTGACAATTGCCATATTGTTATCTTTTTAGATTTAGGCATTTGAATGAGTAAATGTAGTTGTTAAAAAAAAAAAAACTGTTAGAAACGTCCAACGTAACAACTATTCTATACATATCTGTGAATCTGTCAGCACTCAGGCAAATTAAGTATTCACATAATCCCAGTATTTCTATTCCTGAGTAGTAGATGTATCCCAGAAAGATTATCCTACTGTTTTCTGGGTTCTCTGTACAAGGATGTTCTTCCATTGTTACTAGTGACATCAGGGAGTCATCAGTAGTCTGGATTTCCATCTGTGCGGGAGTTAAAGTAAAATGTGGACACACGCTATGAAGAGGAATGAGGCAGCAAGCATTAACAGACTCTACTAAAGCAGGCTGTTATGATATACAGATAGATATTTAAGGAATAGTACCAGCCCAAATTATACACCCACTAGTGAATCGATAAACAAAATGTGGTATGTTCGCACAATGGAACACTACATAAAAGTAAAAAGGAATGAGTGCTGACACATTTAACAAAAGCCTCATGCTAAGTGAAAAATCCAGACACATGTAACTGTCTATGATTCCAGAGGATATGAAATTGTGGGTGATAGAAGAGAAGTGAACGGCAAGCTGAACACTTCTGAAAGAAATGGTGAGAGTCATGTACTAGAAGATCTTATGTCTGGGGATGCTGGGAAGAAGGAAGGTATTTGTGATTTATCTCTGATGTTTTTTTAATGGCGCTTATTGATAGCTTCTGTGTGTCAGGTGAAATATTACTGCACAGTCGCTGATGCAAACATAATTATCTCCAGAGTTGTAGCATATTGGCTCCTTTTGGTATTAAGAAATGAGATGTAATTTATTCTCAAGCTGGTACATTTTGGCTGCCTTCCACCTATTTCCAGAAATAAGATGTGCCTAGTGAGTATGTACTGGTATCAATTATTGTCCTAAATGCATTGGAGATGTGATATCACTTCTTTCTCCCAGATCCAAGGGAGTTCTCATTGTAGCTCTATAAAAATATTGGGAGTGGGTCATAGAAAAAACTCAGTGTGATATACAGCTTATATATTGAATTATTTGTCTATGATTCTGTTGGTTCTTTTTAAGTGCTAGAACAGCACCAGTCTACCCTAATGGAGTGAACTTCACAATATACGTAAGTCAAATCACTAAGCTGTACACCTTAAACTGATGCAATGCTGTATGTCAATTATATCTCAATAAAACTGAAAAACAAAACCCACCAAAAATTGAATGGAGATAATCCACATATGGTGATATTCAATGTTTTAAAAATATGTTCATTAAATTGAAAAATACAATGGTTTTATGATAATTGTTCTTAAATATTGTTCAATTAATATTGGATAATAGAAATTATTGTAAGGATTTTTTTTTTCGAGTAAACATGTTCACAATCCAGAATATGCTGAACCATTTTCCAAAATATAGCATGCTCAAAATACTAACATTTACACATCTGGGTATGCAAGAAAGTTTTCCTTACAGGTTTGCTCCATTCAAGCAGAACCATTTCCACCAGGAGATAAGAGTCTCAATGAACTATTAGCTATGAGTGTCCCCAGAGCACTTAAAGATCCTTTAGCAACTTGAAAGAGGAGTCAGCATTGTGACAGGGGCAACTGACTCTGATCATCAGGAGTTAAGACTGCTGTTAAGAAATGGGGAATGGAGGATTGTTTAGCTTGCAGGCTAATACCTGGGTACTTCTTGGTACTCCCTTGTCCAGTTTTTATTATAAATGCACAAGCACAGCAACTCCAGACTAAGATGGTCATGGTGGTCAGGTGCTCAAACTCAGTGATGAAACTACAGGATAAATCTTGGGTGCTTATTAATTTGGTTGGGAAAATACTGAAGTATAAAACTATGGCCACCCACTATGTAAGATTGATGAAATTGCCTACATGCATTGTTTTTAAACTTCTGCTTAAACAGCATCATATAAAATACAAAAATGTTTATGCCTTTGTTTTTATAACTTTGCATCTTAGTGTATTTTTTAAATTTGGCTGTAACTAAAAATCAGAGTCTAATTAATTCAGTGGCCTCAATTAATATCTGTAATCATGGTTCATTTATGTGAAATAATTTTGATCTTGGCAACAGATTTTCTTTAATTGTTTAAAGTAATTTTATATTTTTAAAAGAGATCAGTATTTTTGTAAACTTTTCAAATTGTTTTGAGAACAATTGGTTTCGAAAATAAAGTTGTGCACACATATCTGTGACCCAAGGGAAACTGCCGGTTACTTTATCTTAAAGAGAACATAAGTGAATCATGGATCATGGAACACTACATCAAAAACTAATGATGTAATGTATGGTGATTAACATAACATAATAAAAAAAATAAATAAATAAATAAAAGAAAGACATCTGTAACTGAAGAAACTAGTTGAATGCCAGGCATATACAAATCAATCAGTAAAAACAAACAAAAAACCAAAAAACCAAAAAACATTGTGGCTGCTGAAAATGACTCAGAAATTCCCATTCTGATATTAGTTAGGAGATAATTGCTTATGAAATACAACATATCTTTAAATCTAATATAAAGTACAAAGTTAACATTGTCCTCAAGGGAAGTCACTTATCTGTAAATGAAAAACACGAAATTTAGGTTGTTTTTTTTTAATAAAAATTTTCTGTATTAAAAAAAAAAGAGAGAGAGAGGGGCACCTGGGTGGCTCAGATGGTTAAGCATCTGCCTTCGGCTCAGGTCATGATCCCGGGGTCCTGGGATTGAGCCCCACATCGGGCTCCTGGCTCAGCTGGGAGCCTGCTTCTCCTTCTCCCTCTGCCTCTCTCCGTGCTCATGCTGTCTCTCTCTCTGTATCTCTGTGTCTCAAATGAATAAATAAAAAAAAAAATCTTAAAAAAAAAAAAGAGAGAGAGAACATATGTGATACAGTGAAAGTTCAAAGAAAGTAGAGTTAGATCCCATGGCTGCCAATATCTTCCAAGACCTTAAACAGGTGCTAATCCATCCTCCAAGGTTGCTGGTCACCTGTGCAAATCTCAGTATGGGCTTTTAAAACTTAATGCGTTATACTGATCTCCCATTATAATTGAAAGTTCTGGAAGTTTAATTCTTTGAGGAAGTTTTCTCAGATTAATCAAGTAAATGTTTATTATTTACCTCTAATCATCCTATATAGAAACAAATTATTTCTGAGAAAAAATTGCCAAACCTCCAATTTTGTTTCTACATGTCTTTAGATATTACCTATAAATTATAATCAATGCCTTACTTTCCATTTATGTTATTTAAACCTTCTTTTAAAACTTAATTTATTCTTGTTCTTTTGTGCTATTTATTATTGCATAAATAGAAACTCTAACGTAGAAAAACTGTACATACATATCTAAAAATTTCTCAATAAAATAGCTAGTACTGTGCTGTACATGATTATATATTTAATATACTATTTGGTTGAATGTAACAATTAGCTTTTATCAAAGCATGTAAATATTGCATGTTTTACAGCCAAACCATAAATTGTTACAGCTATTTTAATGGATCAGGTCAATGATATTAAAAAGAAATCCATCGCATCAAATGTCACTTGGAGAGAAAAAAAGTCCTGAAACAGAGTTTGCATGCTTCATAGATCCTGCTACTTCTGTATTACTGGCAAGTTTTGAGTTAACATCTCTTATAAAAGCTATATTCTGTCAATGAATTATGGTCTGAAGGAAATTTAGCTAATAATTTTACTCTCCATCATAGTAAATTCTACCTGTAATAAAATAAATAAAGAAAACACATTCCTGGGGATAAGGTGTTGTAGTTTATGACTAGGCAGCAAACTGTTTTACTTTTGTCACCCAGAATGAAGGAGACATTTGAATATTTAAATCAATATTATTTATAGAAAAAATCAACCAATATAAATAATAAATTGAATGAGTAAATTACCTCTCTATGAAAGACAATTTTTTATTTTTCTAATATTCTATGTAGGTTTTATATTTCTTATATTGTTCACCTGCATGTCTTATAAATATTCCTGTTTAATGGTCTTCCATGATTCATGATCTATCACGGATGAGATCACCTGAATATAGACTTGTTATTACTACTCATGCTTATCATAACAGGAAACTCATTCATCTAATAAAAATAATCTGCAATAACAAGATGTTACCTTTTTCTCATTAAAACAATACAGAAAATAGAAATGTCATTTCTTAGCTATTCTGTTCATAATAAAAAATATGACAAATAATGAGACATGATTTCAGAAATATAAGAAGAGAGGCAGATCATGAAGAGCCCTGTTTAACATACTAACGGCTTTGATTGTGTGAACTGGAAAGACACTGGAAAAGTATAACCATACAAGTGACAAAGGAAGATTTTATTATGGCAGAATGACTTTGGATGCTGTGTTAACAACGAAGGACAGAGGAGTAGAGCAGAAGGAGAAAGATAATTTAGAAGGCTATTGATAAAATTCAAGGAGATAATGGCATGGTCAAAGATAATGGCCACAGATTATAGTATTAGATGCATTTCATTCCAAGGCATATGTTAAGGTCTAGAACCTGAGCATATGCCAGAGTAGAGTGGTCCCTAACGTCAAAGAGGAAGTCTTTTGAAGAAATTATGTTATTGTTTCTGTTTTTCCTGTTTGTATGTTTGTTTTCTGGCAAGGGTAAGAGGAGGATATTAGGATCTCATATTTGAACATATTAACTTGGAGGTGCATTTTAAACAACATTCAAGTAGACTACTTGGAAAAAATGAGTCTAGATTCAAGGGAGGGCTTCAGGCTGGATATATACTTTGGGAAGCATCAAAATAAGATAGTATTTTTAGTCATGAGACTGAATGAAATCACCTAGGGTGTCAATGTAGATTAAGAAATTGTTCAAGGGGGCGCCTGGGTGGCTCAGTTGGTTAAGCGACTGCCTTCGGCTCGGGTCATGATCCTGGAGTCCCGGGATGGAGTCCCGCATCGGGCTCTCTGCTTGGCAGGGAGTCTGCTTCTCCCTCTGACCCTCCCCCTTCTCATGCTTTCTGTCTCTCATTCTCTCTCTTTCTCAAATAAATAAATAAAATCTTTAAAAAAAAAAAAAAGAAATTGTTCAAGGAAGAAACCCTGGGGCATTCTTTAACAGCTTTCCTGAAATATCTTTGTCATATAAAAACTATATTTATGGTGTATAACTTGATGAGGTGATATATGTATATATTGTCAAACATTACAACAATCAAGCTAAATAACATATTTATCACCTTTACATAGTGCCCACTGTGTGTATGTGGTGAGAAGACTTAATTTAAGATCTATCTTCTGAAATTTCAAGTATACAATATAGTGTTGTTAAATATCTTCATCATGCTATACTTTAGATTTCTAGAATTTACTCATCCTGCATAAGTGAACCTTTGTACACTTTAACCAACATCACCCCATCTTTCCTCCCTCAAGACCCATTCTACTCTATATTTCTATGAGTTTGATTATTTTAGATTCCATATGTGAGATCATGCAATATTTCTTTTTCTGTGTCTTACTTATTCCATTTAGGATAATGTCCTCCAGTTCCATCCATGTTATCTCAAAATGACAAAATTTCCTTTTTTATGTATGAAGAAAATCTATTGTGTGTATTATATTATATATATAATATATGTATTATATATATATATATATATATATAGAGAGAGAGAGAGAGAGAGAGAGAGAGAAGCATCTGTCTATCCATAAAACATTTTCTTTATTCATTCATCTGTCAAATAACACTTAGGTTGTTTCCATATCTTGGCTATTGTGAATAATGCTGCAGTGAACATGAACAGACAGCTGTATCTTCACAATCCTGATTTCAGATGCTTTGGATATATACCCAGAAATTGCATTTCTGGATCACATGGTAATTCTATTTTTAGTTACTTGAGGAACTGCCATACTGTTTTCCATAATGGCTGCACTCATTTACATTCCCACCAGAAGTGTACAAATGTTCCTTTTCTCCATATCGTCACCAACACTTTTTATCCATTGTCTTTTTTATAATTGCCATTCTAAGGTGACATCCTATTGAGGTTTTAATTTGCATTTTCCTGTTGCTTAGAGATATTGAGCACTTTTTACATCTGTTAGTCAACTGAATTTTTTTTTTTTTTGAGAACTTTCTATCTAGTGTCCTTTACCCATTTTATTAATTGGGTTGTTTGTATTTTGGTATTGCACTGATACGAATTCATTATATATTTTATATGTTAACGCTTTATTGGATATATGGCTTCCAAATACTTTTCCCATTTTATAGATTCCCTTTCCATTTTGTTGATTATTTCCTTTGCTGTACAGTGGCTTTTTAGCTTGAAGTAACACCACTTGTCTATTTTTGCTTTTGTTCCTGTGCTTTGGATCTCATATCCAAACAATTATTGCCGAGATTAATGTCAAGGTTTTCCCTTTTGTTTTTTTCTGGGAGTTTTGCAGTTTCAGGTCTTACATGTAAGTCTTTAATACATTTTGAGTTGATTTTGGTGTATGGTACGATAGTGGTTCCATTTCATTCTTTTGCTTGTAGATATTCAGTTTTCCCAACAGCATTTGTTGAAGAGACTATCCTTTCCTCATTGTTTGTTCTTGGCCCCCTTGTCAAAGATCAGCTGACTAGAAACGTGTGGGTCTATTTCTGGGTTCTCTACACTGTTCCAGTGGCATATACATCTTTTTTTTATGCTAGTATCATACTACTTTGATTACTATAGCTTTGTAATATAATTCGAAGTCAGGCAATGTAATGCCTCCAGCTTTGTTTTCTTCTCAAGATTGCTTTGCTTATTCAGGGTTTTGGGGTTCTATTTATATTTTAAGGATTGTTTTTCCTATTTTTGTAAAAATTGTCATTGGGTTTTGAAAGGGGTGCATTAAATTTGTAGATCACTTCTAGTAGTATAAATATTTTAATAATATTAATTCTTCCAACCCATGAATGCATGATGTCTTTCCATTTATTTATGTCTTTTTAAATTTCCTTTATTAGCATTTTATAGTTTCATGCCCAAGTCTTTCATCCCTTTAGGTGAGTCAGTTCCTAAGTATTTTATTCTTTTTGTTGCTAATATTAATGTGACTTTAAAAATATTCCTATCAGATAGTCCACTGTTAGTTGAACACATTTTCTTATACTTATTGACCATTTATATGTCTCCTTTGGAAAAATGTCTATTCAGATCCTTTGCGCATTTTAAAATTAGATTATTTGCTCTTTTGCTATTTAGTTGTATGAGTACTTCATATACTGTGTATATTAGCCCCTTATCAGGTATACGGTCTGCCAGTATTTTCTTCTATTTTGTAGGTTATCTTTTCAATGTATTGATTGTTTTCTTTTCTGTGTAATAACAATCCTCTAGTATTTAAAAAAAGTTTCCTATTAATACAGTAATACATATTTAATTTATAACAGCTATGATTTTTATTTATTTTTTGCATATAAAACTTTACATAATGTATATAACTTTATAAATTTAAAGATAGCTATACACCCATGAAACCATCACCCCAATCTATGCCATAAACCTATATATCACCTCTGGAAGTTTCCTCTCATCCTTCTATAATTATGATTATGATTATGATTATTTATAATATGAATACTTAACATAAGATCCATCCTCTTAGAAAAATTTCAAAAATATAAAACAGTCTTGTTAACTATATTCATTATACTGCACAATAGACATCTAGAATTTATTCATTTTGTATAACCAAAACTTTGTGCCCTTTGACTAATACCTCCTCTTTCCCCTTCTCCCAGCCCCTGGAAAACACCATTTTCCTGTCTACTTCTATACATTTGACTTTTTTCAATTCTTTATGAATGGTATCATATAGTATTTGTCCTTCTGTGTCTGACGTATTTCACTTAGCATAATGTCTAGGTTTATCCATACTGTCACAAATGGCAAGATTTCCTTTACTTTTAAGACTGAATAATATTCCATTTTATGTATACACCACATTTTCTTTATCCATCCACGTGTTAACTGACACTTGGTTTGTCCCCATGACTTGATTATTGTGGACTATTTTGCAATGATATGAAGTACAGATATTTCTTCCAGATACTGATTTCAATTCCTTTGGGTGTGCACCCAGAAGTGGGATTGCTAGATCATATGGAAGTTCTATTTTTAATTTTTTGAGGAACCTCCATACTATTTTCCATAATGACTCTACCAATATATATTTCTTCCAACAGTGTATGACTTTCCTTTTCTCCATATTCTCACCAACACTTGTTATCTTTTTTTTTAAATAAAAGTCATCCTAACAGTATGAGATGATATCTCACTGTGATTTTGATTTGCATTTCCCTGATGATTAGTTATGTTGAGCCTCTTTGTGTATATGTGTTAGTCACTGTATGTCTCTTGGGAGAAATATTTATTCATTTCCTTTGCCTGTTTTTAAGTTGGATTACTTGGGGTTTTACATTGAGTGGTAGGAGTTTTTTACATATTTTGCATATTAACATTTTATTGGATATATAGATTTGCAAATATTTTCTCCCATTCTGTAGGTTGTCTTTTCATTTTGTTGATTGTTTCCTTTGTTGTGCAGAAACTTCTTAGTTTGATATAATCTCACTTGTCTATATTTGCTTTTATTGCTTGTGTTTTTGGTGTCATGTTCAAGAAATCATTGCCTAGGCCAATGTCCAGAAGCTTTTTCACTATGTTGTCTTCTATGAGTTTTATGGTTTCAGATCTTACATTTAAGTCTTTAATCCATTAATGACTCTGACTCTTTATAGTGTTCCTTTTTCCATTCCTGGTATTAATTGAAGTGTTGCCAACTCAGAGTAAAGGTCATTTTAGTACTTGTAACATGTAGAACAATTTATACCCATAGGCATTTTAAAATTAAGTGATATTCAAAGGTGAACATTTTGTAATAGATAGGATCGATATTAGTTCTTCATATTTTGCAGAAATATTTTACTAACTAAAATTAGTACCTAGTCCTCTTTTTTTTAAAGTTTAAGAAAACCAGAACACTCCAACATTATTTGGTCATTTACTTATTCCGGTAACTTTTAGAGCACCTAGAGTATTATAAATATTTAATTTATGATAGTAATGAAACTGTTAGATAGAAAATCTTAATTTTAGTAGAAATATATGCAGGATCAATAATCTTTTTTTTTTTTTTAAGATTTTATTTATTTATTTGACAGAGAGAGACACAGCAAGAGTGGGAACACAAGCAGGGGGACTGGGAGAGGGAGAAGCAGGCTTCCACGGAGCAGGGAGCCTGATATGGGGCTCGATCCCAGGACCCTGGGACGATGACCTGAGCTGAAGGGAGATGCTTAACGACTGAACCATGCAGGCGCCCCTGCAGGACCAATAATCTTAAATGTAAAGAGTCTAACCTTGAACAGCATACACTATCAGCAATCTAGACTTCAATTCAGATACAGATAACATCTTTTTGGCAAATTTTAATGGCTTGATAGAGCAACATATATTGGTTAAATAAATATTTAGGTTCATTTTATTAGGTATCGAAGAGAAGTTTTTAAGTAACTATAGCCAAGGAATGATCAATATGTGCATAAACTTTCAGTTTGATGCTTCAGATTTTGGCATAGATTTTTTTCAGACTGCTCTGTTAAGTGATTGCTATATATATGTTAAGACTTACTTGAGAAATAAGTATTTCATAGGTATGTTATTGGTATTTTATAAACAATAATTAAATGTGTATATATTAGCAAGCAGATCTTCTGGTAGTGACACAATGGTATAATGGAAACCAGAAATATAAGTTATTCCATCTTTCTTTTTATATTCTCTCTATCCCACCTATAAAAAGTTTCTTTTTGGAGGGTAAAGAGAAGACTAGGGAGAATATAATCATTTATTGTGTAATTCTGAGCCATTTTTATTTGTTCCATGTCATGATGAATATAAGAAAGCAAGACTCATAGAAGACAAAAGTAACACAAAGCAATATTCAAAGCATAATGATTCACTTTTAATCCCTTTCACAGAGTAAATACAGAGCAGAGTTGTATCTCCCACAATCATTTAAGGCTTAATTATTGTGTTTTACTTATTCTAGGAACTGGAAAGCAAATATATTTGCTAGAAATGAGAGTGTGTGTCATACATGAAGAAATTTTAGGGTTTTGCTATTAGTTAGAGTTTTTCTTTGGAGACAAAAAAAAAGATTATCAGTGGAAAATATAATACTTCTTATACTGCAACTAAAATTTTTACAAATTAAAATTTGTTACCTAAAATGGCATTACTAATTGTTATCACAGCTTGTATTTGTCTGTAGATATATAGAAGATTAGTACTAGGAATACAGAAAAGAAAAGATAGGATTGACTCAGAGAGGTAATTGACTGGCTAAATCACAACAAACATGGGTGTGTAAAGAGGTGATAAATTACAAATAGTTGGATGGGATTGATTAATCTCACAGGAAAATTGAAATCCAGAGAGAGATAATAACCCAGGCAAATAACTTTTAATTAATCATGTCTGGTTCTGATAAGAAAGAGAAGTTGAGGGCTTTGAGGTAGTTATGAGACTATATATTTAGTATGTAGGACATACTATATGTAGTATAGAGCATATATAGTATATAGGCATGCACTCTATATAGTGTGGTTTATTTTTTTCTATTGGAAATTCTTGAGCTTGTTTTTTTGTTTGGTAATGGAAAATATAGGAGATATATATTTCTTCTAAAATATTAGAAGGATCCTAAGTGTTGTATATTTAAGAAGTGCCAAGTTTTCCAAAGTGAGTTTTGCATATAGAGCACTAAGTACATTGAATCTAGGTCTTTGGATAAATAACATCTATCATTAGACCTTTGTGCTTTTGAGATGGGTGCCATCTACATTTAATTCTGACACTTGCTTTCAGTAATTATTTTACTTAAATATATTTTTATAAGAAATGGTAGAATTCATATAGAAACATCTGTAAATAAAGTAGAGATACGCCCAATTGCCAAATATATTTTTCAAAAGTGATTTATCAGTTTTGAAGATACATCTTCAGAAGAAAGCACCATCAAAGCACTGTAAGAAGGCAATTTTCTTTGAGTGGAGGTTACCAAATGAGTAATTGAAGAAATGGGTAAAACCAAAAGAAAATAGAACGGATGCAGGGGAAACAAGGGGGAAAAAGTACACTCAAAAAGCAATTACAAAAATGAAAAACTACTGTCATTTGGCTTATTCACTTTTTTTTAAAGCATCGCACATTCTACGTTCATTTTTGAAATAAAAGCTGTAAAAAGGTTTTTATTTAACTCTTCTTTAGCTCATCTCAGTTGTATGTGAGAAGATTTATCTAACTTTTACCTTTTTTTTATGTGTGCACTTTCTGCAAAACAAACTGCTTTGGCTTATGCATTATTCTTTTAGGGTTTAGGGGGAGCATTGGTTTGACTTTTTGACATGCTGTTTGATTGGCTTGAAATAGTTCATGTGTTCACAATATAAGCAGAATGCGCCAGAAAGAGTCTGCCACAGAGCTGTCCTCCTTATGCAGCTCTGACAGAACCAGGCTTTAGTGAAGCAACTTGCTACACAAAGCTACAGCAGTCCTCAGACGCATTTCATTCATTCAGTCAGAAAACACCCACTGAACACCTGCCACATCAGTGGGTATTTCTGTAAGTGAACAAAACTCCTTTCATGGACCTTATATTCTAGTGGTGACAAACAACCAAATTTTTCAAAGTTAATCTTACAGTCAGAAAGCAATATGTGCTATGGAGAAAAACGTGACAGAGACATAAGACATCAGTAAAAGGGATGCGCTTTTAAAAAGAGTGGTCAGGGTAAGCCACTTGGAGGAGGTTGACCTTGAAGCAAAGACTGGAAGAGAGTGAAGAAGAAAATGGTGTGGATATAGGAGGGTTGTGGTGGGGGGAGCACTCCATTCAGAGAGAACTTGAAATGAAAAAGCTCTGAAGCAAGTAATTGGTATTGACACACCCTAAGTAGCTGTTAATCAACAAATAGGATAAATAACATGGACTGTCTATAAGAAAGGGCCATGTTCAGGAGCCACATGTCCATGACAAAGGTGGATGAACAGATGCTTGTAAGAATGAATGAAGGTAACCTGACTTAAATTGGAGTCAGAAGCCAGGAAGGGAGAGCTCTCACACAAGTACCTCTCCTCTCAACTTACACGACCAGCAAGAAGAAGGAAGATTTCCATGTGCCTCAGTAATAACAAACTGCCCACCACTTGCAGCCGGTGAGAAGCTGCCACAACCTTGAACTCTCATTCTCCTCCAATGAACTTATATTCAAAACAACCCTCCCCAGTTTCCTCCCAGAACTTAATAAAAGTTCTAGGCTCCCTTCTGTCTCTTTGGAATTGTCTATGGTTCACCATAGTTTACTTGTCCCGAATTGCAATTCTCCCACTATTCTCGAATAAACTCATCTTTGTTTAATTAAATTACCATTGTTTTTATTTAAACTTGACATGTTTAATGTCCAAAACAAGAACAGCAGCTATTTTGTTAAGTGGATCCCCAACAATGTGAAAACAGCTCTCTGTGACATCCTACCCCCAGGGGCTAAAAATATCCACCACCTTCACCTACAAGGGCAAGGCCATCAGGGAGCTGTTCAAGCACATCTTGGAGCAGTTCCCAGCCATGTTCAGGTACAGGACCTCCCTGCAGTGGTACACACATAGAGGCATGGATGAGATGGAGTTCACTGGGACCAAGAGCACCATGAATGACCTGGTATCTGAGTACCAATAGTACCAGGACACCACAACCAAACAGGACAGTGCGTCTGAGGAAATGGATATGGAGGTGGTCTACAGCTGTCTGGTACCTGGCACAGCATGGGAGCCATGTGAACTCGATTCCCTCCCAACTTGTTCCCCAACAGCCATGTCTCACTGTGCATACAATTGCTCCTGTCTTGACATCACATGCTTGCCACCATCACTAAAGCGTTTTCATGCAGGAAAAAAAGATTTTTTAATTTTAAATTAGACTCATTTATGTATTTGTTTACATTGTTTTTAAATGATCATGAAATAGGGAATGAAATCAGATAACCTAAATTATGTACATTGGTAATCTCAGACTGATGAAAAGTTGAGAGGGAAAAAGAGTTAAGTTAGTCTTTCCTAACACTGCCTTTTTTTTTTTTTTCACTATTTACCATGATCTTTTTGTAGTTGCAATATAATGCCCCCAGATTTAGAAGAAATATAGCAAGGAAAAATTACCCCAGTTTTATATTGTGACTTTATATGAGTGTCTCAGGATCTAAATATTTTCTTTGACCTCTTTATTTAGGTACTTCACAGCAATGATCATCCGCCCCTCACTATACCAAAGCATGAAAGCAGATTGCCTTAAATAGAAAGGTTGATTGCTTCCTGGAGCCGTTCCTCCCTAGGAGACATGTCCTTTGAAAATGTTCTACATTAGAAAATATATTTCATCACGTAGCATTCAGATTTGTTTTAAAATGAGTAAACAGGAAAACAGTTTCATGAAGGAAAGAGAATTTGTTGAAATTATTGTAATCCCCAAGGCATTTTTATACTCTGATTAAAAGCACGGCAATTTAATATGAAATTCTTTGAAAATATTATATCACTTTTGAAAGTAAGGGCAACAGAGTTTAAGGTTTAAGAAATGTCTTTTAGGGAGATAGAATTTATGTTGAATGTTGAAATGTTTACACCGTTCTGAGCTGTCTAAATACTCCTTCCTAGCGAGCTTGCAACTTATGGTCCATCATTTAAGTCCTTTTTGTTCTCAGTAACCATTTACTTGCTTTACTGTGACATTATAGATTGAATTTTAACACTCACATTTTTACTTTTAGCACAATAGCTACTTAACGTCAGACACTAATTTTAGAACTTAAAAGCTATGGGATTTGGATCAATCTATTTAACTTCTTTATACGTAAATTTGAAATAATAATACATTTCTTAGAGGATAATGGAGATTTAATGAAAATTTTGCATAAAAAACTTATATATATTGTGTCTTAAGCCCAATTGATGCTTGGTGAATATGAGTTCTAATAATATTTGTTGAATAAATGGATGCTTTCTGTGCTTCCCTATAGCTTTTCAGTCTTAGAAAACCTAGGCTGAATATGAAAATCTACTACATTATCTATGATATTAGACTGCCTCTACCTTATGGTAGGGGTTACAAAGTAGAGTAACATGCCTTTCCAGAATCTTCACTGAGGTCACGAGTTCTGGTTTCTTGAATTTATCTGTCATACCTTAATATGTAAATACCTTAAAATAAACCTATATTTACTACTACTTCCTGTTGTCCAAGTTCTACCTGATGTCATCAACTCAGGGATTCAGAATATTTTTTGGAGTTGTGAATCACTAGGTTTTACTTCATCTTACATTTCATGACAGAATAATAAAACGAATATAAGCATATGGCAAAACTCTCAAGATGAACTGTGATCCCTAAAGGGTGAAACCAAACTTATTCTAATTTTATTTTTTTTAAAAGATTTTTTATTCATCCATTTGAGAGAGAGAGAGAGAACAAGAGGGAGGGTCAGAAGGAGAGGAGAAGAAGACTTCCTGCTGAGCAGGGAGCCTGACACAGGGCTCAATCCTAGGACCCCAGGATCATGACTTGAGCCAAAGGCAGACTTTTAACCAACTAAGCTACCCAGGCACTCCATCCAATTTTCTGCTATTGGGGTAGAAGAGGTAGGGAGGAAACACTTTTGAATTCAATAGCTGCATGCCAGATGTGTTTGTTTTTGCAATGAGCCAATCATATAAGGTTTCGGGGAATGTGTTGAATCACAGTCCCTAAATCTCTCAAGTTATATAGCAAAATGAAAAGATCAATACACGTGATAAGATTAGAATAAGATTTAAATTATTAAAGACAAAACGTATTTGGAACCATAAGACAGTTATAAATCATTATGGAAAAATAAGATTTATAAAAGAAGATAATGGACCTTACAAAGACATAGTAATTAAAAGGCATTGGGAAAATAAAAGAAAGGTTATTAAAGCTGGAGAAAACTTAGTGTACTAGAAGACAAAATTGAGGGAAGAAATAAAAATAAAATGTGGAGAAAATAGAGATAAAATATGAAAGATAAGTCAAAAAGCATAGAATAGACTGAGAACAGGGAACTAAAAAAAAATTCAGAGGAATTAGTGTCTGAGAACTTTCCAGAACAGACTGGATGCATGAAGTAACTACCTAAACAAAGGAACAAAAATAAAACCATACTTGCTAATGTCTTATGAAACTAGTGAAAATAAAAGACTCAAGATACCCTAAAACAATTACATGGAAAAAGAACCTTACTCCTAAGAATGTTAATCAATCTGTAAGCAGTCCTCTCAAAAACAAAATAGAGGTCAAAAAATGGAAAATTATATTCAAATACTGAAAAAGTTTCATTTTCGATCACATGCACAATCATACTAGCTCTTGAAAATTATGAAACTTTCAACTGAAAACAAGAAGCACATACTATTAATACCAAACGAAATATTATTAAGGCAAGAAAAGCACCATATAAAAAGCAAATAAAATCACCAATTCAGAAGAATAAGAAATTTAACTATCTGTCATGTAAACACAACAAAGTATGCTAATCATTCATAAAATAATAGGTTAACATAAAAATGAGCCAGAAAATAGAAAATATGAACAAAAATTAAGTTTTTTTATAATAGAGAGTAAAACCTACACCAAGAAATTAATAAGTATTTTTTCAATTCTTTACATGTTAACCCAGAGAGAACACCTTAAACAAATATTAAAATTGTCTGAATTCAAGAAGGGAATACAATTAGAAATTAATAATGAAGAGAAACCTAGAAAATTCTTCCATATTTAAAAATAAAACATACACCTATACATGTATTCACAGGCACACAGATATTTCTGAAAGTATCTAATTGAACAGCAGAAAAAAATTAGAACTAAACAAAAAAAGAAGCCCATTTGAAATGTAATTTAAAGCATTAAAGAGAAAGCCATCATTGTAAAGTGATGGATTAAAAGAAGAAAATCGAAATGACCTAAGCATCTAATTCATGAAATTGGGAAAAGAAAATGACACCAATGTAAAGAATTGGATGAACAGATATACAGGAAGTCATTAATGTATATGAAGAAAACCAGGAAGCAATTGAGAGGATTAGCAAAGCCAGAAAATTTCCTTGAAAATATTAATAAAACCCACTACTGTTTTCCTCAAACAGGGTACACATTGGAATCACGTGGGAAATGGTCAAAACTCTTTATGCCAGGTCATAATCCATAATCCAGACTTCAGAATTCTCTTTTATCTACTCAGGTGCTTCCAATATATAATCAAGTGTGGAGCACACTGAAACAGACAGATCTCTGAGTTTGGTATTAAATGAAAGACAGAAAGAAATGGCAGAGAGCAAGAGAGGATGGGATGACACAGGGTAATGAAAAAAAAAACAGTATTAGAGAGATATGGCAATATGTCATGGCAATAATGATTTAGTATTTATAGAGCATCCATTAGAAATAAGTTTATAGAAGCCCTTCATTTGATTATGAATAGAATGAATGCTCCAACAGTTTAAAAACCCATCCATGCACACCAAAGAGATGATTTTATAGTTACCTTCACCATTCCCTCAAGAATAGTGAATCTAGAGAATGAAGGGAGAGAAAGAAAGGAAAGGGAAGGGAAAGGGAGAAGGAGGAGATACTGTCCACAACTTACTTTAAGAAGTTACATGTTAATGGGAAAAATCAGTTAGGGGTGGCTTGAGAAAGAAGAAAAAGATAAGATTTATTTAAGCACATAAATTCAGTAACAGTAAATCAAATATCAGTACATAGAATAATAACCAAGAATGTTTTCCCTCAAAATGCAAAGAAGGATTAAAATATGAAAATCTAATGTAAGTTACAATTCTGCTAAGGTATTCAAGCTATTTGCTGGTATCTATTCTTCCACATGACTAAACAAAACCTACTAGACAATGAGACCCACCCTTGCTACTAGATGTGTTCACATGAGTTAATTCTACTTTTTCTTTGCAGTTAATTCTACTTTCTCTCTGTTTATTGGAGAGTTTGGGATTTATGTATTTAATTAATTGCATGTAGAACATTAAATAATTTTTTTCTGTTTTACCCTCAAAAATGTATTTACTATCTCTGTACCCTGATTCTGGTTCTTTAGTAAAGAGTGCATAGTTGGTTTATGAAAAAAAGAAAACAGAATCACTTAACATGAATTTTATTAACACATTTAAAACTGAATTATTTCCAATTCAAAGAAAAATGTTCTCTCAATGCTTAAATGTACAAAACATTTTACTAGCTCCTAAGCAAAGCACAAAGATGAGTAAAAGGACCCCCACCTTCAGGAAAGGAAGAAAGAAGCCATGCATATCCCTAGTGAGAATGAAAAAAAAATTCATCAGTGCTCCTGGACACTGGTAGTAATAGGTACCCCTACTTGTGGGGAAAGATGTCTTCATGGAGGAGATTTCTACTCTAGTCCTTTAAAGATGAAATTGCCAAGTCTGATTTATGCACATTTTTCATGGAAATAGCTACACTATAATGTGTTTCTCTATAAAGATTATTTGCTTTGTCCATCAACACATTTATTGAGTTCCCTGCATGTGTCAGTAAGGGACTTTGCCCATGGCCCTCTTACTCAGGAAGGAATATCTTTACTGAAAAATTATTCCTAAATAAATTACTTATTATAGATGATATATCTACACACATCAACTAATCACAGAAAAGAAAGGAAACTTACTGTATGTTTAACTGGTTTCATAAATCAGGAAGCTTGAAACAGACATTTAAGTAAATAAAAGTATACATAAAATTGTATTTTCAAATAAATCCTATATTTTAATGATAATAGATGGTCTTGGTTTTATTTTACCTAAAGAGTTTTCTTTTTGAAAAAGTGATGCATTTGTAGAGAATGATGCACTTAACTTATTCTGCAAAGTACACTTTACACTTGCTCAAGATATGCTACATGTTTCAGGACCTATTCTAGAAAAACTTTGAAAGACAATTTGAATATTGCCTTTATTAATGTTCTGTGAGATTTTGAGAGCTTATATAGACACCTAAAAATTGGAGTTGGCTATCCTTAAGGAAGAACAGATGTTTTGACATATGTCCAGATGAGTACTCTGAACTAGAAATTCAAATCTCCTTCTGAAAAACTTTTTGTGCTAACATATGGTAGACCATGAATCTTAAAAACCATTGGCTATGGACTTGACAGCAAAATGGGATTAGTTACAATTTATTTACAGAGATTAACCAAATTGAGCACAGAAATGAATGGAATTGGCTATATTCCTCTGATTTTCACATGATTGGCAAAAATTCCTTCAATCTTTCCAAAAAGTTCCTTAAACCCTCTGAAATTTACATGAAATATAATATTTCTAAACACATTTCCTATCTGTCTTTGTTAAATCATGTGAAACAGTTTTCATGCCTACAATATCATTAACAGTTCTAAAAGGAATATAAATTTGTAGTCCCCAATTGTAGAAATAAATGCTCAAATTTGAGTAATTTTACTCTTTTCTCTATTATCATAAAAAACGATGGATTCAAAGCATAACAATATCCATATTTAAATGGCATCAAGCAAAATCATATCTTTTCTCTGTTGCTGATGATAATTACATATGGAAATACCTCTCCATACTTGTAGATTTACATTTATATAATTTAAAAGTTTAAAATAAGAAGTGCATATTTGTCAGCTATTATTTTAAACAAGCCCAAACTTCTATAGAACATTTATGCATTTAAACAAGATGTAAGGCATGGTTTTTATTTTCTTTCTTGGAGATATGTCATGTGTACATGATAAAAATAGCAATCTCCATGCTTCCTTCTGTTTAAATGCCATTTTCTTTCTTCCTTCCTTCCTTCCCTACCTCCCTCCTTCCTTTCTTCCTTCCTTCTTTTTTTTTTTTTTATATTTTGTCTTCTCACTGGACATTAAACCTGTTTTGTAAAGGATCAGAAACACAGAATATATAAACTCAGAATAGATGTATTTCAGAAAATTACAGCAGATTTAACTTTTAACAATTGCAACAATGGAAGATATATAATAGATTTCTCATATACTTACAAGTTGAAATAAGGGATAAAATGTGAGGAATCAGCTCTGTTTGGCTCATGTACTTATCGGAGGAAGGGTACCTCATGATAGTGACTAGTTTGGCAAGTACAATAATGAGCTTACATTATCCAAATTTCCATATGGTCCTAGAATTAATCTTTTGGGGGGTACAGCTGGAAACTTAATTCCATTCTTCTCTACAAAGCATTAAAAAAAATATATTCTATTCACACTTAGAATTAGGGAAAAGTGTATAAACCTATTTTAACTATATCCAGGGTCTTCAAAGAGAGAACTGTAATAAAGAATAATGTACTCATTAATGTTCTGTATATTTTAACCTAGGTATTTTCTCCACAGACATATTTTCTCTAGGCCAGGATTCTCAACTTTTAAAGAGTGTACACTCAGTGTTCCCTGGTGCAGAATATAAAAATTACTTTGAAAGTTGTTTTTATCTAACTCTAATTGTTGTCTCGATCACAACTGCAAGCAAAGATGTGTTTCTTTTTTTACTGACCAATTGATCAATATGCCTAATACACATAAGGTGGCAAGGCATATTTATTCTGAATAAATATGCTGAGGTGGTTCTCAAATCTCTACTGTTCCCTTGAGAATCACTTTTCTAGATACACCCTATTAATCTTTAATATCATTTTCCTGCTTTTCAGCTGGTTATTGCCTATGACTAATCTTTGGCCAAGTAGTAAACATAGGAATGTGTTTATGTTATTCACCTAATTATAAATTTGCCTTTCCAGGTATTTCGGGTAGTTTAGAGTTTCATAGAATTTAAATATACCTGCTAAATATGAATTTTCAAACTCTAAAATTTCTGTGGGATAGTGAAAACAATGTTTAATAAACACATCTAGATTGGAATGTAAAATCTACCTCTTTGTAGCTGTATTATCTTAGGTGACTTGATTAACCTCTCTGAACTCAGTTTCCTTATCTATAAGAGGAGATAACATCATCCACTCTTCAATATTCAGAAGATATGTTTTGTGTTCTGTTTCTGTTTCAAAGTCAATATCTCCTTAGAAATTGAAACATTAACCTTCTGACACTCTTGGTCTGAAAAAAAGTCTCTAGCATCCTGAACTAAGATCCATTCACATTGTTTTTTAATTATATACCTTGGGATTACACAAATAATTTAGGGGCAATGTTAATGAGTTTTCACACAAGATAAATGATGCAAAAGGCTAGGCATCCAAGTCAGACAAGTTGATGATCTGTAAAACTGCTTTAAAGATCTGAGTGAAAGGTACTTGAATCAATATGACACCAGATAGAAATCTGGATTTGCCCAATAAATAAAGATCTCTGGAAATGATAATAAATATGTGGGGTTTTTTTTCTTATTTAGACTTGCTTTAAGAGAAATTTGACTCTCTAAAGAGAAAACAGTAAAAATAAATTGTGTTTAATAACATAAAATTAAAATGCAGAATTGAAAGAACAGAGGAATGGAAAGAAGAATTAGATTTACTGTGTTAAAAAGTAATTTAACACTACTCTTTAAAACTATAAATAACAGGGCGCCTGGGTGGCTCAGTTGGTTAAGCGACTGCCTTCGGCTCAGGTCATGATCCTGGAGTCCCTGGATCGAGTCCCGCATCGGGCTCCCTGCTCGGCAGGGAGCCTGCTTCTCCCTCTGACCCTCCCCCCCCTCATGTGCTCTCTCTCTCTCATTCTCTCTGTCTCAAATAAATAAAATCTTTAAAAAAAAAATAAATAAAACTATAAATAACAGATGAACAGCGAGGCAAAGAAAGATGGAGTCACAATATTAGTATCAGAAAACATAAAATTCAAAACAAGGAATATGGCCAGAAATAAAGCGGTCAGTTAAGAGAAAAGACTAAAAAAATAAATAGAAAAATCCACAATTAGAGTTGGACATATTAATACTCCTCTCTGTGAAATTAAAACAGTAAACAGAAGACCTGATAAATACAAGCTGATCTAGTTTACATTTATAAATCCCCCAAAAAACAAAAACAAAATGTACACTAAAAAAAACCCCAAAAAACCACTTTGGGAATATTTACCAAAATAGAATATTTTCTGGGCCATCAAATAAACATCAATAAATTTGAAAGAATTGAAGTCAAAGTATTTTCTTACCACAATGGAAAGTTTATATGGAAATCAACAACAGAAAGATATCTGGAAAATGCCAAATATTTGGAAATTAAACAAATATTTTTAAATAACTTATGAGTTAAATGGAGATTCATAAGGGAAATTAGAAAATATTTTTAATTGAATGAAAATGACAATTTTCATATTGCAATGTGGAGCATAGGTAATCCAGTGCTTGAAGGGATTTTATAACATTAAATACTTGTATTAGAAATATGGTCTCAAATCAATTATTGTTCATGTTAAGCAATGATAAAAAAAAAAAGAGAGAAAATTAAACCCAAAGCAAGCAGAAGAGAGGATATAATTAAAAAAAAAAAAGCAGAAAAGATGAAATAGAAAGCAGAAATAATAGGAAATAATCAGGTAAAAGGAGAACTGGTTCTTTTTTTTTTAATGTATGTTAATCACCATACATTACATCATTAGTTTTTGATGCAGTGTTCCATGATTCATTGTTTTTGTATAACACCCAGTTCTCCATGCAGTACGTGCCCTCTTTATTACCCATCACCAGGCTAACCCATCCCCCCACCCCCTCCCCTCTAGAACCCTCAGTTTGTTTCTCAGAGTGCATAGTCTTTCATGGTTCGTCTTCCCCTCGGATTCCCCCCTTCATTCTTCCCTTCCTGCTATCTTCTTTTTTGTAACATATAATGTATTATCTTTTAAAAGATCAATGAAATTGATAAATCCCTAGTTAGAATGATCAACTAACTCAAATCCACAAGAGGAAATAAAAAGCACTTGAATGGTAAATATGTCAGAAAATATAGGATATATTTATATACATGTTTCTTCTCTTAATTTTACTAAAAGACATAAGATTACATAAAGCAATAATTATAATACTCTTGTTTTTGGCTTTATAACATATATAGATGTGATTTTTAAATTCAATTTATTTAAACTAAAAAAAACAAAAACAGTTCACCCATCTTTCCCACCCTCCACCCCTGCCCCTGATGACCACCAGTTTTCTACATCTATGAGCTTGTATATATGCATATATTTATTATCTATATTAAATGTATATTATAAATGTATTTAGATTCTACAGATATGGGATATTATAAAGTATTTGTCTTTCTCTGTAGAGGATGAAAGAGGAAACTGAATATGGAGCAATAGCAGAGCTAAGCTGTAGTATTATATTAGAATTAAGTCAGTATTAATGTGAAGTAGATCATAACGTATTAAGATACGTATTGTAAATCCTAGAAGGAATATAAGATCAACAGAGGAATTAAAACGATATACTAGAAAGAATTTGTTTTACTTGAAAGGAGTTGGTAATGGAAAAACGAAGGAACAACAAAGATAAGAGACTTATCAAAAATAAATGGCAATTGGGCGCCTGGGTGGCTCAGTCGGTTAAGCGACTGCCTTCAGCTCAGGTCATGATCCCAGGGTCCTGGGATCGAGCCCGCATCGGGCTCTCCGCTCAGCGGGAAGCCTGCTTCTCCCTCTCCCACTTGTGTGTTCCCTCTCTCGCTGTCTCTCTCTCTCTCTCTGCGTCTGTCAATTAAAGAAAGAAAGAAAATCTTAAAAAAAAAAATAAATAAATAAAAAAATAAATAAATAAATGGCAAAAACATATATACATGGTAGTTGTAAACCCAATCATATGAGCAATTAAATCAAGTATAAGTGGACTAAGGACTATAATCAAGTTCAGAGATTGTAAATTTGGATTAAAGAGCAAGATTCAAGTATATTCAGTAGAAACAGAGACATTTTTATATTTAAAGGTACAAATTAAGGTTTATCCATATATCACTATTTTCTTTCTCAATAGGTTAAATCTACTTAATCTTCTCAGTTTTGACAGATAATTTTTAGGTGATAACACATTTTATGAAGGCTTTGCATATAAAATCTAGGTTACTAGGAAATTATAAAAAATAAAAGCCAATCAAATAATAGTATAGAGTGTACAACACCAAGAGTGACCTTAAGGTAAACTATGGATTTTGAATGATTATCATGTGTCAACATAGGTTCATCAGTTGTAACAAATGTACCACTGATGAGGAATGTTGGTAACGAGGGAGGCTGTGCATGTGGGCAGATAGGAGGTATATGGGAAATGTATTGTATCTTCTCCTGAATTTTGCCGTGAACTTAAAACTGCTCTTAAAAGTAAAGTATATACATTATTTTTATACATATAAGTACATATATATGATGCATAAAATATAATATATGTAAAAAATAAAATATACATACACATATTTTGTATGTATACACATATTATATATATACACACATATATACATAAAGAAATATATTTTTAGTAAAAAAAAAAAGTTGTCTAGTGTGAGGGTAAGCCTTCCTAGGCAAAAAATAGGAGTTGGACTTTAGCAGCAGCTATAATTAAGAAACATTTTGCTTTCAGGCAACTGTTGTTTGTGTATACATACAGATTCTAGATGCTTCAGAGATAGCCATGCATTGACAATATTAATGAAGCATAAGAATAAAAATGTCTGATGATGCAAGAAAGCAGAGTCATCTTAACATAAATTTTTGTGATTGATAATCCTGAAGACTGGTGGCAATATTCATTGCAATCGTTTATGTAAAACAGCAACAAAGTAAACCGAAGTGGCTTAAAAAATATATTGTTAACAGAGCTGTATGCCATAAAAGTTTACATATGGATGAAACGGGATTGTTTGAGGAAGGTGACTGTTAGAACCTCATTTTTAAAAAGAAAATAGCCTAACTAGGATTGAAGTCTATGTAAATTAGGTTTATCGCTTTAACTTGAGGTAAATGGGAGATTGCAAGTTGGAAGCACAGCTTGTTTATTACACACAAAAAGCACATGTCTAAACGCCTTTTTATTTGTTTTTGACTCATATAAAATTCAAGTTGTGCAAGAGTGTCTGAAATGGAACAATTATGAAAGAAGGGATTTATCTCTAACCAATTACGTCTTAGGAGAGGAATATGGAATAATTTAGGAATGAAACACAGTGACATGGGTATCCCTTTTAATAATGCAATTCTGTCTAGTCAAGATGTAAGGCAACATGTTTACCTGTTAACAAATATCACAGCCATCTGAGACAGAAAAAAAGGTTACTATATTGCTAATCCTTAAATGGAACGGGAGTCCATTAAATCATAAAGTGTCAATTTCACCAAAATAGGATAATGTTTGTGAATTAATACTTGAGATTAAGTGGTCTAAAGCACTGAGAAATGTCCTTCTACATGAAAATAAGACTATCATGAGTTTTAACAGCATTGTTAATTGCTTTATAAAACTACAGATTCATACAATTTTATGGTTAAAGATGCTTCCCTAATTTCTTAGTTAAAGACACCAAGGTCCACATAATTTAAGGTTAAACAAAATCTCAAAGTCAAACAGCAAGGAGGGAGAACTGAAACACATATATCCTGATCTCTTCCAGGGCCAGGAGAGGAGAAATTCTTCCTTAATCCCACTACAGTAAAGTAGGTTTCTTCCTGTTAGCAATGTAAGGTATGTCCCTTCCTGTTGGAATCTGCAATTGTCATACATGGTGGGGCAAGACAGCATGCCCTCAATTTTAAATAAGGTTTCCTTTCTTCAGTTTCACAATTGATGTACAGTTTCTAATAAGAAAATCCACTATAAAGAGGAAGAGAAAGATAATGAAAGAAAATACTAGCAGGTAATTGCCATTCACGTACATTAATAAAAGCATTTCTTTCCAATCACCTGATACTTGAATAATTTAAAGAATAGAAGCTGTGAGTAATAAACCTTGTTTTGTTTTGTTTTTTTTTCAAAATTCCCTGATGATTGCTGCTGAGGTTTATCTTGCAATCAAAATAAGAACCCCAAGCGTCTATCCAGCCATGACACTGGCTCCAAAAGTGGAAATGTCTGTAGGGGTTCACTTGGGGCCCAGATGAGTGCCCCCAGGCATTACTAGCCAATAGCATCACTATTGATGGGTTAAGACTGGCACAAAAGAGTGCATATAGCATTGAAAAAGTAAGAAGAATAACAACAATGTCACAAAAAATGGGAAGAAAGAATTTAAATAATCTATTAGAAGATACCTGCACTACATCTGAAGGTTAACTTAGACTATGTTACAATATACGTTTTAAAATTGATTATGATTACTGAAAAAAATGAACGGAGAAAAGTAAATGATACATAAAGGGAGGAGAGAAAATTAATCTTATAAAATGCCCAATTAAAATAAGAGAAGTCAGAAAAAGGAAGTAAAATAAACAAGGAACAAACATAGACAATATTAACAAAATGGTGAATTTTAATTTAGATATATCAATAACTTCAGTTTAAATGTGAATGTTCTAAACAAGTTAAAAGTCAGAGATTATAGATTGGTTTAAAAAAATAACAAGAACCAACTAAAGTTTGGTCAGAAGACAGCCACTTGAAATATAGACTCAAGTTAATATTTGCAGAATAGAGAAAGATATACAATGTAAGCATTAATCAAAGAGAAACGTGTAGTTCTATTGACTTCAGAAAAAGGAGGCTAATAAAATAGAAGAATATCAGAAATAAATAAGAATATTATTTAATGGTAAAGAGGTTAATTTTCCAAGAAGATGTAATGTTCTTAAAGCTGTAGGTACCTAACTTTTGGTTTTTTGTCTGTGTCACAACACATGAGGCAAAAACTGTCAGAACTGGAAAGAGAAATAGGCAAATGATTAAAGACATCAATGTCACCCCTCAATAATTGATACATTAAGGGGGCAGAATATCAGTAAGGATACGGATGATCTGAATAGTACCATCAATAAACTTGAACTACTTGATACTTATATAACAATCCATCCAGTAGTAGAATGCATATTATTCTCAAGTAAACATGCATCATCACCAAGATATACCACAATCTAGGCCATAAAACAAACCTTAGCAAATATAAAAACTAGAAATTATGCAAAGTATTTTTGTAGACCATGAAACAATTAAACTAAAAATCAATAACAGAAATATAGCTGGGAATTCTCATATAATTGGAAATTGAACAATATACTTCTAAAAAGTCCATGGGTCAAAGAGGACATATCAAAGGAATTTTTTTTTAAATCATATGATCCAGCAATCATACTCCCTGGTACTCATGCAAAAGAGTTGAACTTATGGAACTTATGGAACTTTTTAGGAGCATATGTCCTTAAAAACCCTTTACATAGATAGTTACCACAGTCTTATTCATAATTGCCAAAACTTGGAGGTAACCAAGACGTCCTTTAGCAGGTGCTTGGGTAAATAAACTGTGGTATATCCAGACAATGGAATATTATTCAGTACTAGAACCTCTTAAGCCATGAAAATAAATAGAGGAAACTTAAATTTATTTAATTTTAAGACATAAAATATACTTAAAGATACAGAGATAGATGATAGATAGATGGTAGATAGATAGATGATAGATATTCTATATTATGCAAAAGCTACTTATAGGACAATGAATTTAGGAGAATTTAATCTTTTTCAACTTTACTAAAATACAGTTGCCAAATAAAATAAAAGTATATATTTAAAGTGTACAATGTGATGATTTGAGATATAGGATTTCTACCATTGAGTTAATTAGTATATCATTTCTTTACATAGTTACTTTTTTGTGTGTGTGTGAGAACATTTAACATTTCCTCTCAAAGCAAATTTCAGTCATGTGAATGTCAGCCTAATGTGTCATCTTCTTCCATGTGAAGATTATGTTCCATCCACATCCACCTCACTTTCCTTGTAAGTGACCTGCTTAATTTTTTTTATTATTATGTTATGTTAATCACCATACATTACATCATTAGTTTTTGATGTAGTGTTCTATGATTCATTGTTTGCATATAACACCCAGCGCTCCATTCAATATGTGCCCTCTTTAATACCCATCACCAGGCGACAGATGAATGGATAAAGAAGATGTGGTATATATATACAATGGAATATTATGCAGCCATCAAAAGTAATGAAATCTTGCCATGTGCAACGACATGGATGGAACTGGAGGGTATTATGCTGAGCGAAATAAGTCAATCAGAGAAAAACATGTATCATATGATCTCACTGATATGAGGAATTCTTAATCTCTGGGTGATGGAAAACCAATCTTGATATCCAGGTTAAATGTCCATACATTTAATTCCTGTAGCATCCAGCATTTTCATTATGATACTACTGATTATGTTATAAAGATATTGTTGGTAAAATTATCTGCACTGATCCTCAGTAAAATGTAATCACAATGGGAGGAGAGACTGAGTTTATATGTTCAGAATTTAGCAAAGTCCTCATAGAAAGGCTTCAACAGTGTATAGATTAAGGATTAATGTCAAGACTGCTTTGCTCCGCTATCAAAATATTAAGAGGGTATTAAGAAGGAAAACACTAAATTTTTTAATAAATAGAAAAGGACTTTTTAAAGATGATGTAGTTGTAATGTTTTGAAGGATAGTTAGAATCTTAAAAACAAAGAGCAATAAGGTCTGAAGGCACTCAGTGTGGAACAAATGGCATCAGCGAAGGCAGAGGTGAAGTATTTGGGAAATAGAATTTTCTCTATTGTTTTCAAATTTACTCTTACATGATGGAATAAGTGTCCTTAAGCCAGATACAAGACTGTATATATTATGGAGATTTAATTTTATAACATTTTTTTCCCAAAGATGTGGAAGGTTACTCTCATGTAATAACCTGTTTTCACTTCTTTCATTTTCTGTGAAGGAAGTTAGGTTCAAAATAAAAGGGACTTCTCTAGCTACATAGACTATTAGTTAAAGATGATTAACCATGAAGACTGCATTCATTTTGTCCATGTCCATGGATATTATAAAGCACTGGTTTTTAAAATTAGTATATTATATGCACTTATAAATTATGTTTCCACAAAATGCATCAACAGCATTTTTATTAATAATGTTTCTTCTAGAGGATAGTGGTTTGCTGTTACACTACATTACTTTATCATGATTCTTCATATTACATTTTCCTCTAAGGGCAATACAAAATGAAATAGCAAATATTTGGTTAAAAAAACAAACACAACCCCCCCCAAAAAAATGTACATTAAAAATAAATGTCAAAATATCTACATCTTTTTACACTGTTTTGATTTTGGTAATGATTTCATGGTTTAATATATATGTCAAACTTTATCAAATTATACATGTCAAGTATGTATATTTTATTATATGCCAATGGTTAATCAGTGAAGCTTTGAAAAAAAGACTACATATTTTTCACTCACTAAAATTTCAGTCAAATTAAATAATAGCAAAACCTAAGATATATTTTTGTAATTATCGAAATTGTTCAATCAAGATATGCTCTAATATTTATGACTGTGATATTTTAAAGTAATCAATCTAACTGGCTGCATATTTAGTCTCTTCATTAAACCAACCATCATAATACACTTTTATATTTATGTATTTTATTACACTTCAAATAAATTTATTTTTCTTAACTATTATCTTTTTTCCCTCTTCATTGGGGTCTATTCTTTTCATATCTGTGATCCTTTTGCCCTTATTCATATTTATTCCATTTCCATTTGGTTCATTTTTCTCCTCCTAGGTTCTCTTCCAATGTTTCAATTTCCTTTCATGCTTTCTGTTGATATAGTGGCTTCTGAAATAATGTTGCCTGACTAATTAAGAGTACCAGGTGTTCGGCTAAATAGCCAAGATAAGTTCCATTCTCCATACTTTGTTTACTGCCTCCATGCCTGGTCAAACACAGACTTCCAATTTCCTGGACTTGAAGAGTCAGCCAGCTACCCTTTTAGCTGAAAAGATACCAAGATCTAAAAATGCAAATACTATGGGTTCAATGACAGTGACTGGTGCTAGAGATAGCAGAATAAACTGTCTTCAAGGCCAAAAGGCAATGCAGGGCATTAATTACTTGTAATGTAGAACTATACTTGGATATATTTACATTGCCACCAGATTATGAATCCCTACAAATTCAATTCTATAATTTACTCTGTTTTTAATCATGACAAATATGATGCATGTACAAATTGGAATTGATTATATGTGAGTCAGAATATCTTTTTCAATGTCTAGTCCACCTTTGAAAGCCTAGCCCCGTTTTTCATTTCTGGCATATAGCAATGATAAATACCAATTACTATGCTAAGCAGGGGTAGCAGAAAGTTGTACAAAATGAGTGTCTAGCTAGAAGAATTTCACAGTGCTTTGTAGGGTACAGATTAACAATTACAATCCAGTGCTTTATTTGTCAATTAAAGGCATGAATGCATAGCCGGTAGACTTGTTAAAACAGGACACTTAATACTATCGGTGTTTAACATGTATATGTATAGTAAAAATTATGTAAAATAGTTTCATTTTACATAAAAGCCTAAACCTTAAAATAACTCAATATCCACCAACTATAAAATTAATATTGTATTATATGTATATAAATGAATATGTTGCAAGGAGAACACATGAACTATATACAACATAAAATATGATTGAATCTTACAAACATAATATTGATCAAAAAAACTAGACTCAAAGAATATTAATTATATTATTCCAATTGTGTGAAATTTATAAATAGAAAACATTAAGTTTAAAGTCAGAATATTTTTTAATTTTATGTAAATTTTACTTAGTTAACGTACAGTGCAATATTGGTTTCTGGAGCAGAATTCAATGATTCATCACTTATATACGACATCCAGTGCTCATCACAAAAAGCGCCCTCCTTAATAGCCTTCACCTATCTATTCCATCCCCCCCACCCACCTCCCTCAATCAACTCCTAGTTTGTTCTCTACTGTTAGAGTCTCTTATGGTTTATTTCCCCCTCTCTCTTCCCCTCCTTCCCATGTGTTCATCTGTTTTCCTTCTTAAATTCCACATATGAGTGAGATCACATGGTATTTGTCTTTCTCTGATTGACTTCTTTCACTTAGCTTTCTAGTTCCATCCATGTCATTGCAAATGGCAAAGCTTCATTCCTTTTTATGGCTGAGTAATATTCCATTATATATTACCACATCTTTTTTTTTTTTTTGAACCACATCTTCTTTATCCAGTCATCGGTCAATGAACATTTGGGCTCTCTCGATAGTTTGGCTATTGTTGATAATGCTGCTTTAAACATTGGGGTGCATGTACCCCTTCGAATCTGTATTTTTGTATCCTTTGGGTAAATATCTAGTAGTGCAATTGCTGGGTCGTAGGGTAGTTCTATTTTTAACTCTCTGAGGAACCTCCGGACTGTTCTCCAGAGTGGCTATGAGTTTGCATTCCCACCAACAGTGCAAGAAGGTTTCCCTTTCTCTGCATCCTCACTAACACCTATTGTTTCTTATGTTGTTAATTTTAGCCATCCTAACAGGTGTGAGGTGGTATCTCATCGTGGCTTTAATTTGTATTTCCCTGATGATGAATGATGTTAAGCATCTTCTCATGTGTCTGTTAGCTAACTGAATGTCTTCTTTGGAAAAGTGTCTATTCACATCTTCTGCCCAATTCTTAACTGGATTATTTGCTTTCTGGGTGTTGAGTTTGATAAACTCTTTATAGATTTTGGATACTAACTCTTTATCTGATACGTCGTTTGCAAGTATCTTCTCCCATTCCGTAGGCTGCCTTTTAGTTTTGTTGACTATTTCCTTTGCTGTGCAGAAGCTTTTTATCTTGACAAAGTCCCAATAGTTTATTTTTGCTTTGTTTCCCTTGCCTCTGGTGATGTGTCTAGTAAGAAGTTGTTATGGCTGAGGTCAAAGAGGTTGCTGCCTGTGTTCTCCTCTGGGATTTTGATGGATTCCTGTTTCACATTTAGGTCTTTCATCCATTTTGAGTTTATTTTCATGTAAGTCATGTAAGCTTACATAGAACAGGCATAAGAACAGGTGATAAGGGTCATGGAAAGACAAATTTGCCTATCACACAAGCATATTAGCATTTGAGTGGAAAATCTAGATCTTGAAATTAGAACCTCCTTATGTTGATACACTATTTTATTCTAAAGCCACAATAGCTTATTTTATTTTTGTCCCTACAAGACATAAAAGGTAAAGTCCTATTGTAGGTGGAATAAATATTATTTTAATATATTAATGCATTTTCTAGTCATAGTATAGAACATTTAAAACTGTACTTTGCCTTACCAATTAAAACAAACAAACAAAAAAGTAGTGAATGGTATCTTTACGGTTCATATTTATACTTTTAGAAATCAGAAAATAACATTTCTTAAAATAAAGCAAGTATAAAAATATCTGCTTAGGGGCACCTGGTGGCTCAGTCAGTTAGGTGTCTGCCTTCGGCTCAGGTCATGATCTCAGGGTCCCGGGATAGAGCCCCATTTCTGGCTCCTCTTTCAGCAAAGAGTCTGCTTCTCCCTCTCCCTCTGCCCCTCCCCCCACCCCACACCCCACACCCCCGCTCTTGTGTTCTCTCTCTCTCAAATAAATAATATCTTTAAAAATAAATAAATGTTCTTTTTGTTCCTATTATAAATTAAATTGTTTTCTTAATTTCCTTTTCAGATTGTTCATTTGTAGAGCATGGAATTGCAATAGATGTGTGTATGTTGATCTTGATTTTTGTTTAAATATTTCATTGGTTTATGAGATTTTTAGTAGATTTTCTCTATATATTTCTATATATAAGATTTTCTATATATATATAAAATCATATTGTTTGTAAATAGAGATAGTTTTGCTTCTTCTTTTCCAATTTCAGTAGTTATTTCTTTTTCTTTCCATGTTGCCCTAGCTTGAACCACCAGTACAATGTTTATAAGTAGTGGTGAAATTGGACATTGTCGCCTTGTTCTTGATCTCAGGGGGAAAATCATTCTGTCTTTGACCATTAATATGTTTCCTAAAGGTTTTTCATAGATGCCTTGTGTTAGTTTGAGTTAGTTTCCTTATCTCCCTACATTTTATAGTGTTTTTAAATGAAAAAAATTTTAGTTTTAACTCAAATGCTTTTATTGCATGTATGGATGATCACGTAGTTTTTGTCCTTATTCTACTAATATGGTGTATTAAATTCATTAGTTTTCAAGCCATAAACTAATCTTACAATCCTGGGATAAATCCTATTTTTTTCCAGTGTATTAACCATTTAAATGTTATTGTATTCTGTTTGCTAGTATTTTGTTAAGGCTTTTGCATCTTTATCCACAAGAGATAGTGCTCTTTTCTTATGCTTTTCTTCTTTGTAATCAGGCTAATACTACCCTCAAAAAAACGATTTCAGAAGAGTTCCAGTATTCCATACCCTCCACATTTGTAAGACTTTAGAGATGATTCATACACATTCTTTTTAAAATGTTTGGCAAAATTCACAAGAGAAGATATATTATCCTTGGCTTTTATTTAATGAGAAATGTTTAACTACTAATTCAATGTCTTTACTTCTTATAGGTATAGTTAGATTTTCTCTTTATCTCTTATCTATTTGCAGTGTTTTGTTTTGTCTTTTTAGGATTTTGTTCATTTATCAAAATAATCTATTTTGGCAAGAGTTGTATTTATTATGATTTATTTTATTTCTGTAAAGTTGGTAGGCGATTTCTCAAGATACATTACTAATTATAGTAAATTGAGTTTTCTATCATTTCTTGGTCAGTCTAGCTAATTAATTTCGTAATTGTATTTGTGTGTGTGTGCGTGGGCATGTGCACACAATTTCTTTGTGAGTGCTCTAGGACTCATATACATTTTAACTGATCAGAGTCTATTTTAAATATATACTCACTTAAGTCTTGTAAGTTATAGAAACTTTATTCCCATGTAGCTCCATTCTTCCCTTCTTTTATGTTATTATTGTTATAAATATTATATCTGTTAAAAGCCTAATATATTAATGTAAGTATGAGTTTATGTAAACTTACATATCATAATGAAACAGCAAGAAAAAAGGAAAGCAAAATATGTTTTAGAGTGTTTTATGTAAACTTATTTATCATTTCTTTTCTTCTTTATTTTGTGTATACGTGGATTTGAGTTACCATCTGTTGTCATAAGTTACAAGCCCAACAATACGATTTTACCACTATTGCTTTATGCAGTATCTATTAAATCAACAAAGAGAATAAAAGAGAAGTATATAACTATACTGTCTCTTATAATCACCTTCATTAGGATTCTCTTATCTGTTTGTTCTCTGCTTTGTGTGTATTCTGATTACTTTGTCACTTACATTCAACCTAAAGAAATTCCTTTAGTGTTTCTTCCAGCAATAAATTTTACCTAAAATTGTCTTTATTTCAGCTTAATTTTTGAAAGATCGTTTTATTGGATTTAAGATTCAACATTGACATTTTTTTTCTCTTGGCACTTTGAGTTTATCATCCATTGATCCTTTAAACATGATTTCCTTTAGTTCTTTGAACATATATTTATAATAGCTGTTTTCAAGTCTTTGTCTTCTATGGACCATCAAAGACTACTTGATCTATTTTTTCATCAATATTATGTTGTTTTGATTACCGTATCAACTAATTTTGTGAGGTCTATTTACCCCATATTATGCAGCCTTCCATGTCCCTATTCAGATTTTTTTGGGTTTTTACCTTTCTGCCTAGTTTCCTAGAGGTTGCCCCTGTGTCAGCACAGTTTAGCAGTAAGCTTCTGATAAATAAGAGGTTGTGTTTAAGCCCCCTGTGTCGGTAAGTTTTTCACCATTTATTGTGTGTGTGTGTGGCCTAGAGACTACTTTCATATTTCAGGAAGTTTGTGGGTATGTTGTTATTTATTTGTTTGTTTTTTAACACAGTCTTCTTCAACTTTATCTTTCCCTGATCTTCTCATTAACCTCTAACTGATATGCCTTTATTGGTATCACACCAAGTTGTTAGTCTCCACTTATAACTAGCTGATTGCTTCACTACTTTTATCAAGTCTCTGAATTATTAATTGTTCCACAATGTGATCCAAATACATTTAGACCCCTCAGGGCCAGGGGTTGCTAATTTTTGAGCCTTGCCCTGGCCCTCCCTGGACAGGACAGACCTCTTCTCTATGGAGCAGGAGCTAAGAATGGTAGGGATAGAGAATTTGTCCTTCACTGTGTCCTCCCTCCCCACCCAGATCTCCCCTATGGAGAAGGAGCTGTGAGTATATATACATGGAAAGTAGGTAAACCTTGTGTTGCTATCCAGCTTCCACATCTCATTCTCCTCTATGTAAGTCTTCCACACCATGGAGCCTGGGAGAAAGGATCTATTGATGTTCAATAGATGCAAAATCCACCCAGAAGAGCTCTTTTGTCCCAGAATGCTGCGGTAGTTGAGAGTTGATACTCAGTTGTCCAGGCCCTGGAATAGTTCTTCACAGGAGAAAGTTGTAGCCCCAGCTTGAAGTTCCTGGCCTTCCAGTGTTCTTAAAAATTTCCCTAGACTTTCTGGAATGACTGCTCTCAATTTATTATAAGCCATTTGTCCAATCTGTGGAAACATTGAATAATTGACTTTGCTAATTTTAGACAGTTCATCAAAAGTTTCTCTGGTGGAAGGGCACATGGGTGACATAGTTGGTAAAGCATCTTGGTTTCAGCTCAGGTCATGATCTCAGGGTCATGAGAGTGAGCCCCATGTCAGCCCCATGCTCACTTCAGAGTCTGCTTGAGATTCTCTCTCCCTCTCCTGCCCCTCTGGCTCATGTTTTCTCTCTTTTTCTAAAATAAATAAGTAAATCCTTACATTTTTGTTCCTCTGGTACATAGTTTCATTAAGCTCTTCACTGTTTTTACTGACAAGAAATTTTAAAATGTGGGATTACTTGATGTTCAACATACAATTGATCCAATATTTATTTTACAAATAAATATTTAGCAAAAAGCCTTGATCTAGATAATAAACACTCAAGAAATTTAAGGGGATTTTTTGTACATGGTAGTGAATGTTTAGGTATTTTGAAATATACAAATTATTTAATTTTTCAAATTGCTTTAGAGATTTAGTCTTGTGTTCGTCGGCCTTTAGTATGAACTGGCCAGATGATAACTGTTTAGCATTTATATGACAATAGTTGAGGACAGTGCACAGATTATCTTTCTAATTTCAAATATGTTTCTGAATTATATAACAACAGAGTGACTTTATCCTAATGGTGAGAACTGCCCTAATCTTTCAATGAACAGTATCCTTTCTCTGGACTTCAGAGTTCTAATTATATAGCTCTGCATTTCAAAGATCTACAATCTCTAGGGAAAAAAAATCGACAATTTCTATTGTATTAACACAGGTAGTTATCCATCCAATGTCACCTTCTAAGATACTGCTCTCAGGGAACAGAAAATTATTAATTCAAAAGTAGGACATTAGCTAATATTACTTAAAATTGCAGAGTGATATCTTAAAAGTCTCCTTTAAGAGAAGAAAACCTTCACTAACAAAAAAAAATGAAGTACATTAGTAGAAATATATGGGGAAATTTCTGGGAGTCATGAGGCCTCCCTGGTACTTACATAAATCTTACCTACTCTCTGTACCTGTAAATACCACTTTAAAGATTGATGTAAGCAATATTCTATACAAAGATAAATGACTGCTATATGGAGAAAAACTCAAAAAGACAAAGAAACAGGTATTTATTAGATAACTACAACATGCCAGTTTTGATATGAGTTATTTGAGAGAAATATAATAAAGTGAAAGCTGTATTTGAATTTAATGGGATAAAAATTTAATTGTAATACCTTGGCCAAATTAATTACATTTCCTAATTTTAAATTTCCCTATAGGAAAGGTAATACTGACTTTGCATCAAGTGGTGTTAAGGATTAGTATAGATATATGTAAAAGCGTAATAATAATAATGTTCAATCTTTATTTATTATCAAAACAACATCATGTGAGAGATACTCATACTATAAATATTGTTATAGTCTAATGTCACTTTTTAACTATTATAAGTCTTTTAACCTGTTTTAATCTTAATTTTGTCATCATTATTATGAGAAACATAATATTCCACAGAGATCTTGTGAATAATCCCTGTGAATGTGTTTTCTGAGTGATAACACACTCTGAAATAGTATTTGGAACAGTTGATTCAGTAAATTAAATGGAATAGGAAACAATAGGTATATCATGGTCATATTATGATACTTAGTCTACATTGTAAAAAATATGAGATTTTAATTTAGAGATTTAGATTTTCATTTGATCCTAAAAATTTATAAATCTATTTATGTACAAGTTAAACTATTCTTAAAAACATATCATAAGTATCACCCTTGGAAATATTATTTTTAATCAGGTATAGTTCAAAGTAATATAAATGATAAAAATTTTCAGAATTGTCCTACAAATATTAATCATGTGGATATTTATTCTCAAGAAATCAATGAGATTTCTATAGATATTTATTTTTTCTAAAGAGCATTTTTTCTTTGGAAAAGCATACCAAATAAAAAGTTTGCATACTGGATTGTGTTGGAGGATGTAATTGAGTGTATGTAACCACTGGTTGACTGGCGATCTGGATTGGGACACCCTTCCTTGTCCTTGGAATGCACACTCTGCCCACTGTTTCCACAGTGGGAGTCATTTTCAAGGATGTAACCTTGAGAGAGTAAGGTGTTGTTGAGACCATCTGTACTGAATATGTGACTGAGACCCATTCTGGTGGGTGGTTGTTGAGATCTATTCATCCTGCAGCCGCCAAAGGTAAGCCTCATATGTAAGTTCCTTTGCTTATTAAACCTGCCACCAAAAACAAACAAATGAACAAATAAACAAGTCTGCCACCTACCAATCTGAAGTAGCTTACCTCTTTCTTCAGTTTTTCTCTGGCCCTCTGAATACAGGGGCCTGTTTCAGATTTCACCTAGGACGCTTTGGAGATTGCAAACCCAAAATTGAAAAATATATTTGCAAATATGAATTTTATTGAAGTCTCTTGAACCCAGTTAAAGTTCATGTAGAGACATAATGCTTTATGTTATTCTGTTTATTTATTTATATTTTACAGTTTACAAAGCATTGACTTCTGTCTTCTAAAAGCGGACTTAGGTTATCAAGAACAATAAAGTGTGACTGAGTAGAAGAGGTGAAAGTCTTCTCTAAGAGATTGATAAAATAATCTTTCTAAGAGGTAAGAGGTGAAGGGCATGAATGTGTTTTACTTCACAATAGTCTGGAAATACACCCTGATATTTAGAATTTCATCAGGAGCAAATAAAAACAGTATCTTTATGTTAGTGCTCTCTAAAAAAGAAATATATCTAGATCTATAATATTACTGTCATACTGTTATTTTTATTGACCCAAAAGGTGAAAGAAATCAATAATTTTCATATAATCTTTGTAGATATTTACAATAAAAATCATTCTATGTGAATACTGATGAGTTTATATTTGCAAATGGTCACAATGCCAACGTATTTGCAAAGGTGTGAATATAGATTTGGGTTACCTAATATCTATCAAGGGTGATTTCTGTTCTTTTCTCTCTTTTATTAAAATAAAAAAAATAAATCCTGCATCTAGATTATTTCTACAACTACTTATACTATGTTACTAAATATAGTAGTTAGCTAACTCTGATGGGTACTATAGAATTATGTTTTAATCTGACTGACTTGGATTCCAAAAATAAAGGCATTCGTTCATATATAAAAAACATTGTCTTTATGCCTTTAGAAAACACAAAATTTTTAATATAGGTAACTGAGAAATACACTATAGCTAAACTATTTTTTCTCTAACAATAATCACTTGAGTCATAAAATGGAATACAGTGGCAAAAGTACGGTTTGAAACCATAGAAACTATGGTTTGAATTCTAACCCTATCTTTTAGAAAAGAATGTGGCTTTGAGCACCTATCTTTATCTTGTAGTAAATGTTCAATAAGTACTTAAAATCACACTGCTGTATTCTTTGAAAACTCCAGACGGAATCTACATAGAGGTGGTAACTTAGCCTCTTATTTTGCTTCATCTATTCCTTTTCTGTCCTTTTCTTCATTTCCATTCTTCAGTACTAAAACTTCTTTTGCTTTCATTTATTTGTATCTCTCTATCCATCCATCTCCCCTGTAACTGTGAAGATTGTTTATTTCCATGTAGAATCACAGATCAACAGACATCCATTAACTTCTTGCAGAACCACTAATAAGTTACACCTCTAACATCTGTTGGGTTGCTGCAAGAATACAAATGGGACTAACATATCATATGTCTAAGAAATTTAAAGTTATAAGTAAAGCTAATATTATGACAAATATTCCAGCAAAATGGACAAATATTCCAGCAAAATGGACAAATATGATTAAAGCTATGTTTTTGGGAAACAGGAAGTCTGCAAAATATCAAATGAATAAAACTAATATTGCATACTTCTGGGTGGTCCATTTATATACAAGCAATGTTTGTACTAATAATAAATTAAGAGTATACACAATACGTAAATACTTGTTATTTATTCCATAAAATTTATTTTTCCTATATGTCAGAAAATCCATTAGTTATGTTGTTCTAATTGTAGTTCTATACAATCTGTTGATAGTATTGATATAGAAATTTAAATTGTAATGTAATTCTAAGTATACAAAATATAAAAATATTTTCATGAAAAAATATAATTTAAAGTTAATGCTAAAAAGTCAAAACCTTAACTATATACTTCAAACATGTTTACAAAAATATTTTTCTCCAAATGTATTCTAATTATGCATTAAAATTGATAGGTAAAATACAAATTATAACTAATATGTATCAAACTTATTTAAATATACCTGAGTTGTTGTATAATATTTGAACATCATATTAAAATTTTTTGGAAATCTAGTTTCTAATATGAATAATTCATATCATGCTTTACTAATTATGTATAGATATTTATATCCAAATTTGAGAGTAATAATGTATAGTTAATATTGAAATATTTCCTTGCTGCTATGGGCAATTAGTTACCACACTAAGTTGTGAGTATTCCAATAACCATTGACTGAAGGATAAATAGGCATAGAACTTTGACATTTGGCATCACGCAGAGACAATATATTCAAGTTGTTCGTTGATTCCAATGAAAGCATATGACAATTCAATTCTTTTTTCCTTTTTCTTTTCTTTAATCTTAGTGCTTTTGATGATCAAATCCTCTCCACTTTAGGAAGCAGTGTTCTCCATCATCAGCTGCAGCAAAAACCCAGAAGACTGGATATTTGGACCATGCTGTCTGTCTTCCATATCAAGATTATAAGGCAAATGATGTGAAGATTTTCCCTGGGGTTTGAATGGTGTTGATCATGAAAATGGGCATTTCAGGTCTACCAGCAGCTTCATGACAACACAAAGCTCTGAATCCCTACTGATGGAAGTGGCCAATATGTTCTATGTGTGTATGTGTGTGGGTAAGAAATATTTAACTGTTTCTTATTCATATACATTTTTGTTTTCTTTATACCTTTTAGTTTTTCACAAAAGTCCATTTATTATACTAAAGCATTAAAAAATACACAAGGCATTTTTTTCTACACTTGGTCAAGTATTATTTCTATATTATTTTAATTATCTACTAAACTAATTTTTCCCTTATCATCATCATATTTTCTAGTAATCCACTAATTCTTCAAGTTAAATTTCGATCAGCAAGAAATTTTATTTATTTATTTATTTATTTATTTATTTAAAGATTTTATTTATTTGCGAGAGAGAGAATGAGAGACAGAGAGCATGAGAGGGAGGAGGGTCAGAGGGAGAAGCAGACTCCCTGCTGAGCAGGGAGCCTGATGTGGGACTCGATCCCGGGACTCCAGGATCATGACCTGAGCCGAAGGCAGTCGCTTAACCAACTGAGCCACCCAGGCGCTCTCAATCAGCAAGAAATTTTAGTGAAACAGATATTTCAGTTAATTATTATTCTTTATTCCTTATAGTATTTTCTTAGGAATATGGTCTTACTATTGTCATACTGTGAATTAGGACAGTATGGTTGTCTAATCAGAAAACAATATGTAATGTATTTAATTTTTTAATAATCTTTTTTATTCCTAGGCATATGGAGACCACAATATTTAGCCAATCTTTAAATAGAAAGCTATATATTATCCTATTATTTTATTATAATTTTACTGTAAGATTCACTGTCACATTTTTAAGATGATAAATATTTTTGTCAATAAAATTTAACCTTAAAAAAACTCAAGATGACTCTCATGCATATTTCTGCTTTTTTAAACTACTTCTAATGCATCAAGCATCCACATTTTGAACACCATTTATAAGATTAGCTAGTTCAAACAAAAGATAAACCCAAATTATAAGGCCATTTTCTAGGATTTGTTAACATACTATGGCCTGCTTTTATGTTTTTCTTAGGATCATAAGAAAGAAACAATAACTTTAGACTAAATTGTTGCTTAGGCCACTTTTCTTCCAGAGAAACTCATGTTTTAAAGCTCTTTCTTCATTTTCTCTTTCAAAAATCTCTTCTTTTTCACAGATACAAAGAAAGTGAAACGTGTGTAGTTTAAATGCCGATATTGCAGCTCCATTTCAAACACTCTGACGACTTTTGTGGATGATGAGCCAAAACAAAACAAATCCACACACAATAGTTGACACTTATAAATTATTTCCATTCTAAGGAATTTCTGAGTTCAAGTAAGTTCTTTGAAATATCCATTTATACAGTAGTAAGCTTCATATTTTATACACACTGATTTGAACATGACCATAAAATAATAATCTTTCTAAATGTCCCGTTGTTATAGTGCAAACATCCTTTTAGTCTTTCATGATCAAATGGAAAAAAAAAAAGCAAAAAAACTAAAGGTTACAATTTCTGAATCTTTTCTTTCTTTCCTCTCCTTCCTAAGGATTTTTTTAAAAAAATTCTATTGTTTAGCTTAGCATACATTGAAAAAAAGTGAATAAAAGCAAAAATAAATGACCAAAAAGGTAACTTTGTGATAACTAAGAGATCAGGTAAGGGACTTTCCTGCACTTCAGAAGACTTCTCATGCTACCTCCCTCTTCTATAAAGGGAAACACAATTTTAATTTCTAAAGAATAGTTTTGCTGGCTTTTGAAATGCAGCCACTCTGAAAAACAGTATGGAGATTCCTCAAAAAGTTAAAAATAGAACTACCCTATGACCCAGCAATTGCATTACTAGGTATTTACCCAAAGGATACAAAAATATGGATTTAAAGGGGTACATGCACCATAATGTTTATAGCAGCATTAAAAACAATAGCCAAACTATTGAGTCCGGTGTACATTGGAGTCCAGTGTACATTGGAGTCCAGTGTACATTGACTAATGAATGGATAAAGATGTGGTATATATATACACACACACACACACACACACACACACACACACAGTGGAATATTACTCAGCCATAAAAAGAATGAAATTTTCCATTTGCAACGATGTGGATGGAGCTAGAGTGTATTATGCTAAGCAAAATAAGTCAGTCAGAAAAGACAAATACCATATGATTTCATTCACATGTGGAATTTAGGAAACAAAACAGATGAATGTGTGGAAAGGGAAAAAAAGAGAAAGAGAAAGGGGAGGCAAACCATAAAAGACTCTTAATGATAGAGAACAATCTGAGGGTTGATGGGGGGGTGGGTGGGTGGGGGATGGGCTAAATGGTGATGGGTTTTAAGAAGGGCACTTGTCATGATGAGCACTGAGTGTTGTATGTAAGTGATGAATCACTGAATTGTACTCCTGAAACCAATATTGCACTGTATGTTAACTAACTAGAATTTAAACAAAAATTTGGAAGAAAAAAAAAAAGAAATGTCATCATTCAGTATGTATTCTTTTCTGTCTGGTTCCTTTCCCTTAATGTTATATTTGTGAGCATAATCCATGTTGTATAAGTATTACCTGATTTATTTTTCTCTGTATAATATTTGTTTACACAAGTATTCCATAATTTACTTATCTTTCTAATGATGATAGACATTAGAATTTTAGAGTTTTGCTGTACTATGAATAACACTACTATGACATTCTAGCACATGTAATTTGGAGAGCAGATATTTGTATTTCTGTTGAGTACACACCAAGGAATGGAATCACGAGTAATAGGGTAGGTGCTCATTGAGATTTAGTATAGTATAAAAGATGTACATATTCTCACTCACAGCAGTGAGTGAGTGAGCATTTTCCTTATTCTGATGATGGTCTAGTCATATAACATTATAGTTCAGATTGTCTTTCTCTGATGATTAATGAAGTTGGTATCATTTGAATATTTACTGGTATATTTTGGTTACTTTTTTCATTTTTCCACTGGTATGTGTCTTTTTTCTTGTTGCTTTGTAGGAATTCTTTTTTTTTCTTTTTTTTTTTTTTTTTTTAAAGATTTTATTTATTTATCTGAGAGAGAGAATGGGAGACAGAGAGCATGAGAGGGGGAGGATCAGAGGGAGAAGCAGACTCCCCGCTGAGCAGGGAGCCCGATGTGGGACTCGATCCCGGAACTCCAGGATCATGACCTGAGCCGAAGGCAGTTGCTTAACCAGCTGAGCCACCCAGGCGCCCCTGTAGGAATTCTTTATATGTTTTTAATATTTGCTTTTTGCCAAATTCAAGTGTTGCAAATAGTTCTCCAGTAATGCTGATATCTGCTTTTGTTTTGTCAAGGTTGTTCTCTTCCTTCCAGAATATATATTGATATGCCATTGGTGTATTATTAGCTACAACATTATGCTCAAGATATTAAGGAAGAGAAGCTTTAATTTTTGGTAAACATTCTGAAAGCTAACTTGGTAATACAAAATTAAAGAGCAGAGATATACCACTTTCTAGCCACAGGCTTTATTAAGACAATAAACAAGATGTCTTTAGTTCATCTACTTTTCTTAGTATGCCACATTAGAAAACCTTTCACTGAAATTGATTCATCTTACCTTTTAAATATCATAGTGACAATTGTATCCCTTAGAAGCAGATTTATCATGTTGCATACATTTTGTGACCTCTCACTCACGTGGGCCCTTTCAAGTTCCTGATTTTTATTTATATGCTTTTAAATAAATTGAAAACTTTATTCCCTTAAAAAATACTTCCAAAATGTAAGCTTCAGGCTTGAGAAAACCTGCATGTGATGCAGATCACTTTTTTACAATTTTGGTTGCTTTTCCCTTACAAATAGTAGTAATCAAAATTGTCTAAATACTTAAACCCTTCACTACTCATGAAGTTAATATAACACAGCAGAGAAGATAGTGAGAGCAATGAGTCATTAATTAACTGATGACGTGCACTGGAGCTTTTTAATGAGGGAAATAGTAAGTAGATATGGCCATAATTAGTTCTAGTAATGAAAATTAATAAATTTCAAGTCATAAATCACAAGAACTATTATATTTTGCCAAATGTATAAACTTCCAGAATGTGGAGAATTCTAATATTTTTTTTTCCACACTGAGCCATTTTGATAAATCATGTGTCTTGAATGGGATAGTGCATCTTTCTGACTTCTGCAAAATTTAAGACTATAGTATTAGGAGAAATTAAGTTAATTAGACTGTTTATAATTAAATATTCAACCTACAGGGATTTTCTAATCGGTTCCATATATCTTAAGAACAGATTGCCCATTGGAAATAATTGTTACCTGAATTGATAGCCAATATTAAATAATCCCTTACACATGAAAGTAAAATCCTCAAGAAGCAATATTTTAACTAAATTTGCACTGTTCATGAGTAGAAAAATCAATCCAGCTTTCTGAGTGGAACATAAGAATTCTTTCCAAGAACTGCTTAATGTGACACATTCATATAATTAATGTTTTATAAAGGAAATTTCACAGCACACACTTGAGGCTATGAAGTTTTATTATATCTGGATATAATATACCACATTCTCTGCTTATTACTTTAGATTTTAGATCTTTTGTAGTGCAGAGTATTACCTATTGTGCATAATATGCATAGATCTAAAATCCCCATGATTAAACACTTTCTATTTTTTTCCTATCTTATTTTGCAAAGCATTGTTTGTAGTTGATGCTTCTTGCTCCCTTCTGAAGGCCTACTGGTCCCGACTTCATGACTTTTTTCGCATCTGACTCCTTTCTTTCCATTCCCACAACTACTTCCCATGCTTAGCTCCTTATCAAGTCACCCTTAGATAATGGAAACTAGTCCCTAACTTGTGGTTCTGTCCAAGTCTTTTTTATCGATAATTCATAATATTCACTTACATTTCCTTAATGTATCAGGTTCCTCTACTCCTGAGAAGAACAAAGCAACAGTAATAGCAACACATGTTGAGTTTTTTACTTACTAAAGGAGAGACCAAACTTTCCACATTCTGAATTCAACTTGTCTTTCAAAAACAATCTTTCAGTGTTGCTTCCAAAAAACCTCAAGTCAGTTATCAGCAACAGCCAAGGTATGGAAAGAGCCTAAAAGTCCATTGGCTCATGAATAGATGAAGAAGATATGTCATATGTATACAATGGAATATCACTCAGCCATCAAAAAGAATGAAATCTGGCCATTTTCAATGATGTGGGTGGAGCTAGAGTGTATTATGCTAAGTGAAATAAGTCAGTCAGAGAAGACAAATACCATATGGTTTCACTCCTATGTGGAATTTAAGAAACAAAACAGATGAACATAGGGGAAGGAAAAGAAAAATAAGATAAGATAAAAACAGACAAGGAGGCAAACCATAAGGAACTCAACTATAGAGAACAAACTGAGGATTCCTGGAGGGGAGGTGGGCAGGGGTTGGGGTAAATGGGTGATGGGTGTTAAGGAGGGTACTTCTGATGAGCACTGGGTGTTATATGTAAGTGATGAATCACTAGATTCTACTCCTGAAACTAACACTATACTATATGTTAACTAACTTGAATTTAAATAAAATCTTGGAGAAAAAAAACACCTCTAGTCACTGAGAATATCTGGCATGTTTTATTAATTTTAAGATTTTCACTTACACAAATGTTCATTAATTCACTCACTCAAGATTCTCTTCTCTTATTGGGGTCCCCTAAATTCTGGCTTATATTCCACCTTCTTCTTGATCTCTACCCCAGTTTTGCCAGCCCTGAGAGAGGTTCTCTTTATAGTGCTTACAGTGCTTTTAAAGATAAAAATAATAGTTCAGTTTAGTTGTCAGGTCTATGTCTAATTCAAACAGTTTAAAATAACTCATTAATAAAATAAATATTCTTTAAAAGCTTGTTTTGGTTTATAACAATTTGCAATGTATGTAAAGTGTTATTTGGCTCATGGAGTTGATGAAGTGATTAATTTAATATTTTTACTTCTTCTCGTGGCAGGTGAGGATAAGCCAGGATTAATGTCAAATCTCATAAATAGGTAAAAGTGAGAAAAAGCAGTCCTTGGAACTTACTGAGATTTACCTTTTGGCTTTTCTCAAGAGAATGGGAAATTGAGCCACTATGCTCTTCAAACCCAGTCGGCTCAGTATGATGGAATCCTACTCAGGTGGGCGTGGCCTAGACTGCAGGGCTCTCTCTCTCTCCTTCTGGTCACAGCCTAGGCCTCAGTCTCTCCAGGACATGCAAGACATCAGCAATTCTTTTTCTCTCCAGCTCTATGTCTTAGGAGCTGTATTCCAGATAATAGACAATAAGAGATCTGAAGTTCCCTTCTTCCATCTATCGTCAACTCATAAGAAAGGGGGTCTATTCCAGGTACAGCGGTCCTAACATCCTTGTTTAACCATTACTCATAGGATAGAGGTTTTTTGCCAGTAGGGGCATGCTGAGATCACAGGCTACTGCCCTTGCCCAGAGCCCTGTTTGTAAAGCAAAGGTTTTATTCTAAGAGAATTCGGCCATTGTCTCTACCCTTATCTCAACTCCACAGGATTGGTGCACAAGATTTACACAGGAGGAGAGGAAGGCAGTAAGAACAAAGAACTCTCCCCAAGGAAACAGGCTGTATTTGTAACAGAGCATGAGGAAGTTTAAGCATAAGGGCACTGTTGAAAACAATGGAAATTTCGGTAGTAAGCAATTAGGAGGAGGCTGGTAGCTCCATGAGAGCAACAATCCCAACTTCAACCAGTCAGAATTTTAACTCCAAGAGTTTGCTTGGAGCCAGATCAAGCCCCCCCAAATGGCCTTAAAAACTAATTTTTTTTTTTTTTTTTTGGTCTGGATTTTCTCTCTCTCTCTCTCTCTTTTTAAAATTGAGGCATGACTGACATACAATTTTGTTTCAAGTGCACAAGATAGTGATTTGACATTTGTATACATCACAAAATAGTTACCATGACAAGTTATGATCTGTCACTATACAAAATTAATACAATATTCCTGACTATATTCCCTATGTTGTACTGAATGGGTGAAAATATTTGTAAGTCATATGTGATAAGGGGTTGTTATCTAAAATACATAAAGAACTCATACAACTCAATAACAACAACAACAAAAATACCCCAGACAATCTGATTTAAAAATGGGACAGAGGATCTGACTAGACATTTTTCCAAAGGACACATACAGACAGCCAACAGGCACTTATTATCAGGGAAAATCTGCTCAACATCACTCATTATCAGGGAAACGCACATCAAAACCATTAGTAAGATATCACTTCACATCTTTCAGAATGACTATTATCGAAAGACATGAAATAACAAATGCTGGTGAGGATGTGGACAAAAGGGAACCCTCATGCACTATTGGTGGGAAGGTAAACTGGTGCAGCCATTGTGGAAATTAGTGTGGAGATTCCTCAGAAAAGTAAAAATATGAATTTCATTTTTTTAAACAATCTTTTTTCTTTCTTTCTTTCTTTCTTTTTTTTTTTTTACTTAGTTGTGATAAACATCTCAGTAGAGCAGACACAGACATAAAGGGCAGGTGGCAGTGCTGTATGTAAGGGCATGCCTTGACTGCCGCTGCTCTGTAATTTGTTTTAGACCTCAAATGAACAGAACTGTCTCTGTCCCTCAGGTCCTCCAGAACCACTGGCTGCATAAGCTCAGTGACGTCTGGCTGGCTGGCATCTCCTAATGCCTCTGTGGCTGAGCTCACTATAGCAGTGATAGAGGACACTGAGCCATTTGCCATCCCAACGTTGCCAGACCATGGTCATCAACTGGCTGGTGAGAGGTTGACCCTGCCCATCAATATACCAGGTGAGGTGGATGTAGGAGATGCAAGCTGCATACATGAATCATGTAGATGTGTGGGTCCAGGATGGTGGTGTGAATGGGCTTGTTGCTTTGAGGTAGGAGATTCTCGAAGTAAGAGGATTGGTTGAGGGAAATCCATCCCCTCTGTGAGGTTATTCTAGGCCTGGGGCTAAAAAAAAAGTAAGGCTTAAATCACAAATCTTCCTGTAGGCCTCAAGGACCCCATTGTTAACAACCTCAGTCCATTGTTCAGTGATCTTAATGATCTCTTGTTTGTGCACTTTGATGTCCTCATCTTTCATGGTGGTGGTGCATCTCTCTATGGAGCTCTCCATACCATCTGTAAACTGTATACACCACGGTGGTTTCTGATCCTTGACACCACTGTCTGATGGCTTATTCAATATGCTTTTGGCAGCTGAAAAACTCCTAGAGAAGAGCATCATCTTGAGCATGACATCCTTCAGTTTTCTCAAGACACTGAACTTGAACAAACACTTCATATTGTTTTGATGATTCATCATGGAGGTCACTGGGGAATTTTTGCAGACTAGTGGCTACTTGAGAGCCTGGTGAGGTGCGATGCATTTTGTGGGGTTTATGGCCTCTGGTTAACTATGTTCTTGCTTTAGGAGTCACTGTATCCCACTCATGATGGGAAACCATAGGCTCCAGCCTTGATCTGCTGATATAGCTTATGCTGATCTTCATCCAAGAAAGGAAGATATCCCAACAGAAGGATATATAAGATGAACACACAGGCCCAAATAGCCACAGGTCTTCCATAAGGATCTTTCCTCAAGGCCTCAGGGAAAAATAACCTGGTGTGCCATCAAAATTAAACCAAGCCTGCTGTTCTCATACTTCCATGGCTAGACCAAAATCAGCCAGATTCATGTTGACACTCTTGCATCCACTTGCCAGCAGAAGGTTCTCAGACTTCAGATCTTAGTGGACAATGTCATGCTGGTGGATGTGGCTAATACTTTCCAGAATTTGATGTATATAGTTGCTAGCACCAACTTCACTGTAGTACTTTCTAGCCACAATCTCTTCAAAGAGCTCCTTGCCAATAAGAAGGTCAAACATGAGGTTGTGAAACCTTTCTTCAGAAACACTGTCATGAAGGTGCATGATGTTTCAAAAGTCAGAATATTCAGACGTCACATTCTAGTTTCTGGTGATCCTGGGCAGATAACTTCTTGGTATTGATGATTTTTGCAGCATATTCTTGTATGGAGAATCCTTCACACACCTGCAGACCACAGAGAAAACAACACTGCTGAGCTCCTTAAAGTGTTGGTAGTCATTGTTGAAGCGGGTTCAGCGGTGGTGGTGGCCATTTTGTCCAGCAAGCAGACATGATGGTGCAGCCCACACTGGTGTCTGTGCAGTCACCACCACTCAGCCAAGGGAGCAAGAGAGAATGAGGCAAAACCCCCAAAAGCTCAAATTTAATTGTATCAGACTTTGGAACAATGTTGTTCCAGGACATAACTCATACAGGCATACTCAACAATATTATCAGCTGACTTCCCATCAGATATAATGGAGCCTGGAATATATAATATTGTCATCCAAAGGTTTCAAAGAAAAAGAATTAAAGCAAGAATTCTGTATCTAGCAAACCTATTTAAAACAACAACAACAACAACAACAACAACAAATCTGATATATATTGTTTCTAGCAGACCTTCACCACAGGAAATACTAAAGGGAGTCCTTCAGGCTGAAATGAAAGGATACTGAGCAGTAACTGGAAACCACATTATTAAGATAACTACGTAGGTAAAAATAAATCAGTATAGAAGTACTTTTGTAACACTTCTACTACCTGATTTAAGAGAAAACCATCTAAAGCAATAATTATAAAACAGTGTTGATGTATTTCTAATGGGTCAATTCATCAGGAATTATATAAAAATTATAAACATATATATATAAACACATATACATATATGTAAAAAAAAGCTAGTCATAAAAGACCACATGTTCTATGATCCCATTCATTTAAAATGTCCAGAGTAGGCAAATCATTCAGAGAGAGAGTAGATTAGTGATTTCCTAGGGTGGTTTGGTAGGAACTGGGGAGTGACTTCTGGAAAAGCAAGATTTCTTTTTGGAGAGAGAGAAATGTTCTAAAATCAATTGTGGTGATAGTTTCACAACTCAATGAATATACTAAAAAAGTTATATAACTTCAATGTTTGAGGGGTACAGTATGTGCATGATATCCAAGTAAAGTTATTTAAAAATTACCTTATATCTAGTATGACAAGATGTAAAGTTTGATTCCAACTCCCCTCTCCACCCCACCAAGCCCTTTAGGCAACAAAATAGTTTATTGCTTTTAAAACACAGGCACAGGAAGATTTGCACTCTCTTCATCATCGAAACATTAAATTTCTGGATATGATTACTAGCACTGCTGTAGTCATTTAGCGACATATCTGAGAAAAACAAGTCAATACCGAGGACAAAAATTAGAGATTTAGAAAACACAAAACAAAAATACATTGTTGCAGCTCCTCAAGTAATTGTTTTTTTATGTAATATTTAACCCTAAATACTGGGATGACCTCTTTCTTCCTTAATGTAATAAAAGGCAGCAGTCTCCTAGGGCTGAGATCATCATTCGGACAGCTTCCTTACTGTTTTGCCTGCTTTGAAAATCAAATATCAGTGCATTCCTAGGAAGAACTAACCATGGGGTAGTTAATTCCACTTGTTTGATTTTACCTTAATACCTTGTATCCTTTACATTCCTCATCGTCTGTTCTGATAACAACTTGAGGTAAAAACCTCTTAAGATGAGCCCAAGTTGTTATTTATCCCAGTCTTTGAACATGGTCTACATTATGTGTTGACTTTGCCAGGGCCTTTGATGATGTCATTAGTACGCTATGAGGTCAGTGCATCCTAAAGGAAGAATGCATTTAGTAGTTCTAATCAGGGCTAATACTAATCATTACTTATTAGTCATTATGGTACAGACACTGATCAATTAACGTGAATATGTTCAAATGATCAAAACGGGTAGCAGTAAGTGAATCCTTTTCATCAAAATATACTGACTTTCCTGCCTTCATTTAGAATGATGGAGTTGTGTTGTTTTCTCTCCTGGATTTAAAATAATACTTTAGAAATATTTTATCTTGACAGTGACAAATTGACTTTTAAGAAAAATTCCTCAGTGTATATAAATATCCAACTATCCAACTACCCATTTAGTCAGTATTTTACTTTGTTTGGACTACTAAAAAGTGATTTCAACCCCTACATGTGAAGATGAAATGGGGGAAATCTCCCCAAACTCAGATTTGGGAGAGAGAGAGTTGGATCTGTGGAAAAGGTAAGAACTGACAGGAGCTGTAACGTACATTCTTGCCATTCTCAGAACTTTGGCAAGATAGGAAAAAAAAATAAGGAAATAAATACCCTGATCTGTTTTTTTCTGTCTGCAGATTTCTTGCTAGTGTTTTCCATTGGGAAAACAAACAGCAAACCACTAGACATGGTTGCTCAAATGATGCAATTTGTTCTGTTTGGTCTCCTTGGGCACAGAACAGATCAGAAAAACAAAACAAAACAAAAAAAAGACAGAATAGCATGAAAAAACAGGATGAAAAGTTGAAAACATGAAGAATAATTCAAGTAGAGTGTGAGATTTATGAACTAATAAATTAGATAACTTCTCTCAGGTCTTCCCTTTACCTAAACATGGACTTGAGAAATGGGTATTCTTTGCGCATCCCAATATCGAAATTAAAGAAATTGAATGTAAACACACCTTCTCTCTTAGCAGTCTTAAAGGCTATTTATAGAACCAATTTTTTTTTTTTAAAGATTTTATTTATTTATTTGAGAGAGAGAGAGAGCACAAGAGGGGGGAGCGGGAGAGGGAGAAGCAGACTCCCTGCTGAGCAGGGAGCCCGATGCGGGACTCGATCCCAGGACTCCAGGATCATGACCTGAGCCGAAGGCAGTCGCTTAACCAACTGAGCCACCCAGGCGCCCTATAGAACCAATCTTTGAGTTGCTTCAATGACATCCAGTTCGAATGGAAGAAATGGATAATTCCTATAACTATCATCCATTACTAATTTAAGCAATAATAGAATTACATGTGATCATTTATAAGACAAGTATTGAGTTCTGTTGAATTAGATCACTCAACAGTGAGAACAGTGTTTTGATAGTAGATATGCAGAAGTGAGGCTTGTCATTCTATTATTAATATAACACAATCTAATTCATTCTCTCTCAAGAGTCAAAGCCCTCCATGGATGTAAACTACATGAGTGCCAATGAATAAAATCAATATTTTTTTCCTCTCAACCAAAAAAAAAAAAAAAAAAGGCCTTCTTTCAGTGCAATCATGTGAAAAGATTTTTATTGACACTAAGTTCTATTATATTCATGGAAATCATACTCACCATTCTTTTGTTGTCATTGCTGATTTTGTAGAGAGCCCTATGAAACATTCTGTATGTTTTATTTCACTTGTTTGAAGATTGTCCTATTGGAAATTCTGGGTTGCTTACACTGGCTAAGAAGGAAGCACTTCACGTACTTCCCAAGACATTAGAGAAAGAGATTGAATGCTTTGAATGCAAGAAGAAACAGAACAGATGAAGACAAGGCAGTTGACTCAGACAAAGTGCTCTTACATTGAAATTGAAGTACTAAGATTAGTCAATAAAAAAACACATAATTGGTCTTTATATAGTATCTTCTTTATGTGTACAGACTGTTTATTAAATGTCTTGGTCAAAAAATTATGCATATTAATCCTTGTTAAACGAAATGTATATGTGTAAGGTTTCTGAGAAGAAGTAAGGTTGTGTAAAATCTAAGTATTATAATTATTTTGATATTAATATAGGCTCTATGTGTGTGCATTTATGAATATTTTAAATTTTAAAGTACAGTTTCCCATACCTAACAAGTTCATGCTATACTACATAAACAAGGTATTTCACATATTATAGGCAGTAATGACTAAAAGTCATGGTATAACATTAAAGGTGATATAAAAGATTCATTTAAGAAAATTTGCAAATATGAAAGTACAATAGAAGTATTAGTAATATATCATTGAAATAAAAAAGAAATAACTTACATGTAGATCATGTGACTATAAATATCTATATTGTGGGGCACCTGGCTGACTCAGTCAGTAGAACATGTGACTCTTGATCTCAGGGTCGTGACTTTGAGCCCTATGTTAAATGTGGAGCCTACTTAAAAAATAAATTAATTAAAAATTTAAAACATATATCTATATTGATTCTATTCTTGGGGGAAATTATCACTGTTTGAATTAAGAAATATAAATATGTTTTTTTCTAGGAGAAAAAGAGAATGATTAGCTAATATGTTTTGGGGTAGTTTGTCCCTGGTATTTATTAGTAAAGTTTTTCTCAAAGTAATGAATTAAAAATCTGAGAATATATTTCATAGTAAAACCCCTCTCTTACCAGCTCCTGATCAAGTTATATATGGTAGCCCAGATGTGAGATTTTTCTAATTCTATTCATCTGCTTTTTCCACCCCTAATTTCCCCCCTGAACACGTATTTTTCCTTGAGTATCACGCTTTTTAATACTTCTAGTATTTAGAATACTTCTTACTAGAGTAAAACAATTAGAAATAATTACTAATTTAATGAAAACTATAAATATTTTAGGATGCTAAGTTAAGAATCATTGTGTATCATTAGCTTATTCAATTGTATTAATTATATTTGCATAAATATGAAAAGCTAAGACTGAGGAAAACATAGTTGGAAAGCATTAAGTGCAGCTGTATATTTAACACAAGAATTTTTTTATGGCTATTTCTAGTCCAAGTGAGAAATATTTAATAAATAAATAACACTACGCATAGGAAATAATTTTAATAACTAAATTATTTTTCCCTATGCTTACAAGTGATTTTTTTTCTGGTTTTCTAAAATATATTAAGAGAATAAAAAAATTATGAAAATACAATCCCAGCTCCATAGCTCAAGTGACGAATATGTTATGTTTTTAAGGGAAACATGAATAAATTGTTTTTTAGTTTGCACTCTAAGCATTAGTTTATGCTCTAATTCTAACATTTGAATCATATTAATTATATGTTTGCTAGATCTAATTTTACAAGAAGGGTATAATTAAAACTAATATTTTCCTCTAATGTTCTCATATTGTTTTTAATGTATAGAATAGGAACTGTTATGGACGGAATGGTTGTATGCTTCGAAATTCATGTTGAAACCCTAACTTCCATGTGATAGAATTCGGAACTAGAGTTTACGGAAAGCTCATCTAATTAGGATTAGATGAGGTCATGAGGATGGAACCCTCATGGATGGGATTGGTGCCCATATAAGAGTCAGGAGAGAGCTTGCTTCTTTTTGCCGTCTCCTGTGTGAGGATACAAGGAAAAGTCAGCAATCTGCAACCTGGAGGAGGGTCCTCACCAGACCATGCTGGCTCCTTGATCATGACTCCCAGCCTCAAGAAATGTGAAAAATAAATTTCTGTTGTTTATAAGCCACCCAGTCTTAGGTACTATTTTTATAGCAGTCAGAGCTATGACAGGGCCTTTTAAAAGTAATACTCTTGGGGCATCTGGGTGGCTCAGTTGGTTAAGAATCTGCCTTCCATTCAGGTCATGATCCCAGGGTTCTGGGATCGAGCCCTGAGTCAGGCTCCCTACTCAGCAGTGAGTCTGTTTCTCTCTCTCCCTCTGCCTGCTTGCACTCTCTCTCTCTTTCTCTCTCTCTCTCAAATAAATAAAATTTAAAAAAAAGTAATACTTTTTCAAAGTCCTCAAATAAAGGGTTAGCAACTCATTCAATTTTAAGCATTGCCTCAATCATTATTTATCTTTTAATTGTGTTTTCCTGGCTAGATCACTTAGTTACTGTGTGGTCTTCAACAAATTACATTCCCTGTTCCTCAGTCACCTCATTTAGATGATATTTCAGACCAACAGGAGTTTAAGAGCTTGAGTTATGAAGCCTGAGTGCTGCACAGGTAGCCTGTGATCTCATAGGTAACTTTACTAATTTGAATGTGTGTGTGTGTGTGTGTGTGTATTACACATTAATTTGGGCACTTTGAGGGGACTTGCCTAACACACACTTAGAAGAGTTTGTTTTCTATAAGACAAGATTACATAATACCCTGTATTTTTGGTAAGTTTAAGTTTCTTAAAATATTCTTGTGATCTCAGCAGATGCTTTTGCTATCGTTAGAATTAAATTGTGGAAAATTATGTGACAGAATAAACTTGTGATCCATGAACCAAAACTTACAGAATTTTAAAACTGATAGGAATTGAAATAGTGATTTTGTGAAGAAAAAAACCAAATAAATAGCTTTTATTGGAGCACATTGCATTTTTAGGAGAGTTTTCAGTTCCGGAGGTCTTTTATTCAGCTATATACATTAAATACATTGTGTGTTTAGTATCAGTGAAGTTTTCCTAAACCTATTGTTAGGTGATGTGAATTTCAAATGAAGCTCATCTTTCAAAATGTCAGTTATAATAATACAGAAAAGCAAAATTCTTCAAAATTGGGATGTGGCACACTGCTAATGTTCATAGTATTAATACTGAGAATAGATTTATTTGTTAATTTTATCCTGTGTGTTTATTGCTTTCATCATTACTTACCTAACCAGTGGGACCCAATATAAAAGATATTTCAAATATACAGTTGACAAATAACTAAATCATTTATGACAGTAACTGATGGGAAAGAAGTGAAAAGGTAAGAGAACACTCATTTCCAAATAATGTTATTGTAGTATCCCAAAATGTAAGAAAACCACTGCTATTATTAGAATTCTGTATTACTTTAAATGCATAACGATACGTATTTTTCCAAATGTGCTTGGCAAATGGAATTTCAGAGCACTTTCTGATTTTTAACTCAACTTTTAAATTTTCATGAGTTGAATAAGTGTTTTAAAAACAGACCCTAAATAAGCTTGTATGATAATATAGTATTTTCTGATGCCTTCAAGGAAATTTGATTAGCAGTTGTTTCATGCTGGTTTTAATAAATCATTACATTCAAAGCAGATGTGCTTTTCAATAATCCTAAATTTAAATTCTTTCAGTTTTTTTCTTCTGAAGTATGTATGTTATGTTTTCAAAAGCATTCAATTCTATATCAATAAAAATATTTAAAAGCATAAGTTAAAGAGTATTCCTTTTAAATAAGCATTCTAAACTACTATGAGGCTAAATTTGAATGTGAATTGCTGCACCTTTGAAGAATAGCTATATCATTAATCTGTAATCAGCCATTGACATATTCATTTGTTCAAGAGACCAGCTGTTGGTAGGGCAATTTTCATAAAATTAAGAAATCAATGTTATAACCATATGTAGTGTTTGATTTGATGCAGAGGGGAATTAGTAATAAAACTGGAGTGTAGTACTTCATAAAGAGATGACATTCACATAACCTTAACCCTTTGCATGAATAAATCTGAAGTTAAAAATGTCTTATACTAAGAAATAGTTTTTTTCACCTTCCAACATATGTTCTGAAAGTTCTTTATTTATGTTTTATAGATAAATAATATAAAAAAATAACTGCAAGGAAAAAATGACCTAATAAATATCATGTCCTTAGTATGAGTATCTGTGACTAGATTAAAATGAATCCAGCAACAATTTATAAATAAAATTCCATTTTGAGATAATTATCACAATAAAAAGACAGGTGTTGATACAAAATACTTACTAAATCTAATGACTTGAGTAAATGTAAAATATGTCTATTCATATAATTTAATTTATGCCAACCAAAAACAAATTATTTATATAAAAAGAAAAATATTTTAGAATTAGTGATTATTTTGATAATCAAATCTGTCAACACAGAATAATAAATTATTTATAATATATTCTTATGGAAAATAAACAAATATACAAAATTACTTTTATTGGCTAGTTTTAATACTTTCTTTGAAGAAATCAATCAGATGACTTCTAAAAATATCAACTGATTGTATACATACAATTTAATAAGAAATATGAATACATGTATATATCTCAAAGGGTTTAAAATTAGATTTTTAAATTCAAACTGTTAGGCAAGATGTGATCATAGAATTAAGATATAATTAGAATGGAATTACTTTGCTCATTTTAAAAAAAGCTCTACAAATTTTGAGTTATTTAACTAAAAGTCAATTCTTTATGGAAAGAAAAGCTTGCTCTAATAGGTTACATGTTGAATAACAAAGGAAGCATTTTTGATTTAGGTTTCTAAATTGTATTTTCAGAGTTCTCCACTAAAATCTTTAATGAAAACACTTTGCTACTTTGCATTTATGAGGATACACAAAATGTCAAAGTTTTAAAGTGAGGATAAGTCCATCTTGTAACTTACCCCATAGCTTCTATCCCAGCCACATGCAACTTTATCAGTGAGACTCCTGAGCAGGTCTTGGATTGGCTGGAGCAGAAAAATATTGAGACTCACATATTGTATCTTTCTGTTTACAGGTTTTTATAGTTTCTTCTACAGTGGAAAACTTAAGGAAAACAATCACAGAGGAAGAAAAATCTCAGATTTGATGACTAATCATAAATATATTTTTCCAAATCCCCTAAGTCTTAGTTATAACCCTGTAATTTTGCAACTTCAGTTTCCTTATTAATACTTTGACGGTAAAATGAAACAAATAAGCAAACAAAAACATAGCTGCAAATTATTTTACATTCTTTTTGGGGAGATAAGGGGTCTGGATTGCTACTGCTTTCATCAATAGAATATGGTTTTTTGAGTTCCAATACTCTTCTATGTCCCCCTCAGATGTAAAACCTATGAGATAAGGGCTATTTTCTGTCTTGCCTCACAACTGTGTATGCAGTAATAAGAATAGCAACTGAAAAAGGTTTTAGACTGAATATCAATTTCTTGAATCAATAAAAAAGCAAATGTATGAAGATCATAGATGGGCTTTCTATAAGAAAGTTTTCCCCTCTTATTAATTGGAAGGTGTGTCTTTTTTGATATAAATGATTCCTACAAAAAAGTCCAAATACATATATTAACTTTAAACCAAAATGAAAGCTTATTACAACATTGTATTCTTTTAATAAATATTACAGAATTTAAAAATCTATATCTTCAATGATGCTCTTTATAAAAATATTCATGAAGTAAGATACATTGTTTTGTTTTATATGTTGCTCAAAGTAATTTTATTTAAATACAAGAATTTTATAGTCTATACCTCTGGCTTTGATTTTCTTTTAGTAGAAGTCAGGAGCTCAGCTGAGCTAGGGAAGAGCCTCACTTCCAGGTTTCATAGTATCCAGTTAGAGCAGCAAGTCAGAAATTAAAGAGCTAAGACTTGAATCAGTTACTACAATGGTATAAGCAAGACGCTAAAACTGGAGAAAGGTCAACAACTCCCTTGCATTTTACCCCATAGAATGAGGTGTCAAAGGTCAGGTGGATGAGCACATACCATCTCCCTTTTGAGGGAGCCCTGAACAACAGGCTTCAGCAGTTTTAGGCACCCTGAGTTGGGGAGAGTTTGAAGATAGGGGTGCCACACAATACAGAGAGTGGAAAAGTGTCTTCAAGGTTTCCCTCTTTCTTCCCATAAGGAAGTCTCACCAGAGGTGCCTGAAGACCTCTCTGTGGCCAAGCCTCAGATAGAGACCTAGAGATGAAGATACTTAGGAATGAAGGAATGAAGTTTAGGGATTTAAATATATTAAGAGCATGATCTCCCAGAAGGCCTTAAGGGAATTGCCTGGTAAGTGTAGAGCCAGAAGAAAATAAATAATTTTATCATTCTTAATATTGAAAATCAATTAACATTTACTGAGCATATGCTAGTTCTAAGTTTCACAAATATTATTTTCTGCTTTCACTTAATTGAATCCTCATTACAACCACACTGAGTGGGTCATATATCCATCCTAATCTTGAAACTAGTGAAGTGCAGCTGAGAATGGTCGAGGCACATGCACTAGGCTACACGTTGGTAAAGAGTTGAAGCCCTTTTATTCCATTTCTGTCGGTATTCAGTAATATTTTATCACTACAGATCTGTTCTGGCACAAGACACTCAAAATGATAGATAATCCATGACAATGGAAATAGCTGCTGTGTACCTATTTCTCTCACTTTTCTTGCACTTTTTTTCCTACTGTCAAGAGACCTCTCTTGAACTGACAGGAAATAGCAAGAATAGAATTCAGAGGGATACCCTTTGTCATTATAAGAAAATGATATATCTGAGATTTTATGGTTGATAACCAGTTCAACTATTTTCTGCTGCAATTTTTTTTCTGCTGCAATTTTAATATAAATTTTTGGTTGAGCTTAGAGTATTTATTTCATCCATATGATAATAACTCTATCCTATAGTTAAATACATTTTGGAATTGTACTTATTATTATGGGATGGATCCTAAAAGAGACAAAGATGCCCCTTTAGGTGGTGAGAAAACTGATCCATTTTCCTTCTTGCACCTTTGCATTGGTGAAAGTAGGAGCTGGATATAAAAAAAATGAACAATACATTATTTGTGCTTTCAAGTAGCTTAACACATAAAGAAGTAAATAAGCATGTTGCTAAGCGATTATAAAAGGAGTAAATAATAAAACAATAGTGGGTTACTGTTGAAACAAGTAGGCCAAAAACCAGCCCATAACTAAGGAAACATGGAATTGTTGATATAATTTTTAGTATGAAGTAGATATAAGAGTAGCCATCTGGAAAAATGGTATTCTAAGAAAATGAAATACTATTTGTCCAGTCCTAGAAGCAAAAGAAAACATAGCTCCTCTTTGGAGTTCCAAGGAATTATGTGTGATTGGAATACATATTGGGAGACCTGAGAGTTAAAGGTTAGAAAGGGGCAAGAAGTGTCATCAAGAGTTTCAGGTGAAGTAGATGTCGAGGTAAGTCTAAGCGACAGGTAGTGAAGGGCCTTATGTTGTCAGGCGAAAGAGTTTGACCCTTTCTTATCAGCAGTAGTAAGCCTCTGCTTAGGTTTAAGCCTCTGCAAAGGTTTAAAAAGGGAAAAAGCATAATCAGTTTGAAGTTTGTTTTTTTTTTAAATCACTCTGGATGCAAGGTACAGAATACTTTGGTGAAAGGTAAAATTGGGAGCAGAACAATTAATAAGCTCCAGTAATAATTTAAATGAGTGAGAGTGACAAACTGAAGGTAGGTAGCTACACCTGTAAAGAAATTTGATGGATTTGAATGATATTAAGATACTTGGTTATTGAAATGAAGATGATATGGTGATCAAGAATAATTATCATGTTTTTTTAGTCCCATTAGGCTGCCATACAAAATACCATAGACTGGGTGACTTCCGAACAACAGACCTTTTTCACAGTTCTAGAAGCTGAAAAGTGTAAAATCCAGGTTTATGGCAGATTCACTGTCTAGCGAGATCCTACCTCCTAGTTCCTAGATGTCTGTCTTTCCGTGTTTTCACATGGGAACAGGGGTGAGAGATCTTTCTGGGGTCTCCTTTATAAGGACATTAATTTCATTCATAAGGGCTCTGACCTCATGATCTAATCATTTCCCAAAGGCCCCACTTCCAGATATTATCACATTGGGGATTAGGTTTCAAGTTAAGAATTCTGAGGGGACACAAACATTCAGTGGTAGGATTTTTGGTTCTGAAAACAGAGTGATATGAGGCTCACAGGAAGAACAGAAAATTAGTTGTGAGACAGAATTTCCTCCTGGACATACAATATTTGAGGTCCGTCTGGTACCTCCAGTACTACTCTATTGTGTGATACTCAAGAAAGAGATTTGAGGTGGTGAAATATGTAATGAATAGCAAGCAGTGTCCTACACTTAACTATTTAGAAGTGTTCCAAATGATTTAAAATTACAACAAATTTTAAAGCAATCTACCACCAAATACAAATCCGTAGGACAACTAACATTTACCTTAAACATGCACCGTTATGACAGGAGGGTGAAGATGATAGGACGAAATGCCGGTAAAATGTTTACCTTTGTACTGAAATACCATTTCATTTCGTATCACAAAGAGGCCATTGATTATCCCCCTGAAACCCAACTCTAAAACACAAAAAACTTAAATTCTGCGTGCCATAGTCCAGAAAGGAGTAAAACCAATCAATCAACCAACAAACTAATAAAAAAGAGAGAGGCATTTATGGAAATACTTCACTTATTCCAGAAAATTCTGTTGAAAGTGAGATAAAATGTGTATGTGTATTGAGATCATGCATATTTAATAGAAATGTTCAAAACCAATTGTGAAGAAATAGAAAAAAAGGTGAATGTGCTCATGCATCTAAATAACTATTTGAAGCCAAAGTTGTGAGTTTGGGCAGAGATTATAGAAAAGGGTGCAAATTTTAAGTTTTTTTTCCCCCTGAATTCTCAAGCAATGTAATATCTTCATTTGATTATTGTTATTATAAGTCAAAGTATGGATTCCACTCAGGGCATGACAATTTGTAAAATAAGCGTATTAAAATATTAAGTTTGAAAAGAAGAGGGGACTAATAAATGAAACATTGAGGAGTACTGCATTGCTGATTTAGGGCATGTGACACCTAAATACCAGAGTGATACTAGCTGGTGTGTGTGTGTGTGTGTGTGTGTGCACGCATGCATGTGTGTGCACGTATGTTTTCACATATATGCCCAAGTACTTTTGTTTGCCCTGATAATCATGGCTTTAATCATGATTTAATATTTAGTATCAATGTGTCTCCTTTTCCATTAGTGCTATTTTTCTAGACTATCACTATATATTCTTCTGTTCCTTATTGTCATTTTTAGTCATTATTATATTTGTCAAAATTTATTCTTTACTTCACTAAAATTTTTGTAAAACTCCAACTAACAACTCTGTATTTCACATTCTTATCAAGTGAAACAGACAATATGATGGACCATAAAATAGGTTTCCACAAAATTTTTTTAAAAGACTTTGTTTTAGAGAGAGATGGGGGGAGGGGCAAAAGGAGTGGGAGAGAGAGAGAGCACGAGCGGGGGGGGGGGGGGGGGGGAGGGGTTGGTGAGGGGCGGGGGGAGGAGCAGAAGGAGAGAGATAATCTTAAGCAGGCTCCACACCCAGAGTGGAGCCTGAGGTGGGGCTCGATCTCACAACCCCGAGATCTTGGATGCTTAACCGACTGAGCCACCCAGGTACCCCATAATATTTTTTGAATACAGTAGGATTGAAAGTAAACAATGTTAATATATCTGTATTAAAAAGTGCAACTCCAAATAACATACCTGTCAAAGAAGAAATCCCATATGGTAATAGAATGTATTTTGAATGGAATACTAATAAAAACAATATATCAAAATTGGGGAAGGTACAGCTATAACAATGCTTAAAGGAAGATCTTAGATTTACTCATTATATTAGAAAAGAAATATTTTTATATATCTAAAATTAGTGTTCTAACTTTCCAACATAAGATTGAAAAACACTTAAAGTAAGTTTAATTCAAAATAAGAAGAAAAAAATATCAAGGAAAAAATAAAGAAAAAATTCAGAAATAGGTCCTTTGAATAAATTAATAAAATGTGTAAACAAATGAAAAAACTGATCAAGAATAGTTGACTAGAATAGAAAAAAATACAAATTATAATAGGTATTTTTAATTTTCATCTTGATGTTCCCTCAAGATCTTAATATAGAAACCTTTATTTCGTTGGTTTGTTTGTTTATTTGGAACTCTGGGTTTATAAGTTTTGTTTCATGTGGAAAAGCTCGGTCATTATTTTTTGTGTCTTTTCCTTGTTCTTCTCTCTTTCTGGAATGCTAATTACACATACCGTTTAGATTAGATTAGATTAGACCATTTACTCTTTTTCTTTCTTCAGGTTTCAAAACTTTTTATTTGCATATTAAAAATTTGTGCATTCCAATCTTTAAAATCATTTGAACAACAACAACAAAAAAGTGGCACTTTGATTACACTGCATTTTACAGCCTGTGGGGCACCTTGGACCAGCTTGATTTTTACTCTAGATTTCCCTGCCCTTCCATCCAGCTTCCTCCTTCGCCAACATGCAAGTTCTTTTTCTTCCCTGTCAGCCAGACAGCTGATGGGAGAGGGCCCCCCTGCTTTCCTTGTCCTTGTCTGTAGCTCTGGATTCTTTGATGTGAAAAGGGGCAGCACAGTCACTTAAACTTGATCCAACCTCTTTGCATCTTACAAAGTTAACAGCTGAAAGAAGTAAATGAAAAAAGCAATGCTTGGGGCGCCTGGGTGGCTCAGTCGTTAAGCGTCTGCCTTCGGCTCAGGTCATGATCCCAGGGTCCTGGGATCGAGCCCCGCATTGGGCTCCCTGCTCAGCGGGAAGCCTGCTTCTCCCTCTCCCACTCCTTCTGCTTGTGTTCCCTCTCTCGCTGTGTCTCTCTCTGTCAAATAAATAAATAAAATCTTTAAAAAAAAAAAAAGAAAAAAGAAAAAAGCAATGCTGTGTAACATACTGGGGGTGCAGTAGTTTCTTTCGAAGGCACTGGATTTTTCTCTCACATTTTTGTCTTCAAGGTTTAACTTAGAAAATTTCTCCATCTCAGCCATGTTAGGATTGTCAGACTGGCTTGCAGAGGAGGCGGACCCAGGAGCGCAAGCCCGTGGAGTCAGGCCTGCACAGTGGCCAGTGCCCAGTGCCTGGATCATTTACTTTTTTTTTTTCTAAAGATTTTATTTATTTATTTGACAGAGAGAGACACAGCAAGAGAGGGAACACAAGCAGGGGGAGTGGGAGAGGGAGAAGCGGCCTCCCGCTGAGCAGGGAGCCCGATGCGGGGCTCGATCCCAGGACCCTGGGATCATGACCTGAGCCGAAGGCAGACGCTTAACGACTGAGCCACCCAGGCGCCCCTGGATCATTTACTTTTGTTTCAAATTTTACTTATGATTTTGATGTGGTTTAGAATATAGGTGAGGTTCGGTGGGGTGAGGTCTGGAGCCAAGGACCAAGAAAGAATTCTTGAGACATCTTTGGTGCAAAATGGTGGTTTTATTAAAGCACCAGGACAGGACCTGTGGGTAGAAAAGCTGCTGCCCTGGGTTTGTGAGGGGTGGCTGATTATATACTTGGGAGCTGGGGGAGGTAAGGAAAAGGGAGGTTTCAAAAGGATTTTTCTATGTTAAAGAAGACTCACAGGATACCTGAGGACTTGCCATTGTCATGTTAAGGTTGTTTTTCCTTCTAGCAAGGCATTAACAGTAAGATAGTTGGGAGCTTCCTGGAGGAACATTACACTTTGCCCACTTCAAGTATCCGTCAGTGGGCTGCAGATTATAAGGACATTTAATTGTATCTACATTCCCTTCTGAAAGCTTTGTTTTTGTAAATGCTTTGTTCTTGCAAATTGCTAAGACTTTTGTAAACTGAGGGAGACTCAAGTCTTGCGGGATTGTAATCTCTGTAAATTAACTATTTGTTTTTCCTTTAGGGCAGCCAGGAGTGCCTGAGGAATGTCACAAATATCCCACGGGCGGGGGTGGGGGTGGGGTGAGGAGGTGGGGTGGGGTGAGGAGAGGTGGGGGGGTGGGGGGGTGTTAAGAGGTGTCAGCTTCTGCCTGTCCTCAGCTAGCCTTCTGCTCCCTCATCAATTTGATCATCTCTAACTATCTATCTATCTATCTACCTACCTATCATCTATCTATCCATTTTATTTCTGCGATATTATTTCATAGTTTTTATTGTTATATCTCCAATTCACTATTTACTCTTCAGTGAAATACCTATTTCAGATATTGCATTTTTATCTCTAGAAAACTCTTTCAGCTATTTTAAAATTCCTCATTATATACCTGTTTTCCCTGAAATATTTGAGCATGTTTATCAGAACTCTTTCAATTTTCTTTTCTGCTAATACCATCATTTGTGTTTCTATTGTCTGATTTACGTCTTTGAAAAGTATCCTATTTTTCTGCTTCCTTATATGTCTGATACTTTTATTTGATGTCAAATACCATGACTTTTATGTTGTTAAATTCTTGGGGTTTTTTTTGTTTCTTTTATGAAAAATTGCAATTTTTATTAGCAGGCAGTTATTTAAACATGAGTTTTGCCAGTTTGAGGCTTGTTTTAAGCTATTTTGGGCAGATCAGAACAGTGTTTATTCTGAGACTCTTCCTTGGTTTCTACTGAATGTCTTCCATAATTAACAAAGTCTCTATGCTTTGGCTGTTGGCATCTCCAATACTTTCTGCCCTTTTTAATTATGGGAATTTTTCAAATTATAGCCATGCCTGTGGGTCAGCACAGGAATTTATTACTTTTTCAGTTATTCCATATGTTTTATCCAACATTTACTGAGAAAAGGTTGGTCTGAGTAAATTTTGACAAATAAAAAAAAAGGTTTTATAATATTTGACTGTACGTGCAGTTGGTTTAAAAGCCTTTTAAATCTCCTGCAATCTGTTTAGCTCTACAAATCAGATGCTATCATTTAATATCATTAATACAGAATATAAAAGAACAGTTTCTGGGTTTTCAGTATTATGATGCTATTATTCATTTATAAAGAAATATAAGTACCTTTTAAAGAAAGATTATTATGATATTTCAGTTATATAGCCAGGAGAGAGGTTATTATATAACTAACTCAGTATTAGAAAAAACTAAACTTTTAATCAATTAATGTGTAACCTAAATCACTTAAGTTGTGCTTTTCAGAGTTCAAATTAAAAATCAAGCTAAATAATATTTTTAACTACTGAAAATATATGTAAACAAAATGTACCTCTGTAACTGTTTTTTATTTTGCTTTTTCAGTTCAAAAGTACAGAAAAGAAAAAACAAACACTGTAGATATTTTTCACAATTTTTATGGAAATCATGGCTATAACTATCTGCATATATGTCTCCTGATATTTGTAATTTAATATTTATTGGTCATATTAACTAACATTTAATTATACGTTTAAAATATCAATTTCTCTAAATTTTTGTTCCCAATAATTAAATATTTAAATTTAGACATGTTGCAAAAAAGTGTTCTTATCATAGATAATAGATTACAGTTTCACTTATCACCTTATTTTTTCTTTTCAATTAATCTTCACTTACTACTTACTAGCACTTATTTAATTTACTAAGTTGACAAAAATTATTAGAATATTTTTAGGTTTTTACTAATACATTGTAAAAAACAGCAGTTGCAAAAAAAAAAATCAAATTATGGTTACTACCCCGAAATAAGATTTTTTACAAAAATGCAATTTTCTTTATTGTTTAAGGTTTTGTAATGTAAAATATAATTATACATGAATACCAATTTGAAAGCATTATTGGCTCCTGGCAACCTTGAAAATAAATTATTTTTCATTTTTCTTCACCATAACCTAGAGAAAACCTGGACACTGAAATAAAATAATAGAATGTGATGCCTGTTGAAACTACACACAGACCTGGTCTATTTTTCTTTTGTTCTGTAACAATAAATTATCATTAGAAGAGTTGCTTTAGGCATGGTATCATTCTTAACAGAATCTTAGAACAGAAAAGAACTCATGCTCTGCACCTTTGACATTATAGGGTAGACTATTTTTACTTTACATGAACTGAGAGTAAACTGTATTTTCCCCAGAGGATACTTCAATTTTAGTTTTGAAAACTGTGTATAAAGATTACCAATTTAATGAAAACATTTACATAAATCAAGAAGCATTTAGTTAAGAGCAGAAACATTCTAGTAAGCTGAATTATGACAATTCCAGAAAGAAAAGTTGAAGAGTGATTATATAGTCAATGTAGTTTCACTTTTGCTCTTACTAATGTGAAAAAATGTTGCTGTATTATACATTCATGTCTTCCTTTTATCAATATCTTGCAAACAGATTATGAAATAAACATCATTTATAATTGTTGACACTAGTATTTTTTCTTGCATATATGTCCTTTTTTGTTTTCAAAATCAGCATGTGATACACATATTAATCAAGAAATATTTCTATATTACTACATTTAAGTATGTGTCTTAATTTTTGATATTTTATTATTTGAATTTAAGGTTTCATGTATTTTAATTGATGTTAAATTCTTTTTTTTAAAGATTTTATTTATTTATTTGAGAGAGAGAGAGAATTAGAGAGAGAGCATGAGAGGGGGGAGGGTCAGAGGGAGAAGCAGAGTCCCCGCCGAGCGGGAGCCCAATGTGAGACTCCATCCCGGGACTCCAGGATCATGACCTGAGCCAAAGGGTGATGCTTAACGACTGAGCCACCCAGGCTCCCCAACTGATGTTAAATTCTAATCAGGCAATGGATTTATGACACTTTCTTGAAACACTTACTGGATCTTCTTAGTCCAAAGGAGCCACACTAGAGAATTTTAATTAAAAGTAAATGGATTGGTAAAACATGATACAAAGAAGATTTTCTAATGGTAAGCAAAGTAAATGTTGTCCATTTGAACCTAAGACTTAATTTGCTGAGTAAGATGTAATTTGATGACCTCCAAAAAAAGAATTAAAAAAAAGACAGAATATCTCCCATATTTTGATATCAAGGTTGGGAACTTATTCAGATTCTTTTTTCTGACTTGTTAGTTTTAAGGACTCAACAACCATTTGATCCAGCAATTCCATTTCTGAGAATTTATCTAAAGGAAATGAAATCACTATCCCCAAAAGATATCTGCACCCACATGTCCATTGCAGCACTATTTACAATAGCTAAGACATGTAAACAACATAAGTGTTCACTGATGGATGAATGTATAAAGAAAATGTAAGATACACACACACACACACACACACACAGGAATATTATTTAACCATTAAAAAGGGAAATACTGCCATTTACAACAGCATGGATAAATGTTGAGGGTATTAGGCTAAATGAAATAAGTCAGACAAAGACAAATATTGTATGATCTCATATTTTGTGGAATCTCAAAAAATAAAATGAACTCATTAGATACAGGGAATGGATTGGTTGTTTCCACAGGGGGTTTTGGGGGTGGAAGAAATGAGAGAAAGAAGTCAAAGCGTACAAACTTCCAGTTGTAAGATAAACAAGTCCTGGGAATATAATGTACAGCATGGTGACTATAGTCAACAATAATGTATTGTATATTTGAAAATGTTAAGAGAGTAAATCTTAAAGTTTCTCATCACAAGAAAAGAAAAGAAACTATGTAAGGTGATGGATGTTAATTAAGCTTATTCTGGTAATCATTTTGCAATATATACATATGTTATTAAATCATTATTTTGCACACCTAAAACTAATAAAATATTATATGTAAATTATATCTCAATTTGGCTGCATAATGGTATATGTTTATTTATGTGTATGTGTATTTCAATCATATATAATTTTAGGAATTTGAATTCAACAGTGGAGAAGACAAAATATTCTATTCATGTGGTGCTGATTGTAAACATGATAATTACATAATTTTAGATTTTGCTGTAATAGTTTATAAAAAAGAACTTGGAAATCTATTTTAATTTATTATTTGATATAAAATATATATGATATAAATCTTTATGAAGGTGGTTATAAGTGTTAAGGAAATTTACTAATAGTGGTCCTAAAACAAGAACATTTTTTTTTTTTCAAATCAAATGACTATATATTAAACCCTTCATCACATTCAACACAGAATAAAAAGAGAAGTTTTAAGCAATCTTTTAAGGAATATATTAAGTTTTATCTTCTCATAATGTTACTGCAAGAAACAAATGATACACTGAAGATAGTTTTAAATCAGCTGCCTGTGTTCTATTGCTTTCTCTTCACAGGTAATTGATGTTAAAAAATTTTAACACTGCTGTTCTTGATATATTACACACGAAACAGTGTTCTAAAATCACAGTTATAAAAATCTTAAACTATTAGAATGATCATAAAACAGATGCACATTTTTCTGTCCTTTTCTGGGAATCACACAATGTTAAATTGTGATTTTTCTTTGTATCATTAAAATTGAAGTTATCCCACATAACAATTCAATCATTGATCTTGAATGAAACATATCATACAATTCTGATTGTTTGAAGGACTAGCATAATTATCCTTCCCTCTCTTCAACTATACTTTTTAGGAATCCATTCCATCACCTATTTAAAATCACTAAATGCTTTTTTTAATCAGTTGAAAATATGTGGAGGAAATTATATGAACAAGTAAAATTCAGAAAATATAATCCTTAGCAAATTTATATACCTAAAAGTATTGGCTAACTCCATTCAAGGAAAGAAAACAGAATAATTTTGGATTAAATTATGAGCTGCCCCCTTGACAAATCAAGTTAGATGGGTATTTGTAATGTCTTTTTCATGTAAAGACATTGGTATTTGTTTTAAAATGTTCTATGGTAATCCTACAGGTTAGAGCTGGAGGATCAAAGGGGAACTAATCTTATTTATCTAAAATTTTAAAGTTTTAGAGGTATCCTTGACTGCATATGTCTTTAAAAAGAATGCTACTAATTATCTACAGTTTAAAAGGAATTTTCAACTTCTCATAACAATGGATAAAAGGACCAGGTTTACCTGCTGCCAGAAATAACAAGACAGGACAAATACATGAAACAACTATTTTCAAGACACTGGACAATAGGCAACACAGGACAATAATTCCTGAGAGAGAGGAAACATATAAGATAAATTCTAAGATTGCCCCAATTTGCTGCACGAGACAGACTCCAGGTTGTGGCATTGGTAGGAGGACCCCAGGTACAACCTGGAGATACCACATGCTGAAGAGATTGAGCTGAGAGAACAAGGAGACCAAGACTGGTAGAATTTTCAGGACAGATTACCAGACAGAAGAGAGCTGCACAGAGAGAGAGCTTCCGAGGTCTACAGCCACTCCCCTTAGTATTCAGCAGATCACTGATGGACATATGGTACAGATTCACTAAAGAAATGAATGATTTCAAGAATTATGTAAGACTAAATAAATAAACCATCTGACGTGATTAGAGATAATTGTGTCTTACATTCACACACACACCTGTGAATATTGTCAGTTTCTAGAGCCAAATTGGAATACCTCATAATTCACAGAGCACTTCATACAGTACTTAGAAGGACCTTGCTTCGGCAGTGGGAGAGAATTACATGTACATGAACCGCTTCTCTGAAGAATTCAGAGAATACAAAGCCATGTCACTGACTGGGAAACAGTTTAAAATCACATATCTGATAAAGCACTACTATCCAGAATCTACTAACAACGTTTAAATTCAATAATGGAAAAACAGTTTATCAAAAATGGACAAAATAGGGGCACCTGGGTGGCTCAGTCGTTAAGCAACTGCCTTCGGCTCAGGTCATGGTCCCAGGGTCCTGGGATCGAGTCCCGCATCGGGCTCCCTGCTCCGCGGGAGGCCTGCTTCTCCCTCTCTCACTCCCCCGCTTGTGTTCTCTCTCTCTGTCAAATAAATAAATAAAATCTTTAAAAAAAAAATGGACAAAATATTTGGGCAGACATTTCATCAAAGAAGATGTGTGGATAGCTAATAAGTACATGAAAAGATATCTGACATTTTTTTTTTTCCACCAAGGAAACAAATACTGAAACAACTAAGAAATACTACTGTGAACCAATTAGAATGGTTAAAATTAAAAGATTGACCATAACTAGTTCTGAGGAGGATCATTCAGTTCATAATCTTATTTGACCCCAAAACTATCAAGAGGTTTTCATTCACTCAAGTTTATTTTCTACTCACATCTAGTCTTGAATATATTATTCTAATGTGCAGTTCACTTGGGAATCTCCAACTTTTTTCTCAATCTAATTGTGTTAATATTTCTAGAACCTGACCTATATGACTTCCTACTAACTTTGTTTTGCAGAACTGCTGGGATTTTTCAACTATTTCCATGCATCTGTCAATATTTTAACAGTAAATTTTAAGTATATGCATGAAGAATTCATAGCCTAGTGCCAATCTTGAAGACCATCTTTCGCCATGTTTTCATATAAGGTTTTTGAAATTATATTTAAAAAAAGATAGTATTGACTGAAATTAAGATAATTAGGCATAAAATTTTATGGTCAAAGAAAAATACTTTATGAATATGGCTACATAATCCTACTACTATATTGATCTCTTTGGTTTTGGTAGAGAGCCTGTCAGTTCTTTATGTTATTATGAAGATCCTTCTTGACTTCTCAGAGGCCTTTGATTAACGCCCCTTTATTTCAGATCAGTATGCAAACCTATAGATCATAGTCTAAAGAAACCCATAGCAAATAGAGGCTATAATGTGACCTTACTCTTTCAGGCAACCACTTGCCGCATTATAGTTTCTATCAGAACCATCAAAATCAGTAGCTGTTCTTTCCTATTCTTCCTCAAAATGTTTTCCAGGTTGACAGAACTATTTTTAAATTGTTTTAATGACTGGGAGAAATAATTTTGCTGAATGTATTAATTCTTACCAAATTTACAAGCTTAAAAATCTTCACTAAAATATAGTGTCTAATTTTCAAAGTGAAATGTATCTCTCTCAGATATGGGTCTGGTCCCTATACATTCACTTGTGGTTGTTGTAATGTTAAAGGAAAATATCATCAATTTTTAATGAAACTATGTATCTTCAAAATGATTTTTTAAAATTTTCTCAGGCTCTAGGAAGGTGTTTTTTTTTTTTTTTTAAGTAGTTTCCTTGCCCAGCAAGGGGCTCAAACTCATGACTGGGAGATCAAAACTTAAGCCAAGATCAAGAGTAAGTGTTTAACCGACTGAGCCACCCAGACACCCTTCTAGGAAGATACTCTAATGAAATGCCAATTATAGGATTCTAATAATAATACTATCCATTAATGAAATGTCAACTGTCTCATTCATATACTACTAATAAAAATAAAACTACACTTGAATGATGTTGTATGTCAATTACATCTCAATAAAGCTAGAAAGGAAAGAAGGCTTTGGATATTACATGGTACTTTAAAAATTATTGCCTTACCATCTACTTAAGCTGATATCAAAGAAAAATTAATAAATGAAGTTTACACTTTCATAGTTACGTTATATTATCAATTAATATAGACATTGTATCATAGAAGAAAAGAACCATAAATTAACAATTTTTTAATATGTCAGTGATGGCTAGAGAATAATCTTTTCTCATAAGAAACCTTATAAGAATTTGTGTTGCTCCATAGTTAAGTTTATTAGATCCTGACTCAAAAATTATTTAAATGCAGAGCAATCATATTGGAAAGCATTGAGTTTTATAATGACATACTATGATATAACATACCATATGTATGTATATAGGCATATATATTTTTTCTTCCATTCAATAGGTTGAATATTTATAATGTATTTATACATTATACATTATAATGTATTTATAATGTAAAATTTTCATTTTGTTGATTATTTCTTTTGTTGTACAGAAGCTTTTTATTTGATGTAATCCCACTTGTTTATTTTTTTTGTTGCTTGCAAATACTTTTGGTGTCATATCCACAAAGTCATTGCCAAGATCCATGCCAAGGAGCTTTTTTTCTATGTTTTCTTCTAGGAATTCTATGGTTATAGTCTTCCATTCAAGTCCTTTATCCATTTCAAGTTAATTATTGTGAGTGGTGTAAGATATGGGCCCAGTTTCATTGTTTTGCATGTGACTATCTAATTTTCCTGGCACTATATATTGAAGAGACTCTTTTCCATTTACCCATTGAGTATTCTTACCTTCCTTGTCAATTATTACTTGACCTTATGTGCATGGGTTTATTTCTGGGATCTCAATTCTGTTCTATTGATCTATATTCCTGCTTTTTATGCCAGCATCATCTTGTTTTGATTGCTATAGCTTAGTAATATAGTTTGAAATTAGGTAAGGTGATGCCTCTACACATTGCTTTGTTTTGATTTGCATGCTTTTAATTATTAACATGTCTGAATTTTTTAAAGAGAGTTATAGTGCACAATTTTTCCTTGGACATAATGGGTGTTTAGTACCTTTAGTTAAAGCCTAAATCAGGTATAATAATGGCAAACTAAAATAGTTGTTAAGTTTGCATGTAAAATTGTCATTAAATAGTTTATACTGTTGAATGATAGGGAAGTAAATGACAGGTATTAAAATATTGAGGGTGATTTTATAAGGTTAATAGATAACTTGAAGAAGAGTGTAGGTTTTTAAAGTTAAGTTCATAGAGTTTTAAATTAAAAATTAGAATCATATAAATTTGATTATATGATATATATGGTTAGCTGATTAGATTAGATTGTAAATATAATTTTATTAGATTACATTATAAATATAATGCTTTATATTGAAAGCCAGATTAGAAAATATGGCTCCATGCAGTGGAATAATATTCAGCAATTGGAAGGGATAAAAATTACATCAAGTGAAAAAAAAAAAGCCATATGCAAAAACTATGTATGATAGGATTACCTTCTTATGAACTTTGTAAAAAAGAGAAATTCATAAAGACATAATAAAGATCAGTGGTTGCCCTAGAACAGGGATGAGAGTGGAAACAGTAAACAATAGAATGATAAGTTTGGGATGATAAAAATGCTTCAAATCTGAATTGTTTAATGATTGCACAACTTTATAAATTAGTAAAATCATTGCATTGTACACTTAGAATGGATGCATTTTTCTGCTTGTAAATTATATCCTAATAAAACTATTCAAATATCATGTCAACTCTGTCATTTCAGAAATTCACCAAGAAGAACCACTCTGAAATCATGTACAATGATATTGTGATACCTCATGTTCGATCCAGACATGATAAAGAATATAAAAATTAGAAAAAGAAAAATCATGTAAAAGAAAAATTTGGTGACCCAAACACCTTAAGTTTTCACTAAATAAAACTTGAAAAATATAGTAATTCTTAATGAACATATTAAGAAAAAATTCCTGGGCGCCTGGGTGGCTCAGTTGGTTAAGCGACTGCCTTCGGCTCAGGTCATGATCCTGGAGTCCCGGGATCGAGTCCCACATCGGGCTCCCTGCTCAGCAGGGGGTCTGCTTCTCCCTCTGCCCTCTTCCCTCTCGTGCTCTCTGTCTCTCATTCCCTCTCTCTCAAATAAATAAATAAAATCTTTAAAAAAAAAAAAAAAGAAAAAATTCCTTACAGTTTGCAGTTTGGAAATTTTTTAAAAGATACAACCTAAGAGGAATACTTGCTAAAGATTGCTGTGTGTTTTGAAGATGGAAGATTTTTACATTTCCTAGACTATATATACTGAGTACAAAGTTTCTTCTAGAAAACACATGGTTAAAATATTTTCTACTCAGTTATGTACAAATGAGTTACTGACATTACTAACTGGGCCATTTGAAAGTGAGTGTAAATTAAATTGTAATTTTACAGTACAATGATTGTAATCAAACTGCACTCAAGGTTAAATTATCCTTTCTGCAATAAAATGTCAACTTTTAATATTTGTTTAAAAAATTTAAATAATAATATAATAACATCATTTGCAGTTTAAGTCACATTTTATTTAGAGTGTGATATTTCCATAAAATAGACATGAAGATCAATGCAACAGATTAGAGATTCCAGAAGTAAATCCACTCTATAGTATACATTGAATGAAACAAAGTGCAAAGGGTAAGGATAGTCTTTGCAACAAATTGTACTGGAAAAACCAGACATCTGTATGCTAACAAATGAACTCCATACTTTCTCTTAAGCTATAAAAAAAAAAAAAGTCTTCACAGTGACCAGAGAGCCAATTAAAAAAACTAATAATTTTAAATTTATAGAATAAAATAGAGACACAAAACTGAAAAGTGGAATTATGCAGCACTTTTTTAGAGGAGATAAAATAGGCTAACCAAAAACAAAACAAAAACCCACAATAAATGTACTTTATAAAAATTAAAATTTTCATGGCTTTAAAAAACACTGTTAAGAAAATGAAAAGACACATACCATTCTGGCAGAAAATATTTGCAAAACGAATTCTGATAAAGGTTTTGTGTATAAAATACATAAAACAATTTTACAACACAATAAGAGAGTCTAATTTTAAAAAATGGATGAAAGAGTTAAGCATTTTACAAAAGAGATATGGACAGAAACTTAATCACATGAAAAGATGTTCAACATTGGTTATTATAGGAATGCAAATTAAACAATACTATGAAATACCATAACTCACTCATTAGAATTGCTAAAATTAAAAAGACTAAGAGGAGATTTGCTACTGAGGATGTTGAACTGGAGAGCTCATGTATTCTGGTGAGAATGCATAATTGCTCAGCTTCTTTGGAAAGCAGATTGTCAGTTTTTTTGTAAAACTAAACATACTGTTACCATACATTTTAGCAATTCCACTGCTAAGTATTTACACAAGAGAAATGAAAACATGTGTCTGAAATATGTTTTCTCCGTGAATGCTCACAGCACCTTTGTTCCAAATAGTCAAAATAAAAAACACTCTAAATGTTTTTTAGTTGGAGAGCCAAACATCTTGAGTGTTTAACATGGAGTGGAAAAATCATACAATGCAATGCTCTTTTTTAAAAATACAAAAGAGGGCGCCTGGGTGGCTCAGTCCTTAAGCGTCTGCCTTCGGCTCAGGTCATGATCCCAGGGTCCTGGGATCGAGTCCCACATCGGGCTCCCTGCTCGGCGGGAAGCCTGCTTCTCCCTCTCCCACTCCCCCTGCTTGTGTTCCCTCTCTCGCTGTGTCTCTCTCTGTCAAATAAATAAATAAAAAAAATCTTAAAAAAAAAAAAAAAATAAAAAAATAAAAAAAAAATAAAAATACAAAAGAAACAAAACATTGATATCATGATACAGCACAGACGAATCTCTAGAGTTACGCTAAGTCACCAAAGCCAGATACAAAAGGGCTCTGTAGACAGTTCCTGTCATGTGACATTGTAGAACAGGCACAGTAGAAGGTGTCCTGGAGTGGGAGGGGTCGAGTGATGAAAAGGGGCAAAAAGAAGTTTTGGGGGTAATAAAAATGTACATGCTTTTTGAATTTTGTATTTACACTACTATTTAAATCTGTCATACATCACATTGCGCATTTTTTGGCAATATTGCAAAGCAAATATAAATACATATACAGATAGGATTGTGATTTTTAAGACACCATTCTGCTGAAATGCTGTCTGCTTGCTCTATGATTTCTAGATCCTTGATTCTTGTCTTCACTTATAATGGGAAACCTCAGGTAATAAGATCATCCTTTAATACCAGAAGTGATCTCTTGATCAGACATTACTAGGAAAAATAGAGTATTATAGGCATACTGCCTGTCATTGTGCTTTGCTTTATTTTGTTTCTCAGATATGGTGTTTTTTGCAGATTGAAAGCTTGTGGTGACCCTGTGTCGAGGAAGTTTGTTGGCACCATTTTTCCATTTTCTCCACTTCCCGTCTCCGTGTCACATTTTGGTAATTCTTGCAATATTTTAAACTTTTTTATTATTATTATATTTGTCACGGTGATCTGTGATCAGGGATCTTTGGTGTTACTATTGTAATTGTTTTGGGGCCACTAACCACCCTCACATAAGACAGTAAATTTAATCCATAAATGATGTGTGTGTTCTAACTGCTCCATAGACCAGCTGTTCCCCTTTCTTTCTCCCTCCCCTTGGGCTGTCTGAGTCCCTGAGACACAACAATATTGAAATTAAGCTAATTAATAATCCTACCATGGCCTCTAAGTGTTTAAGTGTAAGAGTCACATGTGTGTCACTTTAAATCAAAAGCTAAAAATGACAAAGCTTCGTGAGGAAGGCATGTCAATAGCTGAGATAAGCCAAAATCTAGACCTCTTGGGCCAAACAGCCAAATTGTGAATGTAAAATAAAAGTTCTTGAAGAAAATTAAAAGTAATACTCTATGGAACATACAAATAATAAGAAAGAGAAACAGCCTTATTGCTGATACAGAAAAAATTTTAGTGGTCTTCATAGAGGATCAAGCTAGCCACAACATTCCCTTAAGCCAAAGTCTAATCCAGAACAAAGCTCTAACTCTCTTCGATTCTATGAAGGCTGAAAGAAGTAAGGAGACTGAAGAAGAAACATTTGAAGCTAGCAGAGGTTGGCTCATGAGGTTTAAGGAAAGAAACAATCTCCACACATAAAAGTGCAAGGTGAAGCATTAAATGCTGATGTAGAAGCTACAGCAAGTTATCACGAAGATCTAGCTAGGATAATTAATGAAGATGCTTACACTAAACATCAAATTTTCAGTGTCAATGAAATACCCTTCTATCAGAAGAAGATTCCATGTAGGACTTTCATAGCTAGAGAGGCAAAGTTAATGCCTGGCTTCAAAGCTTCAAAGGACAGGTTGACTCTCTTACTAGGGGCTAATGCAGCTGGGGACTTTAAGTTGAAACCAATGCTCATTTACAATTTTAAAAATTCTAGTGCCCTTAAGAATTATGCTAAATTTACTCTGCCTGTGTTTAATAAATAGAACAACAAAGCTTGGATGACAGCACATCTGTTTACAACATGGCTTACTGAATATTTTAAGCCCACTGTAGGGACCTCCTGCTTAGAAAAAAAGATTCCTTTCAAAATATGACTGCTCATTGACAATGCACCTGGTTACCAAGGTGTGATGAAGATATACAATGAGATTAATGTTGTTTTCATGCCTGCTAACACAACATCCATTTTGCAACCCATGGATCAAGGAGCAGTTTAGACTTTCAAGTCTTATTATTTAAGAAATACATTTCATAAGGCTGAAGCTGTCATAGGTACATGATTCCTGTGATGTATCTGGCAAAGTAAATTGAAAACCTTCTGGAAAGGATTCACCATTCTAGATGCCACTAAGATGCAATTCATGGGAAGAAATCAAAAGATCTATATCAATAGGAATTTAAAAGAAGTTGATTCCAACCCTCCTTGATGACTTTGAGGTGTTCAAGACTTTATTGGAGGAAGTAACTGAAGATGTGGTGGAAATTGCAAGAGAACTAGAATTAGAAGTGGAGTCTGAAGATCTCACCAAATTTGCAATCTCATGATAAAACTTTAAATGCAACTAATGAATTATTGAACACTACATCAAAAACTAATGATGTACTATATGTTGGCTAAATGAACTTAATAAAAAAAAATTATGGATGAGGAGTTGATTTTTGTGGATGAGGAAAGAAAGTGGTTTCTTGAGATAGAAACAACTCATGGTGAAGGATGCTGTGAAGGTTGTTGAAATGATATCAAAAGGTTTAAAGTATTACATCAAGTCAGTTGATAAAGCAGCGACAGGGTTTGGGAGGATTGACTTCAATTTGGAAAAAGAAGTTCTACAGTGGGTAAAATGCCATCAAACAGCATCACATGCTACAGAGTAATTATTCGTGAAAAAAAAAAGGAACAATCAATGTGGCACACTTTGTTGTTGTCTTATTTTAAGGAATTGCCAAAGCCATTCCAACCTTCAGCAACCACCACCGTGATCAGTTGGAAGCCTTCAACATTGAGGCGAGGCCCTCTACCTGCAAAAGATAATGACTCACTGAAAGCTGAGATGATGGGTAGCATTTTTTAGCAATAAGTATTTTTAATTAAGGTATGCTCATTGTTTTTTTAGACATAATGCTATTGCACGCTTAGTAGACTACAATGTAAACATAATTTTTATTTGCTCTGGGAAACCAGAAAACTTCATCTGACTTTGCTTTATTGTGATATTCAGCCTGAAACTGAAACTGTAATATCTCTGAGGTATGGCTGATTTTGAGAACATTGGACTTTTATACCCTAGACTGAGTATATAAAATAAACATAGAGGTAAATTAAATGTAATTTTACATATGCAAACTTCTTTTCATATAGATGTTTAAAGTTTGTATTTTAAAACCAAACTTCATCAGTTTTTTTTTTTTTTTTAACATTCTGGCTACTTTAATAACTTCTATTAAATGATACCCAATTGCTTATCCTTGATTAGCGCTTGATTATTTACACATTGCTTCCTATCTAAGCCATATTCCCTCACAGAAGGAGACTCTATGGTCTTATACATGGTGCAGTACTTTGTATGAGATAGTCTTAACTGGAAATTCAGTCATGTGTATTAAATACTAGGGCTTTCAGTATGTTTTAAAAAATAAATCCCCTATTGCTATCTAAGTTTTATTAACCATTATATATCCATTTCATGACATTACTGTGTGGACTTAACGCATTGATGTGAGAAAATTCTTTAAGATTTGAAATATGGATTATTTTTCTAAACATAACATGTGGCTATATATGGCTAATAGAGTATAAAAATATTATTTCAGACCACTTCATATTCATTTTCTTTAAGTTAGAGATTATTTTTCCACATTTCTAAGGAACTTATAACTCAACAAACCTCTTAAAATTTAGAGTGTATTAGTAAGCAATTTCTTAAGGCAATCCAACTATCTTTACATAAATGAATTTAGTATATCCATTCATATAATACTTCTTATAATACCTGATATATTATTAAGTGCTTAGACATATATCAGTCATTGCCTAGCAGTCGTTCTTACCTACTGTACACTCTTCTCCTACAAACTATTTTTCAAGATCCTTCCAAAGCCTCCTAGGTAAATTTAGCCAATAGGAGTTTGCTGCTGATAGCCTGAAGAACAAGAAAAGGAGAGAAACTAAATATTCCCATCTTTTATCCCTCACATCTCTGACCCTATTCCAGTAGTGACTGCCTCTCTTTCAGAGAGCCTGCTCTCCATAAGACAAACCCTTTTTCCATGATCCCAGATCTCCATGGCCCTTGAAAGGATTGCATATTCCAGAAGATGGACTGGATTTATAGCCTCATTAATATTATCTCCTCCAATTCCAAAGAGTGGCCACTGACATCTTGCCTCTTGCTGCTGTCTGAACTGCTTTAACATTCTCCATGTGACTTTGTGATTCTTTCATAACCTGTGTGATAAGTTCCCTTCATTAAATTAGTCGTCATTAAAACACCCAGAGAAGTTTTAGCGAATGTTCCAGAAAACAGTTCCTCTTGATGAGTTGTTGGGATCACGTAGTTAACCAACATGAAAAGTTTCCTCATTAGGATTCCTTGCATTGAAAGAAATAGAGTATTACAATCAGTTTAGTGTAGTGATAGTATAATTACAAGTCTCATCTACTGTAATTGTTTAGTACTGTGCACCAGTTTGGCTAAGCTGGGAACACATTTTTCAGTCTACTCTTCTCTGTATGCATCTGAGTGGAGTTAAGCAAAAGAGAAACATGATATTTGGAGGATGGAAATGAAGTAACAGCCATTACTATCTGAGAGTCACCATGGATAGATATGGTGAGATAGTTCCATATATGTCTTCCACAACTTGCCTGCTTCTCATCCATTTCCTCTTTCTGAATGCTACCCCTGCTGACTAATAGCAACCCAGGCACAATACCAGATATGAAGAGAAAAAGTCTTTTACAGATTAATTCAGCAACTCTCGATACCAGTCCCACTCGGGTAGCTGAACAAGTCTTGCTACGGATTTGTCTCAATCTCTAAATTGTTCACCTACACCATTGTTTTAGAAGGTCTGCTTAGTAACTTTTTTTGATGACTCTCAATTTCTCTTTTGAGGTTTTATTTTTACAGTTGTTCCCATAATGGCAGAAAATTTCATTGTATAATCTCTAATTCCTCCAAATACACGACTTTATAATATAATAATCATAGCCTTTCTGTTTCTGTAATTGAGCCCTGACAGATTCATTTGTGGTTAGTTGGAATGAAGAGGTGGTTGAAGGCAAGGATAGGAAAATCATGTAAACACTGAACTTAATTAAATGATAATAATGAAGACTTCTAGGGCTATGAAGTGTAATGCAGTATTTGCTTCTATTGTCTCTAGAGAACTTAAAGAAAAAATGATAGACAAATAATAATTATTTTTTAATTCAGAATTTTAAGTTAAAATATCAAGGCAGACTTAGAAAATCAGAGTTATATTAAGATTAAGGAATTAAGTGGGAATTAGGAGGCACCTCAGATTTGAGCTGAGAGTTTTGTCCACCTACCAAATCCTTTGAAACTCCATTGTCAACAGAAACATTCACTTCACTCATGTGAGGAAACTAGATTCCACTTGTTCAAATGTATTGTAACGATCACATCTGAGACTTGTCTTGTAAAAGGTGCCTATTTTTCTCAAGTCTCATTTCATCTTCTCTCTTTGCCCCCAGACCCATAACTTGAAGATATCTGTGGAGAATATTGAAGTCTATTTTAAGATGAGACAGCTTATACACCAAGTAATTGCATTATCTAGTTAACTTTTAATCTCAAATACCTGTATAATATATGCGGAAATGGATTCTAATTTTTTTAGCCCAACCCCAAAACAAGAGACCAAAACATGTTGAATTTATAATATTGGCAAGATTTCCCAAGATCCTAGATTGAATATATTTGATTTACTTAGTTGATAGACTTAAAATTCGTTCAGTAAAATTGGTTCCTGGTGAATATCAAATGAAATCAATAGGCCAGAGTTGCCATAATATGAAGACAGGTATAGATAAAAGGTGATGTGAGGAGTGGGGGGCCAGGGATGGTGGTGAGAGATGTCACCATTTAAATGGGCCCCTGATTTCATTGAAAAAATGGACATTTCAGATTGGCATAGCCAAGATGGTGAAGTGTAGGATGGGTAATTATTGCCCATTACTGTATGGAGTAGAAGAGTCATTCTGACTCTCCTACACTTTGACCCATAGGGCATGGGGTAGTGGGAAAAAGAATATAATAACACTAAGAGCAAAATATATGTGTCCTTCCAAAATGCTATTTAAGCAATTTTAAGTGGAATATCCTAACCAAAATATTTCATAGAAACATTCAATAACATTTTTGTTATTCTATATGCAGTGACTTTGCTGGAACAAATTAATATGTACCATGAAATGTGATATGAAGATAATAAATGGGCTACTTTATCTCTGTAAGAAAGATCAGAGTGGTTTGCTTTCAACTGATAGCAACAGCAATAACTTCATTATCTTTCTCAAGACTATGTCGAATGTCCTGTCTTTTTTTTTAATAATCCACTAGAAAGATTGCCTAAATACCGCTAAAAATAGAAAAATGATTATTGTGTGATGATTGAATATAAAAAAAATATGATAAGTTATATTTCTCTCAAAATAGCCAGCTTGCTTGTTCTGTTTTTGAAATTAAGAATACTTACTGAAACAATGATCTGTCATAAGTTATACAGAAAACCTACCTCAAAAACATATTTAAACAGGTATCATAGCAATTGTATTTTTTTCATCTTTTTCTGATAGCAAGTGAAGATATTCACACACATCTCACAAACACTTCCTATTTAAACTGCATTTGGTCTCCCAAATCTCTTTTAACATTGTAAATACAAACAACCCCCAAAATGTTTTTTGTCTCTAATAATAGTATTCCATGAAGTACATCAAAGGCCATGAATTGAAGGATAAAGTAAAATAAATGGTGCTAATCTCTGATGAAGTGAAGTATCCTCATAAAACATATTTAGGAAAAGATATCTCTTGCAGAGTTCATTACTACTCACCCACCAAACCACTCATTAAAAAAAAAAAAAAAAAGCCAGAAACTCAAAAGAGGGTTTTCCTGGCATGATTTAGAAAAGCCAGAGCTGAATATTTTGGGGGAGCTTTTTTTTTTAGTTTTATTTATTTATTTGTGGGAGGAGAAGGGCAGAGGGAGATAATCTCTGAGCAGACTCCTACTGAGCATTGAGCCTGATGTGGGTCTCCATCCCACCACCCATGAAATCATGACCTTAGACGAAACCAAGAGTCAGGTGCTCAACTGACTGAGCCACCCAGGTGCCCCTTTTTTGGGAACTTTATTGGAAGTATGTATACTAGAATCTAGTCTAAGAATTGTCAAGCAACAACCAAGAGGTTATAATATTAGAAATACATAATGGTTCTACTATTATTTTGCTCTGTAATTGAACAAGACTTACAGTAATTATCACAACATAAACATAACAAAGTTATTAAAAGCAAAGATATACACTAAGCAAAAAACTTTTTGCTTACTTTAGTATTATTTTATATGCACCCTCAGCTACTATAGTGGGTTGAATGGTGGCCTCAGAAGAAATATGTATACCTGGAACCTGTAAATGTGTCTTTATTTGGAAAAAGAAACTTTGCTGATGTAATTAAGGAATTTGAGAGGAGATCATTCTAGATTGGAGTCAACCCTTAATCCAATCACAAGTATCTTTATAAGAAGAGAAGACACAGAGGAAGACCATATGAAGATGGAGACAAAGATTAAAGTTATGATATCACAAGTTAAGAAACACCTGGAGCTAAGAGATGCTGGAAGAGTCGAGAAAAGATTCTTTTCTAGAGGCTTTGAAGGGAGTGCAGCCCTGTCCACACCTTGATTTTGGAATTCTGGCCTCTAAAAGTGTGAGAGAGAAAAAAAAAAAACACCAAAATCTGTTGATTTAAGTTACCAAGTATGTAGTAATTTGCTACAGCAGTTCTAGGAAACTAATACAAATACTGTCAGACGAATAATTTTCTTTGGGGAATTTATAATTGGTAGAACAGAAGGTCAGTGTAAGATTTTAAACTAATCTCAGATCTGTGTCTTCAGACCTGTGGGGAAAAATCAACATATGTTATTGCAGTCACTTTCTGCAGGCGCCAGTATGTGGTCATAGGCAATCCTCCCTTCCCTCCACTTTTCCACCGCCATTTTGAGGTAGCACATGTGAAATGTCAAAGAACCCCCAACAGAGTAATGACATACCAAAGGAGAAACCATCGGCTCTTCTGTATGGTACATAGTATCCTTTCAAAGATAAAGTTAGACAACATTCATAAACATGGGGCTCCAGTTCTACTTCCTAGCAGTCTCTTTGTAACATGTGTGTTCCCTTCCCTCTTCTGTACAGACATTAGTACCACTATTTCCTTTTCAGGAATAATGTGATGGTTACTTTAACCAAGTTATAATCACATAGGGACAGATGTGTAACTAAATCTGAAATAAACTCTATTCAAGACTTCTATCCGTAACAGTTTCAAGGACAGTACATGGAACACGAAACCTGATAGACAGGAGACATCAGTTCTCTTTGAACAGTTATTTCATGGTCATGAGAGCTTCTTTACTTATCTCTTGTACAAGTCTTCCAAGCGATTGGCAACAAGGTTGTGGAACTAAAGTGCCTAGGAGCTGAGAATTTAAATGATGTGAAATGAAGTAGTATAATTAAAAGCAGAGAGGCTGAATTATGTTGATACTTTGGATACTTTGTAATACTGTAAGTAGAGAGATAGCACTGTATCAGTTAGGGAAATGAACTTAATGTAATTGTTTTAGACCTGTTCCTAGGAGTGGAGATAGATAGGAAACCAGAATCTTTAACATCTCGATCTTAGCCAATCATGAGTTTTGTAATTGAAAAAGATGAAACCTCTGGCTTGCTACCATTCTATTAGCAGTGTGTTCTTTCTTGCTCTCTGGCATTCTGCTTATGTGTTAGTGTTTTTCTTAGGGATCTTATCATATATTATAATGATCTTTTATGGGAATGTGAGGTATATTGTGCGTCACTTGAGAGCATGAGTAATTTTATTCAGCTCAGTGTCTGTAGCAGCCTGTACACCTCTGGTACTTACTAGGATGCAGTCAACCTGTGCTCTGTGAATGGATCAGGTGGAAAGTAAAGAAAAATACATGGAAGGAATGAGCAGGAATATATCCCTGTTTGAAGAAAGGATAACGACAACTTTTTACATTGTAATGTTAAATGTTTATTGAAAACATTATGTTTGTATAAGCTCACATGAAAGAATAATAAATTACTTGACTGAGAAATGGACAATAGGAACTACATGCATATTCTGACCAGTTAGGATGTATGGTTTCACATGCATATATAGAAGTAATTTCAATGTTTTATTCCTTAACTCAGATATTTTGTGTCCTTTCTAATTTCTTTAGCTAGATCTGCACATTTTTTGTGTTAGATGTGTTAAAAGCTAAATTATATTTATACATATGCCATCAGAACTTGGTGGTTCACCTAATTTATAAACACACATATTTGAAACCATATTTTAGGTATATGAAATTCAGATTTCTGTATCTTCTTCATAGTTTTTTTTATAATTACACACTATTTTTACTTTTATTATTTATATACATTTTTCACCTAAAATTCAATTTTCTTTGATTTTTAAATATTGCTTAACAAGGTTTAATATGTATTTCATGGTACATAGTTTTTCATCTTTTATTATTTATTTTGCATATGAAATTAATATAGGTGCTTAGTATTAACATATAAATAAATTTTTATTTTCCTCATTTTGTTCTTTTTATTTACCATGGTTTTACATTTTTTCTTTTCAAAATAGGCCTAATGTGGATTGATTGTGCTTTTGAATCACATTTGCTGATTTTTAAAATTATTATACAGTAATTATACATACAACATAATGCAAACAAGCTATGGAAATTTCAAAGAGATAGATTAAATTAACCTATCTGTATCAAGAAATAAAATGGTACCAGCTCCTTAGAAGCTAAAAAGAAGTGCCTTTCATATTTACATCACTCTCCATCCTCCAGAAGCTAACACTGTCAAGTTATTTTTTATTTAAAAAATTTCTTTAATGTGTTACTACATATATTTCTCTTAAAAAACATAGTTTTATTTGCATTTGAACATTATATTATGACCAAATGTCATATGCCTTTTCTTATGGTTTGCTCCTTTTAATTTTCTGGTATTTTTAAAAATATTTTTTCACATATTGGTAAGGGTTTTATATAATTTTCTTCATGATGACTTTCTTTCACCCACCCCAGATTTATTGAGGTATAATTGACCAATAAATATTGTATAATTTAAGGTATACAACTTGATGTTTATTTGTAATATAATGTAAATCTTCCTCTGTTTACATCAAAGTCCTAAGAATAGTTGCTGTGCAAAGTTGTCTAAATCTATAAATAAAAAAGGCATAATTTTTATGTTAAAATATTTGTATAACATAAAATTAAAAATCTGAAGTAACTAATTAAAAATAAGACAAAGAGCATTTTAAGTTATAGAAAAGCAAAATTTTACTACTACAAAAAGTAAAATAATCTAAAATTAGAAATAAGTAATTTGAATTATAAGACAAAACCTTGATAAGCATTAAGATCTAATGATAAAAGAAAACTTAATTTTTTTATTTTTTATGGTTTTTATGTGTGGAGGGAAATATATGATTTGGAATAGACACTTGCATTTTAAACCATGCGTGAATCCATTCTCTAAAAGAAATGAATCTTTTGTCCTTATTATTATTACTTTAGGGAGTGACTTTTTACTACTCATTGGAAAGGCATTTGATTTTAAAATTACTGTTTTAATTTTTTTATTCAGGCAAATTTGGGTTAAAGAATTATTAGGTAAGTATAATGTTTGATATGAAAATTTCTGAATAAAACCTGACTTAAAAAAAAAATCTCTCAATGTATAGACAAGATAAATTATTCAGAAGTGCCCTTGAGATATATCTATTGTTCTTCCTCCTTGGTGATTACTTGCTAGCCCAAATCAGTATGTGTGATGATTATGCAGACAGCTGGCCAGTAAAAGAGATGATGGGCTCCAGCTGTGCTGAACAGCAAGGGAATTAAAAGATAGTAAATGGAAATTCACTCATTCCCATGTCAAAATATTTTATAACCAGTGGTAGTGTCATATGTTCTTGTGTGCATCAGTGACACTGGTGAATATACATACTGGACATCAGTGAAGCAATTAGATCTATGCAGTGTACAGCATGTGCACACGCAAAAAGCAAGGACTCATAAAACTTACCAAAACATAAATCTAATCAAGGTGCTCATATACGAACCCTATTAATATTGCCTGAATCTGCTCAGATTTCTATAACAAAATGCCATAAACTGGGTAGCCTATAAAAAACAGAAATCTGTTTCTTACACTTGTGAGGCCAAGAAAAACAAGATCAAGTTTGAGCAGATTCAATGTGTGATGAGGGCCCACTTTCTCTGTTGTTTCATGGTGGAAGAGATGAATCTTTCCGTGGCCTCTCCTGAGGGCACTAATCCCATTCATGAGAGCTCAACCCTCATTACCTACTCACCCCCCAAGAGTCCCACCTCCAAATACCATCATGTCAAGAATGAGGTTTCAACATATGAATTTGGAGGTGGACACAAACATTCAGCTTATAAAAATTCTCAAATAGAAAATGGACATAAAAATAAAATTTGAAAACTCTTTAATAACTGATACCATCAAGAACAAATCTATCTTGTTATATTGAATAAAGAAACTAATACAATTCCTGCTCTCAAAAAATTAAAGGACTTCATCGTTTATATTCTCTCCCATAAAGAGTCATCTGGGAAAGTCTTTATTGTCGGTCCTTTCTATTACATTAAAGACATGATATTATTATTACTAAGCATTATTATTATCAGAGACATTTCAATGATTCCCAGCTCCTGAAAGTATGAAATCTAAGCCCCTTATCATAAAAACACAAGGCCCTGCATGCCTCAGTTTCTGCCCCATCTCTTGTCAAGGCACATGTGGTGGACTGTCCATAGTAATAATTGTCCCTAATGATTCATGCATCCATGTATCTATATCCAGGAAGAGTTCTCTTCTGTATAGATGCTGGCCTTTTAACATCAGCAAATGTGACACCAGCAGAAGCTAATAAAGTTCTTGTGTACCAGAGCTTGTTTGCTCTTCCTTCTAGAGATATTTTTATTGCCATGTGCCAGATCCTAGGCTAGCATCCTGGAAAATCAGGGAGAAGGTGCAGGGAAATGCCTGCTGTACCAGCCATTTCAGACTACATGCAAACACACAAGGGAGATCCCCTGTCACCACCTGGAGCAGAGGTAAGCTAACCCAGCTGAACCCATTGCAAACCGAATCAGGACTGTGAGCCAAAAAAAAAAAAAAAAAAAAGTTATTTTAACCATCAAATTTGGGGGACTTGTCATGCAACATTAGGTGAAGATGATTAAACATTATAAAAATTGTGAAGCTCATTTTGTAAGCTCTTTCTATTGCCTCAAATAGATTTTGTTTTTCTGACTACCTCTTACTCATCTTTCAATGCTCAACTTAGGCATTATTGCTTTCAGAAAGAGTTTCACAAATTTCCAGTTTAGGTTTAATCCTTCTCTTCTATCATCCCATACGATACTCAGTATATAATTATCTAATAGTTTCTTACATTATATTAACTATATTAATAAGTGATAAGTGGTGAAATTATTTGCTATAAGCTGCAGTATTAAACTTGTGAAGGTCTAATGTTTTAGGAACATTAGAATGAATTATACAGAGAACCAAAAAGTTGGAATTCTGACACTCCTATTATATCCATATTAAAGGTATGATCTGAATAAATGATCAAATATTTGCATAATTTTTCATGTTTTTGTTGTTGCAAAAGCCACTGTGTTCTAGCACTTCTGCTTTACCCTCTATATTATTTTTTGATGGTCCAATTAGAAACCAGTTTTCCTGGTATTTAACATTCTGTTAATATGAAATCAACCATGTATAAGGGCAAATTTAATTATGGTAGATTCCAGAATGTTTTAAGAGTTGGATGAATACCTACCATTTGCATCGACATGGATGGAACTGGAGGGGATTATGCTAAGTAAAATAAGTCAAGTAGAGAAAGACAGTTATCACATGGTTTCACTCATATGTGAAACATAATAATAGTGTGGAGGACCAGAGGGGAAGGGAGGGAAAACAGAATGGGAAGAACTAAGAGAGGGAGACAAACCAAGAGAGACTATGGACTCCCAGAAACAAAATGAGAGTTGCGGAAGGGAGGGGGGGTGGGGGGATGGGATGACCAGGTGATGAATATTAAAGAGGGCACATGTTGTGATGAGCACTGGGTGTTATATGCAACTAATGAATTGTTGAACACTACATCAAAAACTAATGAAGTACTATATATTGGCTAACTGAACATAAAAAAAAAAAAAAGTTGGATAATTCCAGAATTCAAACAATTTAAATGATGACCTTTCAAGCATTTTTGGTTTATTAGGTAAACTTTGGTTATCTAAAAAAATACATCAAAAAAGAAAGAAAAAAAAAGATGGAGGGAATGAAGGGAAGGAAAGAGAAGAAAACCCACCAGTTCTGGGAGATCATTTTTTATGTACCACATCGCTTTTCTATTATAAAAGATTTTAAGACCAGCATTTTATGTCTCCATGTTGTATGTTGGTCATTAAAATAACTCAGTTTTCAGAGCTTCCAAATAAGAATTGTTTTATTTTGTTTCTTTATTCTTTGAGAGTCTCCTTGTAGCAGTAATGAGAATTTTCTGTTTCAGTTTTTCTCTTCTCCACTTGACAATATATTGCTAAAAGAATAGAGTTTCATAATTCTTGTAAACTTTGTGCCTAGACATTTAGTGCTGGCCACCGAGTCCAAGTGACTTTGTGTGGGAAAACACTTTTATCTAAGGCATGTTCTTCTCTATTATTTCTGACAGAGCCTTCAAAAGCAGCTTCTCTTAGAATGCCAGTTCTTTTTTTTCCCTTTTATATGTTTACTTGAGCAAAGAAAAAGAGGATTATGTACATACACATCTATTGCTGTCTGTTAAAAGAACAAAATTCCTCTGTCAAATAAAAAATTTCAAAAATTCTTAAAACTGTGAGACAGATATATTTCTGTTACCTCTTATCAACCTCCTAAAACTCTTGAGCTAATTATTTTACCTTAAGATGATGTGCTTCTCAATGTGTCTAATTAATCTGTTCTTGCAATAGAAAGATATTAAATAAAATTACATATTACTTATCCTCAAGAACCAGATTATATAAAATGGTGATGAAGGGCACAAAGCTTCAGAATGTCTTCACCTCTATGCTACACGCAACAGGCAAGGAATTAGAAATTTAGGTTGAAATATTTAGAACAATTTACTCCATTGTGAGATGGTATTAAAGAATGGGCAGGGAGGGGTAAACAGAATGTCTACTCAACAGAGTGATACTCATTTCCATTTCCCTTCCTATACCATGCTCCTGAGTGGGGCCAGGTTTGAAAATTACTATTTACAAATTGGGTTTAATGAGTCCTGGCCCAATGCAGTATCAAAGTGGTTCAACTCCTCATCTTGAGAATGATTTTTGCCACTTTTAACCACAGAGAAAATAGCATGAAGGAGACTTCAGAAGGAGCTTAATCTAGCTTTGAGCATTATTAGACTCTCATATTTGCAAACACATGGAGGGAATGGCTATTCTCCAGGTGGAAATAAATTACAGTCCATACTGAAGTCAGATTGGGCTGCTATAACATAGTGTCGTAGGCTGGGTGACAAGCAACACACGTTCATTTCTCATGGTTCTAGAGCCTAGGAAGTTTCCACTGACATTTTATAAATGATTGGGCCTCTTCTTCCTGCTTCTTCACATGTCTAATACTTTTATTGTGTAGAGGAAATTAAGGATGATACATTGCTAGAAGTCTGAATTTTGTTGCTTTGTTGGGTGCATCCAGAGTAACCCTTCTGTTACAGCAATGTTTCTCAGTTTCACCACTAATGATATTTTGGTATAGAAGATTCTTTGTTTTAGAGACTGTCCTGTTTATTGTAGAATGTTCAGCAGCATCCCAGGCCTCTAGCTACTACATGCCAATAGTACTCTCAAGTTGTAACAGCCTCAAAATGTGTCCAGAAATTTCCAAATGTCTTTTTGGGAACATAATAGCCCCCATTAGGGGACCATTGTTCAAGGGCAAGAGTAGATTTACACCTAAGTTATGATCTTTCTTGGGTCTCACTCAAATGTGTGGTGCATTCTGTGCATTCATTCCACTCTGATTGGTCAAAATTCTAACTTCTCCCAGCTGTATTCATCCTCCTCAATCTCCACTCAGCTAATAGGCTGCCAGTAGCTGTTTTGGTGCAGGACTCTTAGGCCTGTGCATATGCCGCATAGTATCCAACCAAGACTCAAGGAGATCCCTATGCAGATTTGAGTTCTCTCTTTGTCCAGCTTCCAAGTACTCTGTCCTGCATATTTCAGTTACCTCATCAACTCTGAACTCTTATTTTATCATCATCTTATCTACTACCCATCTATCTTATCAGCTTATCTTATCTTTCCTCTACTGAGCAATACTGCTTCTCTCTAATTGGACTGTATTTACCTGCTCTGTGGTTTGGAAAGTGACCCAGGTCGAAATTTGGGGTGAATGTGGAGCTTACCTCAAATATTTCCTATCTTTAAGGAATAATAGTCCTGTGTTGAATGTTGTTCAGTGTTTGAGGAGGGCTGCTGTATTCTACAATTTTATAGCTGCTTATAGAAGAAGATGATGGCTAATACATATTATTTCATCAAGCTGGGAAACAGAACTATATATAACTTTTAAATAATACATTTCTTTTTCGTTGGAACCAGGAAAACATATAATTGCATTTTTGACACTTATCTATTCTACTACTCACCTTATCTAGCCAAATGTGTACCAAGAAAAACAAAATAGCCCCACTCACAGCTAAAACCTCATCTGAAAACATTTTTCAGATTAGGGCTTATTAGGCTAACTAAACAATTAGTTTTTTTAAAAACACTAAACCAGTATTTACAACATATAAATTACTCTATAATTTACAGACTTCATTCACATATATTACTTTATTGGATTTTAATAATCATGCCAGCTATGAATCACATCCACTAGATAAAATATAGAAATGTGATCATCATCACATTATCCTAGTCACCATAATTCATATTGAAAAGGAGGAAATCAAGACATAAAATGGTATATTATAGGTTAAGTGGTAGAGCCAGGGTTTATACCCATTTCTTCTCTTTGAATAGATGCTGTTCATATATTGTAGTCATAATCTCTCTGAAGTCTAAGGTGCTATCATATATTTCTCATAATTTATATCAGAGCAGAAGTACTTAATATATTTGATTTATTCACAACATGAAAGATGATCTCACATTATTAAAGAACTTGAATAATCATTGTGTATTACTCCCACATCTCATTCCAATATGGCTATCTTTCCCTTACCCCACAATATAATTTTCAATCCTAGAATGGTATAAATATTATAAAAAGAAAACAGTTAAAAATATAGAAAATGAAATATTAGAGGGATTTCTGGAGTTGTTTTTACTTTTCTACTCAAGGGTTAAATGAAATGAGACCCCTGCAAAATACATTAGAATGGAGTTGCTCTTCATTCTTAAACCGTGCTGACTACAGTGGGTAAAAGAAGGAGGAATGCACAATTCGTGATCGCTACTCTTGGGCAGACAGTGTACTAAATGTCTTATATATATTAATTCACTTAAGCATAGGTCAAAGAAGGCACTTTTACAAGGGACGAACAAGCTTTTGGCTGCTCTGTTTAATACATTACATCTTTGCATTTATTTAATCGAAATTATCATATTGTGTAAATAAATGAGGGTTATCATGAAAATTAAATGTTATGTTGTAACTAATTCATTTTGAAATAATTTAACAGTCATTGGATTTTACACTAATTGCTTTATGAGATTAATGAATTTACATAGTTATCTGAGTCTCATTACTTGGCAGAGTTTAGAAAAAAGAAGGTAATAAACCAACCCAAGAACTTCATTCAGCATGAAGCAAGTAGAAAATCAACTTCTGCCTTAAAGCAGTGGCAATTTTACTTTGTATTGAAGGAGAACTGATCATAAAACCCCTTTCTCCTATTTCAGCACTGTGAGGAAGAGTCAAACTCAAACTAGAATGAGATAAAGTCATGTTATTTACTTGTGTAAATATAAATAATTAATATTAACTGGGGCAGAATCTTCTACATCTGGAACAGCAAGTTCCAGTCAGAGAAAAGAAGTACATGGGACTTTAGACAATTACTCCAAGTACAAATGCTAAAGGTTGGAGAGAGTGGCAGGAAGAAAGTAGTGAACTTCAGATATAAGTTGAAGGTAGTACCGTTTTGCTGATGAATGAGTTATTTCAGGTATATTAATAAAGGTCTTTTTACAAGGATCAAGCAGAGCGTAGTTAAACCGCCTAGGGAATAAAGCAGCACATGGTCCGTTGATGACAAGGAGATCTTTGTACCCCTAGACCTGAAGAGGGAAGGAGAGGGGTTACATGGCGAGCAAAGCCTAAAGAGTTATGAAGATCAGACCACTGTGGCTTTCTGGAGGAAAACAGCCTTGCCCTGTGGTGACTGCCAGGAGAGAGCTTACTGAATAACCACCTCACACTACTCTCTTCTCATGCTCAGAATCTCTTGTTGGTGTTCTCCAATCTGCTCCAATCCAGACGAAAGCTAAAAAATATATAAATAAATAAATAAAAAGTGAGAATGTTATTGGTTATTGCTTTGCAGGGCAAGGAGGACGTTGGTGGAGAGAGGAGTGAGCACTTGAAAGGTGTGTGTGAATGATATTCAGCACACCCTATGCATTAACTTTCTATTGCTTCTGTAACAAATTACCACAATCTCAGTAGTTTAAAGCAATGCAGATTTATACAGTTCTGGAGGTCTGAAGTCTAAAATGGGTTTCACTGTGCTCAAATCAAGATGTTGGTATGTTTGCATTCCTTCTGGGGGCTCTAAAGAAAAATCTGTTTCCTTGTCTTTTTCAGTTTCTAGAGGACAGCTGTATGCATTGACTCATGTCTCCATCCTCCATGTTCAATGCCAACAGCATAGCATCTTCGAATCTCTCCCTCTGACTCTGACCCCTGATTCCAAGTTTCCATAACCTTCCTGAACTCTGATTCTCCTGTCATCCTCTACCCTGATAAGAATGCTAGCAATTTCATTGGGCCTACTTGGATGGTCCAGGGTAATCTTGCCATCTCAAAAAACCTTAATTTAATCATAACTGCAAAGTACCTTTTGACATAAACCGTAATGTATTTATAGGCTCTAGGAAGTAGAATTTAGGCATCTGGAAAGGGGGCATCATTCTGCCTATCACACTTCTAGACACATGCTTCTGTAATAGGCAACATGTTTTACAGGAAAAATAGTGTACTCTGGAATAAAAAAAAATCTATAGCCTAATTCTCATTCTGAAATATATTTGCTTTATAATTTGGAAACATGTTACTTTACTTTTTAAATTTCTCTCTCTCTCTCTTCCTGTATATATATATCGCTTTATGGGATTATCATTTTATATATATATATACAAAATGATAAATTTAGTTATAAGCAAGGAAGGAATATCACTGTTATTATTCCCTCTGCTTATACATAAGAGTTTACCAAAATATATATCCCCTTTAGAATTTTGTAATATTATTTGAACTGTGTATTTTAGAATGTTATATTTTACTGTGTTTTTAGTATGTAGGCACTGTAGACATGATTACTGATATTAAGAGGAAGTAATTTAATTATCTATTGACAAGTCATGCACACTGCAACTTCATTTTGAAAGTCATTAGTCCCTGTCTCCTACATAAATCTCATACACACACACACACACACACACACACACACACACTGTCATTCTATTGGGGGAAAATTAAAAATGAAATTTCCTGCCAATCCAGAAAAACCTCTCCACAAATGTAGAAAAAGAGAAACCATTTTCATTACTAAATAAGCCTTAAGCCAGACTGTTATGTGCATCACCAGCAATTTGCTAACGTGATTGCAAAGACAGAATGAAATCTCACCCTGTTGTATAGTCAGGCAGATACAATCTATTACATGCACATTCTCAAGATAAATGATAACTTGTCCTCATATGAGAGGACCTGACAACAGCATTTACCATACATTGTTCATCTGAATTTTACCCAGTAATTTGTATGGCCATCTGTGTTAGCTAATTGTTTTTATCCAAAGGAAAAATAAAGCTTCTCCCATCTTTATGATAAACAGATAGTTACAACGTGGGGATGCTCTCTTCCTTAATGTTGATGTTTCAAAAAGATGGCTCCTGAATTGAAAAACTAGTGAGAGATTCATTTAGCTTTTAATAGTATTACTTACATGTCAAAGAAACAGAAAAAGGATTTACAATCGCAAGTTTTCTCAAGGAAATGTTCCAAGAAAAAGGAAGAGTGGAAAAGGTTTCTATCCTTTTTGGCACCTGGGAAAATGCAATCTTTTATTTTTTTTAAATAATCTTTATAATATTAACATTAATATAATGAATTAACTTTTCTTTAAATAACTTGCAAGTCCAGAATGAGTTAGAAGTTAGACTCCACAATACACTGAGTCCATAGTAGACATTATCACTGTTCCCACCAATATTTCCCAGTATTTTTCTTCCAGATACATAGGAGATTGCATCTCTTCTCTCTCTTTAAATTAGACGCAGTCATGTCACTTGTCTTAGCCAATACGCTATAAGCAGAAGCCTGTACGGGTCAGTTGGTGATTTACAGAGCTTCCTTTCCCTGCTTTAGCAACAGCTGAGGTCCAGATGGTGGTAGCTTCTCTCAGTTTTCATCCCCAGTTGAGGACTGCAAGGATCACAGCCTCTAGCTGACACAAGCTGGACATGGAGTATGAGAAGAAAATGAATCTTTGTTGTTTTTAGCCATGTAGATATTGAGATAATTTGTTGGTATGGTCTGCCTCACTCTAATACAGGATCATTTTAGTTTATTTGCAGAGGAAATTACTTATCAGAACACTGCAGAGCCTGCCATCACAAGCTGATGATGAAGCAAAATTGAGCTTTATTTTGTACAGGTTATATGTGTGTGTGTGTGTGTGTGTGTGTGTGTAACTTTTACCTACATTGCTTCTAAAACTGCTATGATTCAGGATTTAATATCCTTGCAAGCACACCAGCAGCCAAACCTAACCCACTGTTGGATGGCCCCTATCAAGCTTTGAAAAAAACAAAATAACTGTCATAAATGTTTACACACATACACATTATATACAATATAGGATATTCCATATGTACATGTATATCTATGTATCTATCTATGTATCTAGCCATCTAGAGAGAGAGAGAGAGAGGAAATATAATTGTGACAGACTTTTGAGAAAGAAACAATAAACTAAGAGAGCTGAGTCTGTTAGAATTGGATTTGCTTTTAAGAACAAGAAACCAACCGGATGACCCAGGTCCTCGGGAAGCCATTCACTTCACCATTGCTATAAAAAAATGTGAGGGATTTTATGTTCCAGCATTGTTGAGAAGCTAAGTGTAGGATGTCATTTGTTGATCATATATTGACAATAGGATTCTGTTGTAAGACTCAATTTGCTCCTAATAGGAATCTGAAATAAAAGGAAAGGTGGTTGGTGTGCTTGGGTGGCTCAGTCAGCCAAGCGTCTACCTTTGGCTCAGGTCATGATCTCAGGGTCCTGGGATCAAGCCCCACATCAGGCTCCCTGCATAGTGGGGAGCCTGCTTCTCCCTCTCCCTCTGCCCCTCCTCCTGGTCATGCTTGCTCTCTCTCAAGTAAATAAATAGAATTAAAAAAAAAAACAAAAAAACAAAAAAGGAAAGGTGGTTTTATTCACCATAGTAGTCCCCCAAGTCAGGTGTTGCTATAGTTTATATAACCTATATATTAACCTATATAACCAATGTAACCAAGAATGGATGAGCAGAATGTCAGCAGTGGCTTAGAAAAATCACATCCTTTGCCCATTTTTCACACTCTAGTCAGCATTTGGCATTGTTGGTGTTTCAGATTTTAGCCATTTTAGTAGGTATGTAATCATATCTTATTGTTTCTTAACTTCCATTTCTCTGATAGTATATGTGGAGCATCTTTCCATATACTTATTTGCCATCTGTACATCTTCTTTAATGAGGTGTCTATTAAGGTCATTGGCCCACTATTCACTCAGGTTGTTTTCTTATTGTTGAATTTTATGGGTTTTTCATATGCATTGGGAAACATCCCTTTAACAGATGAGTCATTTGCAAATATTTTATCCCAGCCTGTGGTTTGTCTTCTAATTCTTTTTGCATTGTCTTTCGCAGAGCAGAAGTTTTAAATGTTATGATCCAGCAGCTTTAACTCTGGGTACATACCCACAAAAATTGAAATCAGAGTCTAGATGCCATATTTGTACACACATTGTTCATAGAAACAGTATTCACAACACCCAAAAGGTGGAAGCAATTTAAGTGTACAAATTCAATGAATGGATCAATATATTCATCATCCACACACAATTTATGTATCCACATTTAATTATATATAAAATCAAATATTTTTCAGTCTTAAAAAGGAAGAAAATTCTGACTAATGCTACAACATGGATAAACCTTGAGGACATTATGCTAAGTTATATAAGCCAGTTACAAAAAGACAAATATTGCATGATTCCACTTATAAGAGAAACTTAGAGTAGTCAAATTCACAGGAACAGAAAGTAAAAAGATGGTTTCCAGATACTATGGGTGGGGGAGAATGGAGAATTGTTGTTTAATGGACATAGAGTTTCAGTTTTGCAAGATGAAAAAAGTTCTGGAGATTGGTTACATAACCAATGAGTATGAATGTACTTATGGATCATATACTTAGAAATGGTTAAGATTGTAAATTTTATGTTATGTGTATTTACCACAAAAATAATTTTTAAATTATATTTTAAGTATGTATATATAAGATATATTTTAAATCGTTATCTCCAATGATTCTCTTATAAAAATTCCTCTACAGAACTTTTATGGCCTGAGTAAATTTCTAAGTTTGATTTATTGTGGCAAAGTAATTTGAAATTATCAAGTTTTAAAAATTACTTATATCTGTTTCTCTACTTAATTCAGATACCCTCTATAAATCTTCCTTCACAGTTATTTTAAAATTTGTATTATAAGCATAAACATTTTCAACTTATTATGTATTATTTAGATGAAGCATTTACAAAATTGATGGAAACTTCAAAATTTTATTTTTAATTAAAAATATCATTTTCTCCAAAAATACATTTTCTGTAAAGAGATATTGAGTTCTTTTACCATTCATAACTGCGTATTCTGGTTCTTTCATCCAGGCAGGAAGCTTTGGCTTTGTGCAGTCACAGGCTGTAAATTATCAGTTTATCCCATAAGAATTTATATAAGAGGATAATGTCAGTGTGTGCTGGGAAGCATATCCAGCACTTAGATTGAAGTGATAAGTAATATACTGCAAGAATGAATCTGCAATAGTGGCAATACATAAGATTGTGCAAAGCTTTGCTAGATCACCAATCTTGAAATATGTTTAGCTAAGATGTGTGTGTGCAGCTGACAGTAGCTTTATTAAGTTGTGTCCACAGGAAAAAAAGAAAGTAATGGCACTTGTGTTATCTTATGGTTTCATTTTTCTGGAAATAGTGCCTCATCTGAGTCAGCATGCAGGTGAACAGCCTGTAAGATCACTTAGTGAATCCATACCTACTAGTCCAATAAAATTCTGCCACATCCTTCTTACCATGAAAGTAAAATATTATTGAATGTGGCCCCATAATGTTGCCCTTTCTTCTGGTGTTGCAGAATTACGTTTTGTATAGGGCAAACAAAGAGTCTGCAAAATCCTTTCTTGTTCCTCCAGTTTCTTAAGTTTTAATATTTAAATACTCAGTTGTAAACTGGGATAATCCATTAGAATAATGGCTTTAAGTAAAGAAGCATGAAGCCAGTTAGCAGTTTGTCCTTGGTTCTCTGATCCTTCCCCCCCCCACACCTGCAATTTGGATAATTCCTTGTTTTCCTTCTTTGAATAGTTTTGGTTCTGATTATTGCCCATCCAAGACATGTTCATGTTTTCTTCTTTAATTTTAGGGCATAAATAGACACTATAATTACTACTTTCCCTGTTTGAAATGTTAAGCAGACTACATTTAAATATACTTTTTTCTAACCATGCCTGGGAATTGGTCAGGTGCATATACTCTCTAAGCTATATCTTTTGGTGTCATGATTTTGGAGTATACCTCCATTAGGGAATTATCCAGTGCTAATGGGCTGGAGCTATATATTATGGCCCTAAGAATCTACATGAAGTTAAAATATTTAGTACAAATGTTTCTTAGTAGAAAGCAAAAACTTTATCCTCCTCCTCAGTCATCATCTCCTAGGAAACCTCCCCATTGCTTATTAAGAGATGTGAGCTTTATAGTGATAGGAGAGACATAAACTAGAAGAAATCTATAAAACAATTTTAATGTAAAAAAGAGGCAGAAAAGAAACATTTAAGTGTTGTCAAATTTACTCTAAGAATGTCTTGGAATTTTGCATGATGCCAGCAAAGTTGGGCGTGTGGAATACTATTCTATTTGGTTTTGTAAGGTCTTACAGTGCAAACTGCCATCTGTTATTATTTCATTAACCTTAGAATCCGTGGAAGTTACAGCTAACACGGGAGTCAAGGGGTGGGGAAGAGGTCAAGATGTCCCAGAAACAGTAACTCTATTTACCTCTAAGACTAGTTTGGTTGTGCTCCAAACCCCAGCCCTGGCTGTGTCACTGCAGAAAAAGAAAATTCCTGTAAGTTGATTTCTAAGGAACAGCAGTGAAGAAACAGAGATCTGTATCTAAGTGATGATATATAGCACAAATCTCAGTTCCCTTCTTCATCTTTTTTTTCTCCATGAGTATAACACTTAATTTCATCTCTATCAAAGAATATATGGTTTCCCAGTCTTCCACAGTAACTGATAAGCTGTTTCCTTTCATTAACTTTTAATTGCTGTCTTTTTGACACATGGGTGAAAATTTGCCTCAAGTTACACTGTTTTGAGTCACTTCAAAATTACTCAAAGATCTTTCTGAACAAATACTGATGTTGCCAAACTGCCTATGCTCAAGGTCACTGGATTTCCATTAGAAAGGCTCCAGTGGTCACTAAAAATTGCCTTGTGACAGGAACCATATGTGTTGGCTGTCTGGAAGCAAAGACAGAAAGTGCTTGGCTATTTCTGTAATCCTCTGGCTCTTGATGATACTCAAAACCTCACATCCTCATAACCTTGGACTACAGGCCCATGGGGGACTAAGTGCCTGGCATTTGACGTGATGAATTATATGTTTCAAGGTTGCAAATTGCTCAATGAGTTCCTTCAAGGAGTTACATTTTTTAAAAAAAAGTTTGTATTCACATGTAGATTAATGTGTCTACCTTGAAATGCTTATAGAAATAAATATTATAATTAAGAAAATTATTTAAATGTATATGTTAATCAAGAAAGCCAAAAAATCAAAAGTAAACAAACACAGTATACAAAATCTAAAATAGTTAAAGTTTATTGAGTAAGCATAGATTTAAGGTCACAATATTTATGGTATTCATAAAGAATTTAGTTTACATTCCAGAGGAAAAATGATCTGCTATTCCATTATTTATTGAAACTTCCATACTTCCTGTGTATGTGCATGCATGTGTGTGTGTCTGTTTATGCAAAATTTGTAATATAAAATAAGCAGTTTTTACTTTGTTTTGCTTTTGGTTCTTTGAATCATAAACATACAGGTTAGTCCTTATAGAAAGGGTGGGTTAAACTAACTATGTAACACCTTTTGTTTAAGACCAATGAACAAAGCAAAAACAAACGAGCGGACAAACAAAAAAACCTCTTAAATACAGAGAACAAACTGGTAGTTGCCAGAGGGGAGGCCGGGGGGAGGATGGGTGAAACACAGGAAGGGGATTAAGAGTGGATTTATTGTGATGAGCACTGAGTAATGTAGAGAATTGTGTAAACTTTATATTGTACATCTGAAACTAATGTAATACTGTATGTTAACTACACTTCAATAAAAAAGTACTCATTTACTCAAACATTTGTTCTTCCTCCTCTGAATAACACCTGTGTTAGATGCTTTGGTATCTACATTGCCTCTATATTCCTAAACAACCCTTGAATCTTGAATTATTAATCTTCATGGTAGACATGCAAAAACTGAGGTTTAGAAACTGAAGTAATTTGCCCAAGGGCATACAAGTAGTGACAGTGTTTTCTAATTCCAGCCTTCATAACCATCCCATTCACATCATTCCATGGGACAGATTGGTATATGTTTTTTAATCTATGGATATAATTAAAGGCTAAAAATCTCTTGACTACTAAGTCAAGGACAAGAAAATGCTTACATAAAAATCAATGGATAGGTCTGAGAGGTAGAATTATCTCATTCTTTCTTTTTGTTAATTAAAGGAAAATATAAGACAATGAAATTGAACATTCAATAGTACTAATTCTTACTTAGCTTTAATATTTGGGAGCTGATGGGAACTTGTGACTTTTTTGCTGAGGTAATTACAACTGATGGTGCCGTCGTTCTCACTGATTGACATGTTTTATCCTTGACAGTTGAACAACTTAAGGACAAAGTCCAATCATTGATTAGCTGTCATCTCATCTCCTTGTCCCTTTAAAGACTGAATCATGTTTGCATTTCAAACGAGTTAATGTTAGCCAAAGGAATCACATATAAAAGAGCTTTTAACAAATATACTACATGAAAAAGCATTAATAGTTAAGTAGACTGATCCATTAATAATGAGGAGAAAAAATTTAATAAAATTATTACTTGCAAACAAACAACTTCAAAAAATGAATAATAAACGTATGTAGGCTTACAGAAATTCAAGAATGTCTGGGTAGATTATGTCACTATGTTCTCAAATTATAGCACAAATAACTGACAAAGGAAAATAAAGACTTTCCTATAGATTTAATATTTGAGTAAGAGATGAAGTCTATTTGCAAGTGTAAAATATATTTTGCCTCTTTTAAGGTTAGAAAAGGAATGTAATCTACAATTATATCATAGACAAATGAACATGTATTTTGCATATGGCATTACTAAATAGTTTTTTGATTCAAAGCCATTAACTGTCATTGACAATATATTAAAGTATAGTGGTATGGTTTCATTAACTAATGTACTATAATGAAATAATTTTATTTTTTAAATGTCACTGACTTTTTCAAAATGTTTTTTCTGAGTTATATTTCATTTTGTTTTTAAGATAGACACTTTTGAAGCATTTCCTAAAAGAAAAGTAGATAAATATGTGTTGCTTGCCAAAATTCTTATTAAACTAAGAAAATCCATTAGTTGTGGTTGAGGTCACATTTACTACAATGGCCTGTTTTCATGTGTTCTTTAAGAATGAACATCCAATCTTTATTTGTTAATTGCATGATATCTTAAGCTGGATTCACTAAAATACGAGAATTCATGTACAAGTAATTTATTAAGAAACATTTCCATAAAGAGGCTATTAAAGTAGTGTGGGAAGCTGGAGACGGAAGAATCCGAACAAGAGTGAAAATTCAAGTATGGTCCCATCTACAACCTGATGTCATGAGAAGAAGAGAAAACAGCTCAGGAACATAAATTATATCTCAACATTTGGCCTATCTTGAGAGAAAACGGTAGCATTTTATAACCAGTTAGAATTGGGTTTGAGTAGATACAGTGGATTGTAAACCCTCGGGCGATTTCATCTCTTTGAGCATACAAGCAACACCGTGTCAATAGCCCTGCTGCAGTCTTCAGAAAAAGATTATGTATGTTAGATGCAAAGTATAGTGAAAATAGGTGATCAATGCATAGAAAGTGTAGCGGTGATCTGAGGGAGTTGGGTGGAGCTTCACTAACATGCACCACACATGATATCACCCCAATTCAAGAGTAATGCATTTTCTTTGCCATATATCCTAACATCAAAAGCAGTTCTATCAATAATGATGAAAATGTGATTAGCTTTCTGGAACTGCCGTAGTCTTTGGTATCTATTAGAAGGCACCTGGACAAAGTTTGGAACTTTTATTCTGTTATTATGAGACCACAATATCATTGCAAGTTCAATCAGAGATGCTGAGCAAAACAACTAGTCAATGATGATTGGTAGATAGGTGTGTGTGTGTGTGTGCGTGTGTATTTAAGGGTTGGATTTTATGCAATTGTGGGAAATGATTAATCAGTTTACATACAGCTATTACTTTTGCATTTGGTGCTGGGCCTGAGTCAGTAGGGCAAATAGTGGAGATGGAAAGATTGTTGGGAGGGCAAAAAAAATGGCTCTCATGAGAATGAACTGGGACCCATTTTGGTTACTCGCTGCCTCCAAGCCTCCAACTTCAATGATGTGTGATCTACAGGAGAACCTGGCAGCATTTGCCATGAAGCTAAACATGCATCTGTCCCAGAAGTGGAAAAAGATAATGGAAACTTCTAGCAGGAGTTGGAGGAGCTGTAGGTCTGAATGCTGCTCTGGCCTGCAAGATAAGCCAGAAAATCGAGGGAGAACAGATGTGACCTTCTATAGTACGTGACCCTGCACTAAGCTTCCTGGTGTAAAAATAATATTTCTGATGCTTCAGTGTCACATTTCAAATGTTATACAAATCATCTCCGTACCCGCTGGCTAACCCAAGGATACAATTTGAGAAAATATAGGTCCATCCATCACAGCTAAATTGTCACAGTACAGATCCACAACAAGGGTTCTAAGGTATGCCAGTTTGAGCTTTAGCAAAACAATAATTTGGCTGATAATTTCATATATTTTAAATATACTTTGTCAAGTTTTGATTAAAGAGAAAGATCTTAGACAATTTAGTACTGGATTATTTATTTATTTAAGGAAAATGGATGCATATTACCTAGCACAGTAAAAGAAGTGGGAACAGCTGAAAGCCAAGGGCAGTATAGCCCTGGTGTACGTACGATGTAACGTAAATCTGGAATGTCACATTTCCAAAAACGATGTCATGTATCACCTGGAGCAGCTTGGCTGCACCCCACCTGCCTTCTGCTCTCCGCGGCTCAGCACCAAGCAAGCTTGGGGCTGTGGCGGGAGGGGGACCTGTCATGGTGGCCCAGGGTCCTCTTTGCAGGGCAAGCCTTGCCCCACCCCATGCCACCACTCCTGGTTAAGCCCTTCCTCAGCCCTCTTGTCCCTTAAGCCCCTGCCTCCCTCCCCACCCCTTGGCCCAGGGCGTAATTTGCCTCAGCAGGGACACAAGAACCCCGCCTGAAAGCCCCTAGGCTCTGCTCAGGGGTCTATGCACTCTCCCTTTATTTTTGAGCAATTCATTCACATGTAATTCCTCTATTCTTATTTATAAATATTTTCTATGGCTTTGTTGTTTGTGAATGTAGATAAGTATGTGCTTTTATGGCCTTGTCTGGTGGAAATCATACCGTAAGTCTCAAGTCTGGTGAGAACATTTGGGGAAGCAAGATAGAGAATGGGGAGCTTGCAGGATTCGTAAGGAAAATTGGTTTAAAAAGCAAAATACTAGTGCTTTAGATGTCAGAAACATGTTAACTCATATTTCCAAAATCAATAAATATATCTTCCTTCAAAGATACATAGTGATGGAGTGCCTGGGTGGCTCAGTTGGTTAAGCATCTGCCTTTAGCTCAGGTCATGATCCCAGGGTCCTGGGATCATTTGGGCTCCCTGCTCAGTCTGCTTCTCCCTCTCCCCTCTGCTGCTCTCTCCTGTGCTTTCTCTCTCTTAAATAAATAAAATCTTAAAAAAAAATACATAGTGATGACACGTGGCAGTTTTTACCATAAGTCATGTTTCCAGTCCTTGGTAGAGATAATTAGAAAAAACTCTTTGGAAGAATAAAGCCCCTGATAATTTGCTTTATTTTATGATATTTAATTTAGCAACATTTCTCTAATACTTGAACATTTGTGTGCCTGTGCGTGTGTGTGTGTGTGTGTGTGTGTGTTTGAACATTTGTGCTGCTTTCCTGGTAGGCTTCCCAGCTACCACAAGGCTTTCAGATGAAAAATGGAAGTGCGAATTATTTATATAATTTATTTTAGCAAATGAAAATTAAAATAATAAATTAAGGAAAGTTCATGTAAGTTTAGATATTTCATATGTTATATTATGATAACAGGCATTATTGCTGGACTTTTATCAAGTAACTTTAAGACTAAAAACATAGAAATAAGATAAAAATGTATTTGATTTCCTATTGCATTTATACACAGAAAGAACATTATAATAAAACAATAATTTTGCTGAATACTACATTTTTTAAAGGAAAGCAAGATTTTTTAAAAATCTTAGTTTCTTAGCATCACATAGATGTTCAAAACTGCTTTTGATAGTTATGAAACAGGAAGTCTCTAAGGACTCAGGATTTCTTTCTAATTAGTACTTTGATTCCATGAGAAGGATTTTATGTTTCTGCCAGTATATAACAGGCATGAATTTCTAAGATATACTGGAAGGAGCTTCTAGTGAACAATTAAGTTATTCAGTTTTTAGAATTTTATAAACATACAAAACTTGCAGTATCTGTCTTGTGTAATCAAAACTTGAGTAAAATTTTTTGAAAATGTGATGCAGTATGTAAAATGCTATCTTAATTGTCTACTAGACCTTGTGATTTTCCGCATGTAGCTGTTTAACAGGAAACAATATATCACTCAGACACATTGGGTAGTTAAGTTGTACCTGGAATTTCTGTGGTAATAATAATAAATAGTGGATAGAAATAATGTGCTCATATTATCATATGTATAATATAATTACTGAATAGCGACAATGTACTTATCTTATTTACATTTTATATATATATATATATATATATATACATATATATTACTGCAAAAAGATATACAATATTCTTAAGGGTTGAAAAGAGTTTCTGGTTTAGAGGAAGCTCGTTCAGAGATGTTTGATATAACATATGACACAAGACAGACATTTTCACAGGCTTCTTCATATAAATTTAAACAAGCAGGAGGAATTGGCTCTTTATTATGAGTTAATGGAGATAGTGAAGGAAACATATTATGTATACATTTTCAAATTGGGTAAATGTGAGATGCAGTATTTCCCGTAAATTAAAATAAAATAAAACAATCATGTGTCTCAGGATTTCAAAATCTAATTTATTTTGCTCACACACTATGTACTCAGCTACTATCAAATAAACATTTTTATATTTACAATAGCAATGCATCTCAAAATGTAACACAAGGTTATCATCATCATTTGTGACCTGGTCAAACCTAGTGGCCTGCCCATGAACTCATCCATTAAGCTCTCTGTGACTCAGTTTTCTTTATTCTAAAATCAGCAGATGGGATCAGATGATGCTTTACTTCCATAATCTGACACAATTTACAGAGTGGTCTTATTGAATGAGGAACATAGGCTCTTGGCGATTCTAAAATATGTTGAATTTGGCAAGGTATTCAAACTTCTATGAGACTTGATTCATAAACTCTGAAATGGGAATAATAAAGCAGGTAATGAAATAACAAACACATGTTGAATTTGATTTATTTTTAATGAATTATCTGGTTTAGTACTCATAGAAACATTAAAATGGGAATATGGTTATCACAATTTTGAAAATGAGATTTGGAGAGTATCTAATTTCTCTCTTATTAAATGTCCCAGTAATAAATTAACCTTCTCTCTGGCTCAAAGTAAGTCTTTCATTAAACTACAAGACCCCTCCCTTTCCTAACAGGATCAAATCAAGTCAAAGTACTTTACAATTGTAATTCACTATTCAAATATTAAAAATGATGATTTATGCATAGAATAGTTGTATCCACAGTACTAGGTATATTTCTAATGATGCAACATTTTCAAATTGCAGTTTTCTGATAAAATAATGTCAGGATTCCTAAATCATCAAATATAACCCAATTTATCAAAGTTTGCTGTGTCAATAAGTTATTCTGTATATTAAAGTAATATACTAAAAATAATAGGTCACATGCTGGTGTCCAAACATCTTTCTGTTTATACAGTTCTTTTAAGATTGTACTTCACAAGTAATTTATAAGTTATGGTAATTTAGTAGAAACCTGAATCATACAAGGGCTTGTGTAAGACTTCCAAGTGCCTCAAAAGGAATTATACTTTGGGAATTTTAAACTATGCTCATATGATATGCTTTGTAAATGTCACATACTGTTAGACATGTGACAGTGAATAAAATGATCAAGTAATATAAATGAAAAATATCAGCTTCAAATCAGCAGTAGTAAGTAACCAATCTGGAACACCAGATGGAGAATTAACTGCAATTCAATTATCTATATTAAAATGACTCCTAGGTGCAATTGAAAAAGATACAACATAAAAAAAAGAGAAATTGACCATATGTAGCTGGTAAAAAAAAGATTTGTCAATGCAAAATGAGTGATTGTTGTACATAAGGCATTTGTTTTGTCATGGGAGATATTTATGAGTGTGATTCTACTCACATTGTATTACTATTGTGAAAAAGACATTGTACCGTTCTGGTAAATTTGTGATTTGTCTTCTCCTAATTAAAATAGTTACACAAGGAGAAGATATTTTTATATAAAACAAGTTTTGTTTCCTTACATATTCCATTTGAATTTTATAGTGATTGTTACTGAAGTAGAGTTCACAGGAAAAGAAGCAAATATATACTATATGAATATGATAGAGAATATTTGGAATCATCATAATCAGAAAATTCAGGTTGAAGCAGCAATGAGATGTTTTTTTATTGCCTATCACATAGATAAGGATAATTGAATTGATAGTGTCCAATTGTAGTATGGGTGTGGGCAAATTGGGACTGGTATAAAATTAATGGAAGTATGAATTTACAGCATATCTGAGAACAGTTTGGAAGTAATGAGCATATTTTAACATGCTCATTTACTTTGGATCAGCAATTCCAGTTCTGGGAAGCTGTCTGTCAGAAGCATGCTTAATTACCCACGGTGATGTATGTACAGATGTGTTTATTGTAACAATATTTATAGCGGGTAATGCTTAGAAAAATAGGGGTTATTTCCTGGTATTTGTGAATATTTTAAAATAAAAGTTAATAGAAGACATCTAAGATGGCAGCATAGGAAGACCCTGAACTCACCTTCTCCCAGAAACAAACCAAATTCATAGTTACATATGGAATAAATCCCACTGAAAAAGAACTAAAAACTAGCTGAACAGCTCTCTCCACAGCAAGGGATATAAAAGGGCCACATCTAGATGGTAGGAGAGGCAGAGACATGATCTCACCAAAAACCCCACCCCCGGCATGGGTAGCCGAGGGATCTCCAGGTTCCTGAGCCTCTCCTTAAGGTATGAGGGGTTTGTGCTCCACATTGGGCACCCCAACCCTTGGGACCTGCACTGGAGAGAAAAAGCCCCCCAAATCTCTGGCTTTGGAAACCACTGGGTTTCATATCCAAGAGACTTTGGGGACTGTGGGAATCTGAGACACTTCTTCTGAGGAGATCACGTATGGACTCAGGGCCCAGTACAGAGGCAGCAGTTTGGGAGGTGACTTGATTGTATATGAAGGAGATTCATTTGCTAAACTTAAAGAAACTGCTAGAGGGACAGGAGCAATTGGGACTTTATTTGGGGATGGAGATGCTGGTGAGTGCCATTTTTGCACTCTCCCTCTCCCTTGTAGAGCAGGCAGGCGCATCCAGATGCCACAAGCTTCCTGCCCCAGTGCTCTTTCCTGCCTCATCAAAGCGAAGAGTGTGCCCTGCCCTAGCGGTGTTGGACAGCCTCGCTAAAGCAGGCAGCGGACACAGTCCACACAAGAGACACCTCTTGATTGCCTGGCCCTGGTGGCCAGAAGAGCTTGGGTTTCTGGGCCCAGAAGACCATAACAACCAGAAAGACAGTGAAGCAGGCTACCCTGCCCAGGGCACTGCACAGACAACAGACTAGAGCACACCTCCCATGTGCCTGTGTAAAAGGTCCATCTACCTGTCCTGGAGCTTTAACCTGAGGGACAAGCTTCAGGATTGGCACACAGCTAGAGGCTTCGGAGCTGCTCTCAGAGAACATAAGGAAGGAGACACCATCTTTGAGACTTCCCCTGGCCACATCACAGCTTCCTGGAAAGGGGCTTATGTAATCATCTGAAGAATGGATTTTTGCAGCTGATGCCAAGGAGACACCTCCAGATCTCCTTGCCTGGAAATGAGCAGGACCTATGATTGTGGTCACACAGGACTGTATATATTTGTATACTTTACAAACTGCTGCCCAAAGATCTGGTTTCCAATCAGCCCTGAAACTAGGTGCTGACTGAGGTCACGTCCTCTGGAACCCTGGTGGGTCTTGGCACACCCTCAACAACAGGGACCTATCCAGAATAAATCAGGTGGCTTAGGCAATCACAAAGGTTCAAGAGGCAACCAAGAGCTAAGGCACAAAGCCACTCTTTTAAGACTGGGAGAGGTTGCTGTTTCACTTAATACAAGAAACAGAGCATCAAGCAAAATGAGCAATCTGTTCCCAACGAAAGAACAAAATGCCCTGGAGAGCTTACTTGCAGCAAAGTCCTGAAGGCAGAATTCCAGCAAGTTCTCTGACCTCCAATGAGCCATGGCCCTGCCCTGTCTAACAGGGTCCTGATGTTGTGGTGGGGGAATGGTATCTTTGTCCCCTATCTCAGCCCTGGGGGACTCCTATTACTTCAACTCACTGCCACAGTTCATAATTTTTAAATGCTAAACTTTACCTGTTCAAATCACTGCATATTTTTTTTATTTCCTCATTGGAGACAGATTGACAAGAGTTTTGTTTGAGCTTTAGGAGTTAAGGCTTAATTGGAATGGCTTGAAGAGAGACAGAGAGATGAGGAATTGCAGAACTGAGTGTGAATAACTCTTTTGAGGGGGCACCTGGGTGGCTCAGTCGGTTAAGTGCTCAGGTCATGATCCCAGGGTTCTGGGACTGAATTTCCGTCAGGCTCCCTGCTTGGCGGGGACCCTGCTTCTCCCTCTGCCCCTCCCCCTGCTTGTGCTCTCTCTCTCTTAAATAAATAAATAAAATTAAAAAAATAAATAATTCTTCTAAAGAAAAGTGTTTTGCTGTAAAGGGGAGCAAAGAAATGTGGCATAAGACACAAGAGAGTAATGGTCCAAACCACAGAATTTTTTTTTAGGATGGGAGAAATGACACCACTAATTTGATGGATGAGTGGAAACAGATTTTGATCTTCCCTTATGTGTACCCTCCTCAGGATGCCTTGGAGATTTCATGTTTTGACAAAATATCCAAATTGATATAAAATACCCAAATTAAACCACAATAAATAAAATCAGTATCTTGGTGTGTTAAAGCATCACTGAAACTTATTTTACTGTAAGGATCAAGATTTAAACTTGAGATTTAATATATATATTAATATATATGCTATTTAACTATATCCTGACATGAAAAAATGAAGGATGGAAGAAGGCCCTTTATTAGCATAAATGACATATTACTCTATTAATAAAATGACAGCACAAATAAAAAAGAATATATATAGGTTATTTATGTTTAACAAATATATATGTATTTATTCACATATATTCATATATAGCTTTGACAAACAGAGCATTTAAATTTAAGTTTGTATAGAAAGATTTTTATCATAATGGTATTAGGATCTTTGTAAGCTTTATATCCATAAGCAAGTTTTACAAAGATCACTTCCATTTAACAAACATCAGTATGAGTTTTGGTCAGAATGACCCTGTCAATGAAATGGGGAAACATATACTAAATGTTTTCAAAGCTAAATAAATGGTATTTGCTAAGAAAGACCTGGCCTTCAGCATGTCAATAACAGCAAGAGATAAGTAAGCAATTTGGCTGGTTTCCTGAGACATGGAAACCATTCTCCTAAAAGCTCTTGACAATTTTGTGGATAATTTTAGGGAGCAGTTTTTTTTTATTATTATTTTAGGTAAAATAACTCAGCTAATTTTGAAAGAGAGTTACTGAAAGGTATATCACACATATCATCATCTTCACTAAAGGGTGAGGGAATTATTTATTCATTCATTTCAAACATTTTATCAGAAGAATAGGTATTTCTGAAAGCATATCTGTTCAAACAAAAAGATATTCTGTGTTTGGATACTTTTAGTGGGAAATTAAGTTATATTAATTTTGTAAATAGTGATCCTTGTTCCACAGCTTTTTCTTGTAATCTACTAATGTAAACACCCAACAAAATGTATCACAATTAAATCTGAACTTGCTATTTAAGTGTATTCCATGTCATTTCCAAAAAATTTACCCCTGTCATTTTTGTCTAGGCAACCAAAATGTCTTACCTGAACTCATCATTAATTAACCTTCTAATTAACCTTCGTATTTTCTCCTTTGTCTCGTACCGTCTAGCCTCTCTACAGCTGTCAAATTTATTTTTAATACAGATGTCAAATCTGGCAATTCTCTGCTCAAAAAAAAATTGGCATCTCTCTCAGAATCAAATCTAAAATCCTAATATGACTTAAAAGACTGCAAGATCTTATTTCCACAATCTCTCTGTGCTTATCTCTTACCAATCTTCCCCTTAGAAACATAGATGATCTCTTTCCAGGACCAAAAACACAAAAATTGTCCTCATCCTTAAGGCCATGACACTTACTGTACCTTTAGACTGTGAATCTTCTCCTTTACAGATATCATCATAATCTCCTCTTTCACTTCAGTCAAGTCTCTGCTCAAAAATAATCTTAACAAAGAAATCTCCCCTGAACAGTTAACTGAAATAGCAATGTCACTCTCCATCCACATCACTCTTTCTTTTCTTATAAGCCTTTATTAGACTTCATGTCCCCTATCATTCTTTCAAATAGTTTTTTCAATTTTAATATCTTGTTTATTTATTTATTATGTATTATTGTCAGAATTAAATCTTCATGAGGCCAGAGACTATTCCCAGTACATCAAATAAGGTCTAGAAAACAATACATCTTTAATTTATACTAGTTGGGTAAATAAATTAACTATTTTCCTGTTTCTTATTTCCTTGGAATTTACTTTGCCAAGGGATACATTAAAATTGTTAGACAGGGGCGCCTAGGTGGCTTAGTCATTAAGTATCTGCCTTCAGCTCAGGTCATGATCCCAGGGTCCTGGGATCGAGCCCCGCATAGGGCTCCCTGCTCCGCGGGAAGCCTGCTTCTCCCTCTCCCACTCCCCCTGCTTGTGTTCCTTCTCTCGCTGTGTCTCTCTCTGTCAAATAAATAAAAAAAAATCTTAAAAAAATAAAAATAAAAAAATAAAAATAAAATTGTTAGACATGCGGCACCTGGGTGGTGCAGGGGGTTAAGCGTTGGCCTCTTGGTTTCTGCTCAGGTCATGATCTCAAGGGTGGTGAGGTCAAGCCCCTGTCAGGCTCTGGGCTCAATGCAGAGTCTGTTTGGAGTTTCTCTCTCCCAATCCCTCTGCCCCTCCCCCACCAAAACAAATAAATCTTAAAAAAATTGTTACAAATAACATATATTTTCATTAACTCAGGACCTCAAATAAATTATAGCAGGTTAAAGGGCACTAAGCAGTAGATCTAAAGGAAGTCAATATCAGATACAGAGGAGATATTAGAGTATAATTTCGGTTGTTATATATAGCATAAGGTAGGGATTGAAATTTATTTTTCCCTTTATGGAAACAATTATTTCAGCACCAGTGGGAAAGTTTTTCTATTTCCTATTAATTTCTGTTGACTCAAAAATAGATCACCATATAAGTGTGTGTCTATTTTATGACAGTCTTTGTTCATAGCTGTCTTGTCTATCATTTTGCCTGTAGTATGAGGTCTGTTGCTGTGGCTTCATATTAAGTTTTAAAATCATTAAGCATAGTAAGTTTTAAAGTAACTCTTGTTCTTTTTCAATATTTAAAATATTTAAACTTTTTGTATAAATTTTAGAATCTGCTTGCCAATTTCTATTTAAAAATCCTGCTGTGGGTTGTGTTGGATCTGTAGTTTAATTTGGGGAGAAGTGACATCTTAACAATATGTCAATAATGAATAATTCCTGCCTAGCCTCTTGGAAATATTTTCTAGTTCTTAGTGCATAAGTATTACATATTCTGCATTAAATTTATTCCTAAGCATTTTAAGTTTTTTGACCTATTGCAAATAGAGTTTTAAAGATTTCTTATTTGTTATTGTATAGAGAAATAGACTTGATTTGTGTATATTGGACTTGTACTTTGCTACATTGCTAAATTCACTTAATAATGATAATAACTTTTTAAATATTCCTTAGGATTTTCTAAATAGTAAACTCTGCTAGGGCTATGGAAATATTTTATTTCCAAAACTTATTCATTTTATCTGTTTTTCCTTATATATTTTAATAGCTCAGACCTCCAGGAAAATATTGAATAGAAATTGAAAAAGTAGACATCTATGTTTGATTTCTATTTTTAAGGAGAAATTGTTCAATATTACACCATTAAGTATGATGTAAGCTGTAGGTTTTCATAAGTGCTGTTCATCATACTGAAGGGAGTTCCCTTGTATTATTTTGCAATTTCCTTTTTAGGTAATGTCCTTTTGTTTTTAATTTTGTCAAATGATTTTCCTATGTCTATTAATATAGTTTATCTAGTTTATCTCCAATATTCTGTTAATACGGCATATTACATTCATTGAATTTCAAATTGAGAACCAAGGTTAATGTATTATGTTTTTATATGTTGTTACATTTTCCCCCTAATGCTTTATTAAGGATGTTTGCACTTATGTTCATAATGAATATTGGACAGCAATATTATTTTCTTATCAGATATAAATATTAGAACTTTGTTACTCTCATAAAATGAGGAGGAAACATTTCTTCACTTTTCTATATCTGGGCCTGGTGCTTTCATTCTGGAATGGTATTGATAAATTCAATTTCTTAAATAACGATATAACTATTAAGATATTCTATTTGTTACGTTTTCATTAATTTTATTCATTTCATTTAGTTGTTGAATTTATCATTCATTGGTTCAAAATATTGCTTTTTTGTCATTTTAATCCTTTTGAAATTTTAGTGTTATACCTCTTCTATTTCTAATACTGGAAATTTTCATCATTTATTTCATTCTTGATCAATCTTGCTAGATATTTGTGTATCTTATTAATATTTGCAAAGAGTAAAAATTTTTGCTTTCCTACTTTGCTGTTTGCCTATTTTCTTTTTTTAATTAAAGATTTTATTTATTTATTTATTTGTCAGAGAAAGAGAGCACACAAGCAGGGAGAGCAGCAGGCAGAGGGAGAAGCAGACTTCCTGCTGAGCAAGAAGCCCGATGTGGGACTCCATCCCAGGACCCTGGGATCATGACTTCAGTTGAAGGCACACACTTAACCGACTGAGTCACCCAGGAGTCCTGCCATTTGCCTGTTTTCAATTCATATTTACTTTTGGTTTTATCTTAATTATTTATTAATTTCTTATATCTTAATTATTTTTTTTTATTTTGTGTATAATTTGCCCATTTAGTGTAAGTACAGTTTAGACCATTCATTTATTTTCCAGTATAAAATTTAATGCTATGAATTTCCCCTTAAATACTAAATCAGCTGCATTCCATAAATTTGATATCTTATATTTTCCTATCTGTGAGATCCAATTTCTATTTTCTCTTTTAATTCATTATTCAATATATGAGCTATTTGGAAGTTGCTGTTTATTTTCCAAAAGAAAATATTTAATCTTCTGTCTCTCATATTATTGACTTCTAATTTATTTCCAATTTGGCTACAGAATACATTCTGTAAGATTTTCATATTTCAAACGTGTTAAAACTGATATAATTCAACATAGTCTACCTTGCTTAGTGCTCCATGTGTACTTATAAAGACTCTGTATTCTTCGCTGTTGGTTGTAGTTACTTAGAAATGTTAAGTAAGCCAATCTGGTTGAAAATGTTATTCAGATTTTACATACGTCTACTGATATGATATATTGTTCAATTTTTCTATGAATTATTAAGGAAACGTGTAATTTGCAATTCTGATTGTAGATTCGACTATTCCTCCCTTTATTCATGTCCTGTTCAAGTTACATATTTTGTACCTCTGGCATTATATTTATAAATGTTTAAGATTAGATCTTTTTGATTAGTTAAATTCTTCATCATTATGAGCATTTATCATTATAAAATCCTTTTTTATGTTCAGATTTCTATGCCACTATTTGCACAATATACCTTTTTAATGCTGTTACTTTCAACCTATATGCATCTTGATTTTTAGAATGCATTCTTTGTGGAAATATATAGCACTACAGGCCTACCTCAAGAAGCAAGAAAAATCTCAAATAACCTAACCTTACAAGTAAAGGAACTAGAAAAAAAAGAAAAAAGAAGAAGCTTAAAGCAGAAGAAGGGAAATAATAAAGATAAGAGTAGAAATAAATGATATAGAAACTACAACAAACACACACAAAAAAACAAACACACACACACACAAACCCCACAGTAGAACAGATCAATGAAACTAGGAGTTGGTAGTTTGAAGAAAATTTATAAAATTGATAAACCCTTAGCCAGACTTATCAAAAAGAAAAGAGAAAGGACCCAAATAAATATAATCACAAATACAATCACAACCAACACCACAGAAATACAATTATAAGAGAATCTTATGAAAAACTATATGTCAACAGATTGGACAACCTAGAAAAATTGACAAATTCCTAGAAAAATACTACCAAAACTGTAAAAGGAGGAAATAAAAAACTTGAACAGACCAATAAACAGCAAAGAAATTGAATCAGTAATCAAAAAATCTCCCAAAAAACAAAAGTCCAAGGCCAGATGGTTTCCCAGGGTAATTCTATGAAACATTTAATGAAGAGTTAATACCTAGTCTTCTCAAACTATTAAAAAAAAATATAGAAATGGAAAGAAAGCTTCCAAACTCATTCTATGAGGCCAGCATTACCCTGATACCGAAACCAGACAAAAACTCCTAAAAAAGAGAAGTACAGGCCAATATGCCTGATGAATATGGGTGCAAAAATTCTCAATGAAATACTAGCAAATCAAATCCAACAGTACATTAAAAGAATCATTCACCATGATCAAATGAGATTTATTTCTGGGCCACAAGGGTGGTTTAATATTTGCAAATCAATCAACATGATACACCACATTAATAAAAGAAGGGATAAGAAACATATGATCCTTTCAGTAGATGCAGAAAGAGCATTTGAGGGGCCTGGGTGGCTCAGTCGGTTAAGCGTCTGCCTTTGGCTCAGGTCATGGCCCCAGGGTCCTGGGATCGAGCCCCACATCGGGCCCCCTGCTCCGCGGGAAGCCTGCTTCTCCCTCTCCCACTCCCCCTGCTTGTGTTCCCTCTCTCGCTGTGTCTCTCTCTGTCAAATAAATAAAATCTTTAAAAAAAAAAAAGAAAGAAAAAGAAAAAGCATTTGATAACATCCATTCATGATAAAAACCCTCAACAAATTCAGGTTAGAGGGAACATACCTCAATATAATAAAAGCCATATATGAAAGACCCACAGCCAATATCATCCTCAATGGGGAAAAACTGAGAGCTCTCCCTCTACAGTCAGGAACAAGACAGGGATGTCCACTCTCACCATTTTTATTTCACATTGTACTGGAAATCCTAATCTCAGCAATCAGACCACATAAAAGAAATAAAGGCATAAAAGTTAGCAAGGAAGAAGTCAAACTTTCACTATTTGCAGAAGACATGGTACTCTATATAGAAAACCCAAAAGACTGCACCAAAAAATTGCTAGAACTGATACATGAACTCCATAAAGTTGCAGGATACAAAATCAACATACAGAAATTTGTGCATTTCTATAAACCAGTAATGAAGTAGCAGAAAGAGAAATCAAGGAATCAATCCCATTTACAATTGCACCAAAAAACAAGAAACCTAACAATAAACCTAACCAAAGAGGTAAAGGATCTGTATTCTGAAAACAATAAAACATTGATGAACAAAATGAAGAAAACATAAAAAGTGGAAAAACATTCCATGTTCATGGATTGGAAGAACAAGTAGTGTTAAAATGTCTATATTACCCAAAGCAATTTACACATTTAATGAAACCCCTATACTAACAGCATTTTTCACAGAGCTAGAAAACAAAAATCCTTAAAATTTATATAGAAACACAAAAGACCATGAATAGACAAAGCAATCTTGAAAAAGAAAACCAAAGCTGGAGGCATTACAATTCTGGGTTTCAAGTTATATTACAAAGCTGTAGTGATCAAGACAGCATGGTACTGGCACAAAAACAGACACATAGATCAACAGAACAGAATAGAAAATCCAGAAATGAACCCACCAGTATATGGTCAAAGCACAAAGTTCTGAAAAAAAAGTGGACTCAATTATATTAGCAATTATATTAGCAAATTGTCCTTCTAAGGATTAAAGTAGAATTAAAAGTACAGAAAAGAGCAGAGACAAATTGATTTTTTATCTACACTTGTCTGAGTTCCTTGAGAGTTTTGCAATGTAGTTACATACTGCCAGTTAGTTGAGAATCAATAAATACTTATTATTTGAATGAATACATTGGCCTAGCTGTGTCTCTACTTTATATATTATATAATTTAATGTCCCAATAACTTAGAAAGGTAGGCATTATTATCTCTACAGAGGAATAATTTGAAACTCATACACAAAATATCATCAAGAGCTGTTAAATGGTAGATGTGAATTTCAAACTCAGACCTATTCAATTCCAGATCTGATGGTTTTCTCATTTTCTATTATTATCTGATCTGCCACTACTGTGCACACTTGATAATTATCTTTATGACTTTCACCTGCATTATTATACAGATTATACTATTTTAAAAATTTACTTACATATATAATCCATTGAATAATAGATATTACCCTAAAACACAGATGATTAAAAAGAAAAAAAAGAAAGCTAAAGAAAATTAAAATACCAGGTTTTTCCCCAACTCAAAGCCAACCAGATAATACTTGAGTAAATGCTAGAATAAATTAAAAAGAAGTGGCATGTACTGTAAAGAAATATCCCTACCAACAGTCAATGAAGAGATATGGAAGGGTTCCCCAAGGAAATAATGGCATTAAGGATGAAAAGATACATGTATATTGTGAAGGAAGGTGATGGCAATGAGAATTGGCTGAATCTAAGGCAAAGCCTGAGCATGATCTATGATTCAAGGGAAAGCAAGGTCATGCAAAACCTGTTACACTCTCACTGTGGAAAATGTGGCTGGTGGCTGAGCCCAGATATGTAGTCCAAAGCCTTTAAACTATGTTCAGAAATGTGGACAAAATCCTATGAGAAATGAAAGAATTTCAGAAAATTTTACATGGAAGTTTTACAGAAAAGAATGACATGATCAGTTTGGAAAATTACTCATGTTTTAATGTGGAAACTGGATTGAAGAAAAATGAGTTGATTCAAAGATACCAGTTAGAAACAGTGAAAAACAATCTGAGAGATGATATCGTTTTGAATCAAAGGGATTGAGAGATTGGAATATACTGAGTAGACACATATTAGAGATATGTTGGGTATAAGTGAAAGATGGAGAAGAGTCAAATTCCCGGCACTAAATAATCTTAAAACATCCTTCTGTGTGATGGTATATTAAATTTTATATATTAAACACTATTTGAATACACCATTTGTAATTTTTTTGTATTTTCCATTTTCATTATTATAATGAACATGCTAATTCTCAAATAGGCATAATTTATTTTTTAAGGTTTCTTATATGATTTTAATTATTTATAGAGTGCTTGAGATGTAAAATTGGAATACCTTAACAATTTCTTAAATTGAAAAAATCATGAATATACTCTTCTCATTTATCTTATGACTCCATTCCCACTCCTCACTTGTGGCAAGAGTGTTTTGGCCATTTAATCAGCATATTATTAAAAAAGAAATTCCTACTTAAATAGTAACTACAATTCAAATAAATTTGTGGGAAGATTACAATAAAGAAAAAAAAGGTATAGTCTTCTGTAAGAAAAAATAAAAGAAAAAGAAAAAAATGAAAACAAAAAACCCTCATGAGCAAAAGTGCAGTAATGATGGCAATAAACAAGAGTCCTTCTAGACCATTTATCTTCACTCACTCAGACTGGAAAGGAAAACATTTCGTAACTCCTATTTTGTATAAATATGTTTTCCATAGCACATTTTAATGCATTATTGCCTTTCTTCTTCAAAGGGAGTTTTGGGCAGGTAGGATATAAATAAGATCTGAAAAGGCCCCAACTAATGACACCTGCAAGTGGGTTTGGAATCTTTGTCAATAAGAAAAGGCAATAGGTCAACTGTCTATGAATAAACCTGCACTGTGCTTTGTGAAATGACTGGTATCTCTACTGCACTGCTAAATATTTTTGACCCTGAACTCACTGGGCTGTAGTGCTGTTCTTTGAGATTCAAGACAACACAGTACAGTCTCCTTATGTTTTCCGAGACTAAAGATAATGGTAATGATCACAAGGATAGCAACATAGTTACCATAATAATCATTGTAAACATAATAGAGATTCCAATCTACTTCTGAAGTTGTTTTTTTTTTCAATATGCCAGAAGCTTGTAAAGGTGTTACATTGTTTGCAATAAAACTTAGAAAGGAGCTTAATTTCAGCTCTGCAGTAAAATCTTGACATAACCATCTTCTGTTAGTTTGTATATAATTTAAAACATTCCATAATACATAAAGATTTTGAAGATTAGAGCAGTAAACTTATAAGATTCTATCCTGACAATGTATATTTTTATATATATTGATATGTTTTTCAAATTATAGTATTATAACGTTTTTGTGGTATGCAGGTGGTTATGCTCAATTCCATGCCAAAACTAAATACAATAAGATGATAGCTTGCTCTTCTAAATATGTTTTTTATTACATTGATGGCTTCATAGCTCATAATTATCTTGCATTTCCTAATGTACATTTTTTGCAAGGCCATTATATTAGAATTCTCCTAGCCTAAATATTTTAAACTGTATAGGAACATTAAAGACTATTTTATCAATGCCCATTTACTCTAAAACTTTATCAAGTTCCAATCTTGATAAAATTGGCAAAGAACAGGTACAAATATGCATAAGATTTTTCCTTGAGAAACATAGAAAGAAAACTTTCTATTTTATGTTGGTTTGAAAGACATTTACAGATACATTAAATTTTATCTTCAACATAAACCAGGGTATAAGATTTTTGTTGTATGGTTAAAGGACAGACTCTGAAGCAGATTGCCTATCTTGAAATCCTTCCCCTACCATTTGCTATATGTGAAGCTTTCAATGCATTTCTTAACTTTCCTGTACCTCAAATTCTCACATTCCTTAGAGAAAGAAAAGAAAAGAAGAGAAAAGAAAAAAGAAAAGAAGAGAGAAGGAAGGAAGGAAGGAAGGAAGGAAGGAAGGAAGGAAGGAAGGAAGGAAAAACGAAAATAGAAAATAAGTGCATTTATCTGATAAAAATACCGTGAGAGCAAAATGGATTGTGCTGAGAATTGGGCCTTATACAAAGTGTGGACTTTATAAATGTATACTCTTCCCACTTCTACTACTATAAGACAGAGATGACCATCACATTTTATGGACGAGCAATTTTATGATCATAGAAATTATGACTTATTCAAAGTCAAATAGTTAATCCATTGCTAAGAAAATATTAAAATCTACATTTCACTTTAGTGAAATTTAGACTTTACATAAGTCAGTTTTTATTAAAGAAATTTTTCTCTGTATTTAATGAGATACTGAAATTGGCAATTAATTTCAATGATTTACCACATGAGTGATTTCTCTAGATTGTTGATCACTTATAAAGATTATCATTTTAAGTTATATCAGAAAATACAATAATCATCATGATATACAATCACTGTTACAGCACAGGGGAGAAAGTTGAGAAGATTTCACAAAAGAAGTAGCATCAGGTTTATGCTGGATTACAAACTGATTAAAATTGGGATTTTAAATCAAATATATGTCTTTTTATTCCATGCTTCTGCCACTGTCTATGAATGACCTTGGGCAAGGTATTTAACTTCTCTAAATCTTAGTTCTATCATCTGAAAAATGAAAATACCAAAAACACATTCTTCATGGTGTGTTAACTAATTCAGTTGTCTTTCCCAGAAATACATTCATAATTGGATATCTAAACATGCCTGGGATATTTATTGCAATGTTATTTATAATGGTAAAAAGTGTCATTGAATATATGGATATATCTTTTTTTTGATAGGGGAATAATATTATTTAAAAAAATCTCTAAATAGGTGAAGGGGAGTAAGAGTACAATCACCATGATGAGCACTGAGTAATGTATAGAATTGTTCAATCAGTATATTGTACACCTGAAACTAATATGATACTGTATGTTAACTATACTACAATTAAAATAAAAAACTTAATTAAATAAAGTTAAAGGAAAAAATCTCAAGCAAACTAGGAAGAATAGTTGTTATTTAAAAAATAAAAACAAATCTATACTAAAGAACTGGCTTAAGTATTTCTTTTAAAGTGAGAGACAAACCATAAAAGACTCTTAACTATAGGAAACAAACTGAGGGTTGCTGGAGGGGAGGGGGTGGTAGGATGGGGTAACTGGGTGATGGACATTAAGGAGGGCACATATGTAATGAGCACTGGGTGTTATATACAAGTGATAAATCACTGAACTCTACCTCTGAAACTAATAATACACTATATGTTAATTAATTGAATTTAAATAAAATAAAGTAAAATTTTAAAAAATTCTCAGGAAAAAAAACAAAATGAGAGACAGGAAATAATGCTTACTTTCGTCATCTTTATACAACTTTATACTGGAGAAGACTGGAGATCTTAGCAAATGCAGTAAGACATAGATAAATAGGTGATAATAGATGATAGATAGATAGATAGATAGACATGAAATGGGGTGCCTGGGTGGTGCAGTTGGTTAAGTGTCTGATTCTTGGTTTTGGTTCAGGTCATGTACTCAGGGTCTTGATATAAAGCCCCGAGTTGGGCCCACTCTGGGCATGGAGCCTTTTAAAATTCTCTCTGTCTCTCTCCCTCTGCCCCTCCTCACCCCTGCTTTCTCTCTAAATCTCTCTCTCTCTCTAAAAAAAAAAAAAAGACATAGAAATATACAACATCAGAAATGATAAAATTACTATATTGCAAAGATTCATAATTGTTTTTGTAGAAAATTCCCTGAAAGGCTATCAAAACTTTATTATAATCAATAACATAGTTAAGTAATTTGCTGCATGCTAAGTACATGTAAAAACATAAATGGCATTTCTCTACATGGATATTAAGTATTTAGAAACAATCCCACAAAAAGTTACAAGACTTTTATGAGGAAAACTAAAAATCATTTCTTCACAAGTTGCTCAGAACCCATGTAAAACGAGAAGTACTATATTTATAGATAGGAAAATTTAACATTGTAAATGTATATAATTCTTACTAAATTAAGCTACAAATTAAATGTAATTCTAACAACGATAACTCCTACCTTCTTTGTCAAACTTGATCAGGTAATTCTAAAATGTATATGTGAGAAAAAGAGTTATCAATTACCAGGATTCTCCCAAAGAACAGTTTCCATCTCTAAACTGAAACAATGCACATATGTGACATTTAATCCATGACATTTTCCTTTACTATCACACAGAGAATCATATTTTTATAATAAAATACTAAATGTTCGTTTCAGTTACCTATTGCTGCATAGTAATTGTTCTGCAACTTATCAGGAAACATTTATTATTAGCAATCATAGTGGTATTTTAAACTGCAAAAATGACAAATCTTTATTGAAGTAAGGTAGTCCAGTGGGTAGGTCTGAGAAAGCACAAATCAGTTGGTGGGGGCCATAAAAGCCTCCACCATATTGCCTATGCATTCCTCAAGCTCCGTTCTGCTCATTGAGATGTCCATCTTTGTCATTATCAGCTCCAAATCTTTTTTTTTTTTTAAGATTTTTAATTTATTTATTTGAGAGCAAGAGAGAGCTCACAAATGGGTGGGAGGGGCAGCAGAAGAAGGAGAAGGAGACTCCCCACTGAGCAGGGAGCCCCACACAGGGCTTGATCCCCGGGACCCTGAGAGCATAACCTGAGTGGAAGGCTGAGGCTTAACCAACTGAGCCACCCAGGCGCTCCTCGGCTCCAAATCTTCTTTCCTTCTCCCTCTCCTGTTTGAATTTCTGCTCCAGGAACTGCCTGTCTCTGATCACAGACGTGGCCATCTCCAGATTGGAATTCTGAAACTTCTTTTTCTCCTTCTCCTTCCTGTCTTCGCTGACTAGCTCCAGGCCCACAGCACTACTAACTTCTGTGCTTCTCAAGAAGCTGCTCTGGTTCCTTGAGTCCACTTAGCTCAGTGGTTCTGGCTTGGAGTCTCTCAGGAGGGGAAAGTCAAAACTGTTGGCTGAGTCTGCAGTCTGTGAAGTTGATATTTGGGCTGAAGGATTTGCTTCCAGGCTTAGTCATAATTTTATTGGCAGCAGGCTTCAGTTCCTCACCAGGTGGGTCACTCCATGGGGCTGCCAAAAACATGACTTCTTCCAGAGCAATGATAAAAGAGAGACAGGGGGAGGGGGCACATTAGTATGTCCCTAAGGAACTAAACAAGACTACAAAGGGTTGTGAATTTCAGGGAAGGGGCATGATAATTGGCATCCTAGAGGTTGGCTACCACATTGCTTAACAAAAATGAAATGTGAATTGAGTTTTCAAAAAATTCCTAAACCAGTTTTACAAGAGAAGATTCTGTTCCTTTATATATTGGTATATCATAAAAAGAATCACCCAGAAAAGAGTTTCTTTCAGCATATAACTTTCAAGGTTGAAAAAATATAGAAAAATATTTCAAAGAAATGCATGTTCATTTCTTTCAATCTACTCAAATTGATAACCAATTAGACAACAATGAATAAAGACTTAAAGGATGCATTCATTCATACTAATCAGCATTGGGATTCCTGAAACAATAAAAATAATACTGTTCATTTTTTGGCTTCTGAGCTACTAAAATGGCAAAAAAGAAACAAAAAGTCCAAAATATTACCTTATTTGCTGATTATGTTAATGTTGGTTAATCTAGGTTAGCAAGTGGATTTGTAATTCTTAACTCTACAACTAAACAACTGGCCCTATTCTACCACTGCTTTCTCCCACACATGGACTGGGTGTTGAGAAATCCCTGTTATAGATTGGAACAGCAGAGAAAATGTGCACTTGCTATGGACAGCTCCTTCTATGACAGAAAGGGTTACTATATGTAGAATGGTAGATTTTCTCTTCCACTCATTTGGGTAAATTATCTGCCATTTCCTCAATAAAGGTTATGTCCTATTTTTTTTTTTTTTTTTTAAGATGTTATTTATTTGCGAGAGAGAATGAGAGACAGAGAGCATGAGAGGGAGGAGGGTCAGAGGGAGAAGCAGACTCCCTGCTGAGCAGGGAGCCTGATGCGGGACTCGATCCCGGGACTCCAGGATCATGACCTGAGCCGAAGGCAGTCGCTTAACCAACTGAGCCACCCAGGCGCCCGGTTATGTCCTATTTTATTAGTGAGTAAACTCTCAGAGAATGTGAAACACAAAGCAGTGGAAACAGTAATGAAGTTGCTTTAAGTGTTAAAAGATAACGTTTTTAAGCCAGCCTTAACTAAGTGTGGCTGATTGCTGTAGCTTGTAGGGTCCTGAGAAGCCAATTGATTAACTTTATCTCAGGAAAGACAGTTTGTGGAAGAAAGGGGAATAATGTAACTATGACTTCATGTCTCCTATTGGTTTTTGGTTAACCTATGGTTGTTATTCTACTTTCCAAAGGTTAATGCCATTGGTTGTTAAATCCACTGCCCTTCAGCATGTGTGCATGCATAGACCCTGAGCAGGGACCAGCACCTAGGCCTTGGTATCAGTGGGGAAGCCCCAGGTGATAGGAAAGAGATATGTTGGGCAGGAATGGGGCAGGTTTACTGTCCTGACTACCTGGGTGTTCTTCCAATCTCACCTTTGGTAAGCAACCCAGCCCCTGGATTTGTAATGTGTATCTATTATAATCATAATGAGTGTCCATTCGAGCATAAAATTGTTCTGTCTTCCTTCCTTAATGAATTGTCCAGATTTCTATGTTACTTAGAACTATTTTCATAGGTTTTTTTTGGGGGGGAGGGGGCAATTAAATAATTTTAAATTTCAAAATTTTGTGTTGTCATCCTAAGGGTATATCAGATAAGTATTTACTAAAACTTTTCATAGGGGCGCCTGGGTGGTTCAGTCGGTTAAGCGTCTGCCTTCAGCTCGGGTCATGATCCCAGGGTCCTGGGATCGAGCCCTGCATTGGGTTCCCTGCTCAGCGGGAAGCCTGCTTCTCCCTCTCCCACTCCCACTGCTTGTGTTCCCTCTCTTGCTGTGTCTCTCTCTGTCAAATAAATAAAAAAATCTTTAAAAAAATTTTTTAAAAATTAAAAAAAATAAAACTTTTCATATTTTTTGACTTTTTTTTGTAGAAGTAAAATGTATATCATCTGTGGTTCTTAGTGTAGAAATCTTATAATTAAATCTACATTTACCTTAACTTAGATTATTTTTACTGTTTAATAAAAATTAAATCTAAGGTCACCTGGGTGGCTCTGTTGGTTAAGCTTCCGACTCTTGATTTCAGCTCAGGTCCTGATCTCAGGGTGGTGGGATCGAATCCTTCCTTGTGCTCAGCACTTAGCTCAGAGTCTGCTTGTCCCTCTCCCTCTGCTCCTCTCCCTGCTGGCATGCTCTCCCTCTCTCTTTGTTTCTGTCTAAAACAAATAAATGAATAAAATCTTAAAAAAATAAAATCTAATCTGGAAAACTTCAAGATAAGGAGATTATGTAAAAGAGAACTTTTAAAAGGGTTAATCAGATAATGTAAAAGATGATATTTTTCTAAATTTACACAATCAACTTCCAGCAAAGGAATTAAAACCATGCTTTTTTTTTTTTTTTTAAATTCATGTTTCCTTTATGTCAGATACAAGTTAATAAAATAGTGCTAAAATAGAAGCTCGCTTTCTCTCCTTCACTTGACTGACCTGGTACATCCACTAGGTGTATGATTCAGTTTTTGTAACTCTATTAAGTAACTACTGTTCTTTTCTAAATTTTATTTTTGCTGTTTGGTCATTTGAGATAATAAAGAACACTGGACAGGACATAATAGGACCTTAGGTAGGAGGACTGAGATTTCAAGGGGTTTTGTGTGTGTGTGTGTGTGTGTGTGTGTGTGTGTGCGTGCAACTAGACTCTGCTACATACATATATACATACATTGACTCATTTCTATTCTTTTGATTTGGTCTCTTATATTCTGAACCTTTAAACAAATATTTATCAAATGCTTAGGATAGTCATAGGACACAAAAAAGAAATAAGCTACCATCAGAAGTCAAAGAATTTACCAACTATTGGTAAGAAACATATAGTAAAATAAAACACATAGGAACAAATACATAAAAATATAGTATAACAATTTACATGACAGGATACCTACAAAGGTAGTAGAGAGCAAAGGATAAACTTATCTTTGAGAGGCAGTAAATGAAGTGTTTGGGAATGTTCAGCAATTTCTTTATAGAAGAAAATATATGAATTTGTTTTTGAAAGTTGAATAGGAATTCACAAAGCAGAAAACTGGAGAAAATCCAATTATGGCAGAGAGAAATAACAATTTTATTCAGAGACATTCAATCTGTTTTATGTTGTTAGAAAGTAGTTTAGTTTCTTTTTAATCTCATATTCTTTAAATATTATCTTCAATTAATCTCTGCAAATTAGATGCCATTATGATACTATTAAAAATGTGAATCACAAATATGACTTGAAAAGCTGCAGGTGTGGGAGAATCTGTAGTAATAGTTTGAATAAAAATAGCCTATCCTACATTTCACACATTCATGCAACATTTAATTTTCCTTTTCACCTCTTTTCTTAAATATTAATATTATCTAAATATGTTAAAATACTTTTATCTCCAAAGGTTCTAAAATTATAAATAATTAGTGACATATATTTCTATTTCCTACTTCATTACACAAATGATTTCAAGAGATTCTCAGTAAATCTCATAATCCTGAGTTTAGTTGACCCTTAATCTATTCATCTCTCCTTCTTACTCCTTTGTTCCCCTTATACTTGTGTTTTAACCTCATTTTAAAAAATAAAACTCTTTCCTTTTTATCAGGTTATCAATCAACTTTCACTTTAAAGATTTTTTAAATTTATTTATAGGGAGAGAGTGAGACAGAGTGAGAGAGCACAAGTGAGGGGGAGAGGCTGAGGGAGAGGGAGAAGCAGACCCTGGGATCATGACCTGAGCCAAGGGCAGATGCTTAATGGACTGAGCCACCCAGGTGTCCTTCAACTTTCACTTTAATCCCACCCAACAGGGCCCTAATAATTCATAATCTAATTACTCTCTGGTCAGTGCCCTCAGATGACTTGCCTCCTTATGCTTCTAGAGAACTGACCTATTGCTCATCATCCTTAGAGTATTTCTGTATTCTCTCCTTCTAGTTTCAGGAAAGAATGCTGATTGTTTCTGAGCATTCACCTGAAGTACACAAACCAGTACTACCAGAAATTTATTCTCTTCAATTCAAAATGAACTCTTTATCCTTTTCTATATTTTACTAATACTATAGAACAGGACAGTTTGGGCGCCTGGGTGGCTCAGTTCATTAAGCGACTGCCTTCGGCTCAGGTCATGATCCTGGAGTCCCTGGATCGAGTCCCGCATTGGGCTCCCTGCTGGGCAGGGAGCCTGCTTCTCCCTCTGACCCTCCCCCCTCTCATGTGCTCTCTCTCTCTTATTCTCTCTGTCTCAAATAAATAAATAAAATCTTTAAAAAAAAAAAAAAGAACAGGACAGTTTGACATCCTGATATAGGGCATTAAGAGCATGAGATCTGAAGTCAGAATGGTATGCAATAGAAACTCATCTCCTTTACTCAATATACCTATGTATGTACTTAGTAAGCTACTAGTCATGTATCTGTGGACCTAAGTCTTGATCTGGGAGTGAAAACTTTATAAAATAATACTTGAATGAGGATTAAATAACATAGTAGAGGTTGTTTTTAATACTCAGTATATATTAGATAATATTGCTCTTATTATTATTACCCATAGTGGCTATTCAAAAACTTCCCCACTCTTTTCAAATGTGATATACTCCATTAATGCTATATTTATTCTTGTCACTTGATATTTCTAATACCTCAGTGAAGAAATAGAATGCTTTATAAGGGGATTCTGTGAACTTTCTTCCCTTTTGTGTACATTACCTGTATCTAGACTTTTAAAAAAATTATTTATTTATTTATTTATTTATTTATTTATTTATTTATTTAGAGAAAGAGAGTTTATGGGGGGGTGGGGAAGTGGGGTATGGCTCCATGTCTAGGGTGGAGCCTGAGGAGGGGCCGATCTCAGGACTCTGAGATCATGACCTGAGCTGAAATCAAGAGTCTAGTGATTAACAGACTGAGGCACCCAGGCCCCCTTTTTCATTTAAATAGACAAATACATGTGCTTCTCTGGCTGACCTCTTCATTTGTGCTTTACATCCCATCTTTATTAGTCTTTAGGAAACTGCTCCATCACATCCCTGCTATTTTTTTTTGTTTGTTTTGGTGGGGGGAGTAGCTGGTATTTCCGTATCTTTTAAATTTGATCAAGTCTTTAAACAGATCACATTTTTTTTTTTTAAAGATTTTTTATTTATTTGAGAGAGAGAGAATGAGAGAGAGCGAGCACATGAGAGGGGGGAGGGTCAGAGGGAGAAGCAGACTCCCTGCCGAGCAGGGAGCCCGATGTGGGACTCCATCCAGGGACTCCAGGATCATGACCTGAGCCGAAGGCAGTCGCTTAACCAACTGAGCCACCCAGGCGCCCTGGATCACATTTTTTTAAAAATTAACAATACCAGAAACCTCCCTCAAGACTCTATCTTATCAGCTATCACGTATACCTAGCCTCTTTCTTAACACACCACTTGCACACATAATTTTTCTCCATTCTCATGCACTACTCCTGCACTGCTTTCAGCCTTCTGTTCTCACTCCATTAAAACTGCCAACAACACAGGTGATTCTGTTGCTGCTAAATCTGATGTAATTTTCAAGTACCTACCTCTATTTAAGTTCCTCTCTTTATTTCACATGCACAGACATGGCTTGTTTTGTTGTGCTTTGCGATACCATGCTTTGCAGATACTGCATTTTTTTTTTTTTTACAAATTGAAGATTTGTGGCAACCCTGCATTAAGCAAGTCTATCAGTGACATTTTTTCCAACAGCATTTGCTCACTTCATGTCTATGTCACATTTTGATAATTCTTGCAATATATCAAACTTTCATTATTATTATTATATTTGTTATGGTGACCTGTGATCAGTGATTATGACTCAAAAGCTGAGATGATGGTTAGCATTTTTTAGCAGTGAAGTATTTTTTTAATTAAGGTACAAACATTTTTAAGACATAATGCTATTGTACACTTAATAGATGACATGGTTATTTTTAATAGTATAAAAAGCTTAAATTATGTCTAGTTATACTAAAAATTAATAAATATGTGCGATCAACTTTGGGAGAAAGCATCATTTTTAAAATTAGTACATGATTAAAGATGTAATCATCAATAATCTCTCACCATCCTTGAAACCACTATCTTTTTTTTTCATTTTCTAGAGAATAACTTTATTTAATTTCCTCTTTCATCCCTGACTCTTCTTTGAAAGTCTTTCTTTCAGAAACTCTTTTTCCCAATCCTTAAGTATTATTTCTAATTATCAGAAACTTATATCTAACTGTCTAGTGCAAATCTGAGCTGTCCCAAAGCCATCTCAAACTCGATATGTATGGACTAAACTTTTTTCTCCTTACACCATGCTCCTTGAGCATACTCAGCTCCTTCTTGTCTCAAGACCGTTTGCTTCACCCTTGCTGTTTCACCTGGTGGAATTCTCTTACCTCTATAATATAGATTGTGTTTCTGTTCAGAACATCCCCTTTTCTTCCTTATCAGGCCTATCCTCATAGGACTTTACCTTAGTGCCTCTCAATATGGCAGGAAAATTCTTCCCAACTTATTCATATTAATCTAAATGATACTCCTTTCTTTTGCAAATGAAATGACATATAACAAATCTGAGCAGATTCTGTAAGAAGTAGTGTGTAATTGTTTCCTTTTTATTTATTTTTTCCATGAACTTGAAAATAGTTGGTCCCAGTTGGAAACTCCTTTTTCATCCTGAGTCCTAAAGTGAAGCAACATGAAACTGAGTCTCTAAAATCAGAACTGGCATGTAGTAAGTGTGTTGCAGTTATTTGTTTACTTATTGACAAACCATTCTGTTCTTCTACATATGGTCCTTATTTTATCGACTATTACCACTATATATTCTCAATTATCTAAACCTGAACTATAGAAATTGTCCTTTGCCTCTCTGTTTAGTTATCATGTGCAGTTAATATTCTTTATAAGAAATAAGGGTAAAAACGTAGATTCTGGAGCTATTTAGATTCAAATCACAGTTCTACCATTAACACTATGGCCTTGGGAAAGTTACTTAAACTCTCTATGCCTCAATTTCCACACCTTTTAATCAGGATTTTTTTTATACTTCAATTTCCACATCTTAAAATAGTTCACAAATGTTTACTATGATCAACATCGGCTCCATCTCTTTATTTTCCTTCCTATCCCTCCACTTGTCATCATCACCCTGAATTAGCTAGATTTCCATCATTTCCCTTTTAAATATAGAATGATTTTGTAACAGATATATTCAGTAACCTTGTTGGTCTTTCTTCAGTCCATTATTTCATTATAAAAAGAAGAATCTTTGTAAAACACCATACTGATCATATTACTCTTCCCCTTAAAATATCTGAAGAGAGGTAGGGTCAGGATGTAATTTAGGACTTTGGAATCCAGAGCCAGTGTGTTTCCCCAATTTGCCTCAAATTATGGTCTAAATGGCCTTTAGCACAACATCTATAGTATCTTTTTCCAAGAAATTTAAAGGAGGTATACTATTTTGGAGTAAATTTAACATGCTTGCCAACCATTTATTTCCCTTTTTCTTCTTGTAATAGATTAATTATTTAAAGTAAATTACCGATTGTATACTTATTTAATGATCAACTATAGTATCCATATAGACCTATACAATCAAACATTTCCTAAAGTTAAACTAAAATTTACCTAGGACACACATCATGTCTTTATATTTATGTTTTTTTATGTTTGAGTTCAGAGATTATGTTTGGCTTTTATTTTTATATCAGCATGAAGCTTGGTCCATGTGCCTTTTCAAAATAATTCCATGTCTACCTTTTAAAAATAAATTATTTCAATCATATTAGGTTGAAGGTGAAATAAAGTACACAAATTAATTGATTATTTGAAATAAAATTGATGTGATTAAATTAGATCTCTTAATCTAATTATAAGTTTTAAATGAATAACTACAATTGTTATTTTCCTCTATGAATTTGAGGATATTATTTGAAAACATCTTTTTGAGTTTCTATTGGAATACATCCTGAAGTTTTAAGAAAGAGAAATAAATAAAACCATAAAAATTCATTGGGAATCAATTTTATAATTGTTTTTATTCTGCTATAAATCATGTAGCTTCCTGTTTTTCAAACAATAGGTGGAAAAGAATGCTTGTATGTTATTTATAATTGAAATTGAGATGGATTTACCTCCTACTGTTTATTGTCAGTATCTTATCCAAAAACAGTGGGAAGAAATCTGCCTTCTACTAATATTCAATTTGTGAACAATCACATCTTTATTTCAGCAGGAAACTCACTCTGTGAACCACAGAAACAGATGCATATCACCAGGCAAAAGTAGGTTTACTCATTTTATAATGCTGTGAGAAGCTGGTATTTCATGAGTTAAGCACATCATCTTCACCTCAACATAAAAATTCATATCATCACACAAAATCCTTCTGGAAATTTTAGTAAATGAATTGTATCAGATTTGAAAATCTATAATCATAGAGTGAGCTTGACGTTAGACAAAGAAATTTAAAAATAACTTACAATGAAAAAATGTATCTTAAAGGAAACTCACAGGTGATATAGATGGTATTATCATATCTAGCTTATTTATTCATGGGATCGTTCAATATTATAATTTGAGGAAGTTTAAAGTTAAATATTCTACTGATTTTATTTTATTTTTTAATCTAGCACTAATTACACAAAAAGTCCTAAATTGAAGGATGTTTTGATCAGTAAGTAGTAGTATTTTTATAAACTGATATTCCTGGTCAAAAAAATGGGGGCTTATATATATGCTTTATATTGTTTAAAGAACAAATACCTATCTGTTCTACTTTTTATTTGTGTTGTCTGCTTTTAGAAGCTACCTATGTGGAAAGAAAACTTGGGTAGAAATAAGGAAATTCTAAATTCCAGACCCATGTTTGTCACTGACTCATCCTTATGGATCTTATTTTTCTCATATTTTGAATGAATTGTTCAGGAATTAATAGCTATGCTACTTTCCCATTCTCAATTTCAGTAAGTTCAGTCATTAATAAATGCTCTGAGTTGGTGTTGCATTTCTATTTCTTGATAAAATAGTCACTGAATTTTCAAGAATCATTAAACTATAAAATTTCCTTTCAACCAAAAATTTTTCCACAAACTTTTCTCTGTTATATGAAAAATTATAGAAATCATTTTCTTCTAATATCAAGAATAAGCATTTCAAAGAATTACAGTATTTCAGCTGTAGGTTGATATTAAAATTTAAGTTGCCCTTAAAAATATTCTATTTCAGTACTAGAATGTAAAAACCTATGCTAGTTTTCATGAATAAATTAAATATTATCCAAATTTCTTACCATTTTCCTGTAAAATTTAACTGATGAAGATTGTAGATGTCACACTTTATAGTTTTCTTCATGCCAAATGTATATGCTAATTCATTCATTTAAAACCTTTCTATTTTAATAGATTTGTAAGCAAATTCTGAAGAAATATCTTTAACCAAAGTAATTGGCCATAAGTGAAATTTTAATTAACATTTCAATAAGTGACTTTAGTGAAACTCATTTACAAGTATGCTGCAAGTGATGAAAACTTTAATATACTACAGAAATTTAAATACTTTGTATCAGGAGTGATGTAAAGTAAGGCAGGATCCTCTACTAAGACGTATAGACTATGAGAAGGGATACTCATCTTGAATCATTCTGATCCTTTCATTTCTGCCAACAGTGCTTGACAATTTCTGCCAGTTTTTTGTGAGATCTACTCAAATTTGTGATGAGATTTTAAAAAGTTGGAACATAAGCAAAGTCAGAAACAACATATGCTTTTCCTAGTGGTACTGCTATTAGTCACATTAATTTCAGAATATTTATAGGTAAGAAGTGAAGTAATAAATTGAAATTAAACTAAGAAGCTGGGGAATATTTTTTTCACATATTTAAATTCATATGGATCCTCTTCACATATTTTCAGAAATGTCATTTGTTTAAAATGTCATTTATTTATTTAAAACATATACTGTAATTATTTATTTTAATGTCACATATATATTCATGTTTGTTCATGGTATCACAAATTAATAAAATATTTTTAACATGAAGTAAACATTTTTCAAAACATTTAGTATATTTCTCATGCCTTCAGCTTAGTAATGTATGTAAGCTAAAGAAACAGCACAAGAGCTCAACTTCATTTTGCTCTCATTGAAATATTGCAAATATACTCTATTCTTCTGATGCTTTGTGACAAAAAACAGCTAAGATCACTCCTTCATAACTGATTGTTTCCTAGGAAGAGATAATTCCAATTATAAATAAATCATTCCAGTATATTAAAGATGAAGGAAGGCACAACTAATATATTTTTAAAATATTTTATTTATTTATCTGAGAGAGAGAGAGAGAGAGTGAACATGGGTGAGTGGAGGGGCAGAGGGACAGGGGCAGAAGGAGAGGGAGGAGGAGAAAAAGACTCTTCATTGAACTGGGAGTCTGATGCAGGATTTAATCCCAGGACCCTGAGATTATGACCTGAGCTGAAGGCAGAGGCTTAACCAACTGAGCCACCCAGGTGTCCCAAGGAACAATTAATATTAAGAAGCAAAGACTGGGGATACCTGGGTGGCTCAGTTGGTTAAGCCTCTGCCTTTAGCTCAGGTCATGATCTCAAGGTCCTGGGATTGAGTCCCGTATCAGGCTCCTTGCTCAGCAGGGAGCCTGCTTCTCCCTCTGCCTGCTGCTCCCCCTGCTTGTGTTCTCTCTCTCTCTCTGACAAATAAATAAAATCTTAAAAAAAAAAAAAGCAAAAATTACCATGTTGACAAAAACAAAATTGTTCTAAAAAAGTCAAGTTTGAGTTCTTACATACAAAAATAATTCAAAAATTCTAAATAAAATAATAGAAAGTCAAACTTAAAAGTGCATTGAATTATACTTTACCAAAAACAATTTATCTCAAGTATGCTATGGTTAACATTAACAAGATTTTATACACAATATGATAATTAAATATTAAATATATTATTATGCTAATGATATAAAAATAAAGCTATAGTTAATTTTAATTAATTAATTAGTAATTAACTATGCTAATACAGAAGCTGAAAAGTGATTTAAGAAACAATCCTATGCATATACATATTTTGATATGTAATAGTTGTGTCATACAAAATCTGTGGAGTAAAGAAGATATTCAAACAATGGATAGAAGCCTTTTCTTCTTCACATGCTAAATAAAAATATCAGCTGATCTTAAAACCAGAGCATATAAATAATCCATTAAAAAGACAGAAAACAAAAATTCTGTAAACATTAAAGGAAAATATAGATGAAATGTTTTAAAACTTGGAGTATGGAAAGCCTCTTTAATAACATTTAAAAGATAAAAGCCATATAGGAAATATTGAAATTTTTTTAAACTTTAAAATTTTTAATGACAATAAAATCCCACAATAATAAGCAGGTGATAAACAATATTTGAAAGATATAACAAAAGCAAATGCTTATTACCCAGAATATTTTGGAATTTTGACAAATTAAAAAAGAAAATATAAACAATATACATGCAAATGACATGAACAGGAAATTTTGGGAAAGTAAATACTGCTAGACAATATGTACAGGTTCTTAACATTACTGGTAATCAAAGAAATGCAAAACAGAGTGGAGCCACAGAAAAACAGGACCTGGTGCACATGCTTAATAATTAGTCTCCATGAATGGAATACTTTGTGGTTCCCAAGCTAAGACCAGGTTAGTCAGTTCAAACCAAAAGAGCAGGGTCTTATCTAAGGGGTGTACAAGGGGAAGGCATTGAGAAACAGGGGAGACTGTTGATTACAGACTGTTGGGGAAGTCATATCAGGAACTTACATTTAATCTTGACTCTTCTAGCTAACATCTAATGCATGCACTTGCATGAAGGTCTAGTGTCAGTTTAAGGTCACTGCAGTGGACTTAGCCAAACAAAATGGATGCTAAGGCAGCAATACCATGAGTAGCTTAGCTAAACTCTCCAGAGCTTGGAAGTATTTTAGTTAATTTTGGTCATTTTCAGCTCTTAGTACAGCAGCAGCTACCCATCCCTCATCCTTCAACCTCATGGCAGGAAGCCATGGATATTTTCAAGAAGCAACTTATATGCAGCTTATGAGAGGGAGGGTAGGCAAAAAGACCCTGTCTCTAAATATCAGGGATCTGTGCTCTGATTGCTGGTGGATAATTTTGATCCCAGAGGTTCACATAAAGTGCAAATGGCCTTGTTGTTACACATCCTGCCATTGTGGCAAGCCCCTCTTCCTCAGATTGAAGTGCCTTCTGAGAGGTTTAAGGGGTCAGTGTCCTATTTCTCTCTCTTCATTTTTTTCTTCTCCATCCCCCTTTTGGGAGCCAGCCAGACATTAAAAGATGATGGAAATTATTGAGTCTGAGGTAAGAAAGAAAAAGATTGAGGAGAAGTGAACAGAGCCTAAGAGATCTATGAGACACATCAAGTAGATCAATGTATGCATTCAGAGTGTTCCAGGAGAAGAGAGACAGAAAGGGGCAGAAAGAACATTTGAAGAAATCACAGCTGAAAACTGTAAATTTGAAGAAAGATATGAATATTAAAGTCCAAGAAACTCAACAAACTCTAAGTGAGATGAACTCAAAGATAATTTATAACCAAACTCCCAAACACAAAAGACAAAGAGGAAATCTTGAAAGAGGGAAGAAAGAAGTGACTTGAAACTTACAAGGCATATTCAATAGGAAATCAACAGACTTTTCATTAAAAACTTTGGAAGCCAGAAGACAGTGGGTTGTCATATTCAAAGTGCTGAAAGAAAGAAAAAAAGAAGTCCCGCCAATCAAGAATCCTACATATGGCAAAATTATTTTTCATAAGTGAAGAAGAAATTAAGACATTCCTAGATAAACAAAATCTGGGGAAGTTCATCATCACTAGATTTGCCCTGCAAGAAATGCAGTTAGAGGAAAGGGCAGTAGACAATAACTGAGCCATATGAAGTAAAGATCTCAGAGAGGTAAAGACATGGGCAATTAGAAAAGGTAGAATTATTGTAACAATGGTTTGTAACTTTGTTGTCGTTTTCTATATAATGTAAGAGACCAATACATTAAAAAATAGCAGTTGTTAATCTAAAAGCTAGTATTATTATAACTTTGTTCTGTAATTCCTCATTTTATTTTCTAAGTGATTTTAAAAACTATGAAATTAAAATAATTATTCAGGGCACCTGGGTGGCTCAGTCATTAAGCGTCTGCCTTCGACTCAGGTCATGATCCCAGGGTCCTGGGATCGAGTCCCACATCAGGTTCCCTGCTCAGCAGGAAGCCTGCTTCTCCCTCTCCCACTCTCCCTGCTTGTGTTCCTGCTCTCGCTATCTCTCTCTCTATCAAATAAATAAATAAAATCTTTAAAAAAATAATTATTCATTTATGTATGGGGCACACAATAGATAAAGATATAATTTTGTGACATTGACAACCAAAAAAGGTGGGAATGGATGTGTAAGGAGCAGAATTTTTTAATGTTTTTGAGGTTAAGCTGGTATGAATTCAAATTAGAGTATTTTAACTTTAAGATGTTAAATGTAATTCCCATGATAGCCACAATAAAAATAGCTATGAAATATACACAGAAGGAATGGGAAATCTAAAATTTTCACTACAAAAAATCAATTAAACACAAAAAAAGAGAGTAATTCAGGAAATGAGGAATAAAATACTTTAAGGCATATGGACAACAGGAATTAAAAAGATAAGTTCTTCCTTATCAATAATTTTTTAAATGTTAATAGATTAAACTCTCCAATCAAAAGACAGAGATTGGCAGAATGGACAAAAAAAAAAAAAATGCCTTGTCTAACTATATGCTGCCTATAAAAGACTCACTTTAGATCCAAAGACACAAATAGGATGGAAATAGGCTGAAAGTAAAAAGATGGAAAAAAAAAATTCCTTGCAAAGAGTAATAAAAATCTCAGGGGTAGCTATACTAATCTCAGAAGAAAATTCACCTTAAAACAAAAAATATACACAGCAACAAAAATATACAAGTAACAAAGTAAGACATCACATATTAATAAAGATTTCAATACAGCAAGAGGGTTAAACAATTATAAATGTTTGCATACCTAATAACAAACCATAACCATATTTGAATCAATAACTGACAACACTGAAGGGTAAAACAGACACAGTTCTATAATAATAACTAGAAACTTCAATACCTCATTCACAGTAAGACATAAGTAAAGAAACAGAGGACTTGAACAACACAACAAACCAACTAGATCTAACAGACATAAACAAAACACTCTACTCAACAGCAGAATACACATCTTCTCAAGTACACATGGATAGACTACATGGTAAGCCACAGATTAAGTGTCAGTAGATTTAAAGATAGAAATCAAACAAATATTTTCTCTGAGCATAATGAGATGAAGTTAAAAATCAATAACAAGAAAAACTGGAAAATCCACAAATTGGGGGCAGTTAACCAACACATACTTAAAAAATAAATGGACCAAAGAAGAAATTATTAGGGAAATTAGAAAATTCTTACAGATAAATGAAAATGAAAATACAACATACCAAAACTTATGAGATACAGCAAAAGCACTACTAGTAATGGGGAGTCTGTGTGTATTCTCTCACTTGATGATGCAAGTAAAAAAACTGTTGCTGCTGTTTTGGAATTAAATCCTCTTCTTGGTATTTACTTTTGAAAATAATCAAACATTGCTATTAGAAACATGTAAATGATTGTCTATCATCATATGGTTTGCAACGTTAGGAAATGAAAATTCGGTATTTGTCCAACAATAGAGGGCTATATCCCACCTTTGGAAGTAATGATTTAGGTCCAAGTGTAACAGCATGGGTAGATCTCTAGCTGATTTATAGCTTCCCATTTAGAGGTAATTTGAGGACTGTAGAAATCAGCAAGCAGAAGGGACCAAAGGGATACTGGAAACCTTTCAGTGTATTATATTCTGGAAATCATATGAAGATAGAGTGATCAAGTGGATGAGAACTGAGAACTGATTCTCATATTGACAAGTACTGTACTCATAGACTGTTACAGTTTGACTTCCTTCAGGAGCTGGGTATAAAGTCTGAAGGCAGTGCAATCAGGAAAGGGCGCAGAGAATTAGAATCAGAATGAGTAGTTATGGATGCAGGAAGGAATGAGTTGCATTGTTTTCTGTATTTCACTGAATGAGAAAATGATACTGGCCTCTAGTGTTAAGAGGAGTAGTGGCTTTAGACGAGACCAAGAACAGTTTATCCACGGTAACTGAAGGGAAGTAGGAATATATGAACAAAGATGCAATTAGGTAGAATTTACTTCCCCAAATATAGGAGAGTATTGAAATCGTTTAGCAATAGCAAGATCAGGATTGCCCACATTGTTGGATTTGTAGTGTTGAAGGAGTTGAGCTGGAAAGAAGAGGAATTGTAGGAGAGTGCAATACTTGGGATTAGGGAGGATTTGTAGTTATTAGCAATGACAATATCTGCGTGTGATCTTTGAGATATAAGCATTTGATGGGTGTTAGAAAGGAACATTGGATGAAAGGTCATAATGGATTCTCAAATGACCAAGAGTTATGCTGAGAACAGATAGCCCCAGTGGTTAAAACCTCTAAGCTATGAGAGATGTGGGTCAGGGGATTGTAGATAAAGACAACAGAAGGTAGACTGGGTATTATCATCTGATATTCCTAGAGCTAAACTGGGTAGCTAATATAAATTATGGATAAAGAAGGGGAAATGGCAGGTCAGGGAGCATATTTACCCCATTTCTAGTACTGTGAGGCTCAACCGAGTGAGAAATACAGAGTAAAATAGGAAAGGGTGTACCTACCACTTAAGCAAGCGATAGCAGAAGTAGATTATGCAGTGAAGTGCTAGATTTAAATTACAGCAGGATAATGTCTAAAGATAAATGAAAATTGGGGCTCCTGGGTGGCTCAGTCAGTTAAGCATCTGCCTTCAACTCAGGTCATGATCCCTGATTCCTGGGATTGAGCCCCAGTCTGGCTCCTTGCTCAGTGGAAAGCCTGCTTCTCCCTCTCCCTCTGCCTCTCCTCTCTGCTTGTTCTCTCTCTCAAATAAATAAATAAAATCTTGGAAAAAAAAAAAGATAAATGAAAGTTTATAATGGAATGTGTTCCCTAAACCAATCAGTGTTTTGTATACTTGTCTTTATAAAATATAATCCTTTCTATTTGTAAAATTGGATTTAGTCTTTAAATGTCTGATATGTTTTGAATATACAGATGCACATATAGAATATACACACTTGCACATATATAGTACCTATGTATTTGAACATGTAAGTAGTAACACGCATTAACTAACATATGTATTTACTGTGTTTCAAGCACTGGGTCAGTAACTATGGAAAGAGTAAAAATTAATCATAAATAATTTTAAATCTTAAGATTATAAGTTATTGGGAGAGTTGCTATCTCACGACTCATAAGTGATATAAATAAATAAATAATACAAGTTTCCTGACACTGAATAATCACAGGCTAGTTTGAGGAACACACATATAAACAAGTAAGTGATGGGCATGGAGTTATCTGAAATACCCTGGAAGGCTGAGGGAAATATTATTATGCTATTTAGACTGAGATAAGGGAGTTAGTAGAGAAGGAGTGAAAATTCAATTCAGATAGAGAAGAGTAAAAGATACATAGGAAAGGAGAATATTATGAAATTACAAACATAGGGCAGAGTACTAGCCATGTTGGTGTTCATAGCAAGGGAGATAAAAGCAAGTAACTATATAACTTTAGGGACATCAAGAAAAGTAACATTGAGATAGTTAATTTTTAAAAACCTCCATGTTCTCTTTAAAGATTTTATTTATTTATTTATTTTAGAGAGGGAGAGGGAGAGCAGGGGGAAGGAGCAAAGGGAGAGGGACAAGCAGACTCCCCTCTGAGCATGGAGACTGACCTGGGGCTCTATCCCACGACCCTGAGATCATGACCTGTGCAGAAAGCAAGAGTCTGAGGCTTAATGGACTGGTAGCCCCCCAGGTGCCCTTCTACCAATATCCTCTTTAAATAATAAGCTGTGTAATATCTAGAATTTTGCAAAGTTAATTAATAATATTTTGAAGACACTGGTGACTATAAATTATATCTAACCTCTGTCTAGTAACTAGTGAGTGATGAGACTGGATGTTATTCTACAGGACAAGCTAAATCTCTCAATATATTTCTTTGTACAGGATAACTTAATATATGCCAAATATAACCATGTATCAGCAAAACAATCTAGACTCTGAATAGTGGATCATACTCAGGAATCAAAGCAATACATGATAGCAATACATGATTGAATACATGCATGAAGATCAGGTTTAAGTTAAATATGATGCAGAAACTAGGGCCAATAAGTAAGACCCTGAGAATATACACAAATAAATATATATTCATATATGAACATGCATACTTACATATGAATTATGAATATGGTGTGTGTATACTTAATGCTAAGTCATTATTTTAATAAACCATGAAAAAATGATGGTAATGAAATCACTTAAATGAACACTGTATTTTAATAATTGCACATATTTTTAAAGCCATTTCATGCAAAATATGCATTCCCAGTAAACCAACCAAAATTTTAATTGCTGTTTTTTATTATGTCACACTTAGCCAAATTTCACTAACAATAATAATGTCAATCAAAGTGTAATTATGGGCTACACAGCACACAGAGGCATGAAATATAATTTCTTTGCTAGAGTTAAAAATGCAAGGAAGTTTGGTAAAATTATAAAGCTATGTCCAATCCCTTGTATTCCCATAAAATTAGTAGACATTAAGAATTTAATTTTTATTGTTCCCTTTGGTGCTTCATTGCAGATGTGAGCAAGTTATGAACTTTAGAAAAAGTAGTGTGTGGAGCAGGATCTTAATTAATTCACTGCATAAATTTTTCTCACTGTGCTCATTTCTTTGCCTACTACCAGCTTTATAAAGGAATCCAGGCAAGTTTCACATATTCCATTTGTTCTTAGGAACATTAACTTTTTTTAATCTAGAACACTGCCACCATTAAAAAAAGTATTACATGTTTATATGTAATAAATATAATATATACACATATATTATATTACATTGACTCTTTGAAGACATTAGGGCATTTTTCTGTGAACTTGTCCACATTTTGGATTTGTTTGTTTTTTAAAAAAATGATTAGATTCAAGTTAAACATCCTTGGTGAGTTCCTGCATAGATGAGATACTGTATCCTATATATTACATCACATCAGGATCAGACCAACATAATGTCACAGCTTCCACCATTATTGATGCTAGAATTGATTATTTAGTAAAGGCACTGCCAAATCATTCCCTTGTAAACATAGTACTACCCCATGCCCTCACAAAATACCTAGTAATCTGAACAGTGATATTCTGACATCTTACAAATTTCCTGTTTTTCAGTAATACTTTATTTAATGGGTATAACATTCTTGATTCTGTAATTATATGGAAATTACACACTGGCAATCTGAGCAGTGATATTCTGACATCTTACAAATTTCCTATTTTTCAGTAATACTTTATTTAATGGGTTTAACATTCTTGATTCTGTAATTACGTGGAAATTACACACTGGCAATCTTATTTTTTTTTCTTTTTTTACACTGGCAATCTTCTAATTTCTTTTATATCTATTAGCTGATAATCTCCTGTTAGGAAGAGTTTTCCTTTATTAACTGGAGATGAACTATGATTCCAACTAAAAATAACAGATAAATGCTAAATCATTGTCCTTTAAATTACATTTACTTAAATTTGTCAATGGTGTCTTTATATAACTGAGACAAAATTCTTATATTTGAAGTGAGAAATTGACTAAAAGTTTCTTGAAATTCCCTTGCCAGGTTATTTTACACATTGTGCAGTTCACAAACTCACAAAAAATTTTATTTTATTTATTTTTTATTATGTTAGTCACCATATATCACATCACCAGTTCTTGATGTAGTATTCCATGATTCATTGTTTGCGTATAACACCCAGCGCTCCATGCAGTACGTGCCCTCTTTAATACCCATCACCAGGCTAACCCATCCCCCCACCTCCCTCCCCTCTAGAACCCTCAGTTTGTTTTTCAGAGTCCATAGTCTCTCATGGTTCATCTCCCCCTCTGATTCCCCCCCTTCATTTTTCCCTTCCTACTATCTTCTTTTTTTTTAACATATAACGTATTATTTGTTTCAGAGGTACAGGTCTGTGATTCAACAATCTTACACAATTCACAGCGCTCACCATAGCACATACCCTCCCCAAATGGCAGTTTCTCCTATGGTGACCGTAAGAGAAATGTCTTTATTAGTTGATCCCAGGTAACCTCCACAAAATCTTCCTGAGCAGAAGAATCAGAGAATAATCAACCAGAATTGGAATCTAATGATAAAGTAATTATCCATTACTCATAAAAGTATAAAAATGCAGCCTTAGTATCGGAAGATTATAGTTGTGATCACCAAAGGGTTACTACTTATGTGACTTTGAATGAGTCATATAAAAGTGTTCTCAGAATAATTTTATATTTGTATAAATAATGAGGAAATTTCTTACCTTATAGGGATGCTAGTCAAAACTTAATATATATGCAAGAGATTCTTATTTGTTGGGAATGTAAGGGAAAGCCATTTGGAATATGGTTTGCTAGTATCTTCTAAAGCTGAATGCATGCATACCCGATAGCCCTGCAATTAAACTCCTAGGTATAGATAGCATCATCAGAAATGCATATATATTCACAATTACATATGTATAAGGATATTGATAATAACACCACTTCATACAAATTTTAAAAGTAGTAAAGATTTATCTGTGTATTAGAAGGTTTCCCTTTGGGAGGAAGTGACAAAAAAGATACAAGGGGCACTCTGAATCAGTTATATTTAGGGTTACTCTGCTTCTTTATTGATGGCTTTTTAAAATTAATCGCGGACATGTTCACTTTTTAAAAATTGAGCTCTACAAAATTCATACTTTTTGTATTTATGTTGTACTTTTAAAGAGTGTTAAAAATTTTATGTAAAACATCTAATAGTGTTTGACACATAGAAGGTAATTGGTAAATGTTCCTTTCCCACTTTCCTGTAATGAAGGTGTGGAAATGACAAACTTAGACAATCCCTTTGGCCAAAGCTGCATCACTTCGCAAAAACACAATTGGTTTTATTTTCCGTACATCTGTGCTCAAAGACAAGTAATCTGTCCATATACTGTATTCCAGTAGATTTGTCTATGGATAAATCTTGTGTTACAGAACACTCACTTTGAAACTTAGAAATGACATTTCAAAGTCCCAGGGGAATTACATAGAGCCCGTTCTCTCTATTATCCACTAGAAATGAGATATCTGGCCTGAAACAGACTAGTTTTGGAATTCTTTGTGATGCTGCATTGTCAAATTTTAATAGATACATTGTGTTTTCAGATCTTAAAATTTTTAAAGCACAGTTGCTCACCATACCATTGTATGGTTAAAATTTTAAAATGATATAAAAAAGATCTGTACTAATTTAAAATGAAATCTGTAAATTTATTTGTAATTGTGACTAATATAGTGTAATTTACATAATAATCACTTTACTTAAAATGCATATGCTTATGTTTAATAACTGATTTCCTCCAATTATATACATATATTGATGAAAATATTTAGAATTGAAAATTTGGATTTTAATAAAATTAAATTATAAAATTATCATATTTTATATATAATGTACATATTTATTTCACCATTATTCATAGAAACCAAAGCTTTTGATATTTTAATTTCAATTAGAGTAGGTCTACATAATATCAACATAACTTGGTTTAAAAATGACATTTTTCTTGAGGCACTTGGGTGGCGCAGTGGATTAGGTGTCTGGCTCAGGGCCCTGATCTCAGAGTCATGAGATCCAGCGCCCAGACGGGCTCCCCACTCAGCACAGAGTCTTTCTTCCTCTCCCTCTGCCCCTCCCCCCATGTTCTCTCTCTCGCAAATAAATAAATAAATAACATTTTTTTAAAATGACATTTTTCTTAATTTTGGTGATACAAATTAACACTACTGTTTTTCTTATTGAATTGATTTATTATTGAACTGAAGTAATTTTTTAAAATATTTATAAGTGCTATGTTATATTTTATGGGAATGTTTATTTAATTTAGGTTTTTAAGTAATTAACATTGATTGAAATGATGAAAAGGAAAAATATAGATGTTTTTAAATATGCCCTTTCATTATCTCTATTAGCAAAAGGGTATGGGTACACAGCTTTATTACATAAATATAGAATCTATTGTCTACATTATGAAATTTAAAAATCCACATTGCAACATAGAAAACACATATTTGTATTTATACATTTTTAAGGACAAGTAAATCAATTGGAGCAGACCTAAATTAAATAACAACATGAAAAATAAGATCTCTTAGAATTATATATTTTGTTTTATAAGGCACCAGCCATTTTAATTATAAATATTTTATATTGACCCAATTTTACACTACTCCCCATGACATTTAACTTATGAATTGGCAATGTGCATTATTTTATGCTTTTCAAATGTCACATAATCTGATTTTAACTATATGTAAAAACTGATCCCTCTTGGCAATGAAAAGTAGAGTATTAGTGAGAAAAATGTTTTTAATTCCTCAGAATTTCTGCTTTACCATGTTTACCAATCACAGATGCTCAATTTTAAATATTCATCAACATGAAAATCATACATTATAAATTATTTCCAAGAAAGGCTAGATAAAATGTAAGTAGTGAAGTATTTAATGATATTAAAAGAGAAATATTAAAAGCTATCTTTCAAATGAAGATAATAAGAATTAGAGCATGTTACTAAATTTAGCTGAAAGATTACTTGAGGTCAATTCTGGTAGATATTTTATAATCCATGTTTATTCTAGAACTATTTCTAAATATAATTGAAGGGACATACTTTAATTGAAATTGGCATGATAAAAATATAGTCTATTAAACTCTGACATGATTACACACTATACTAAAAATTATTTCTAAAAATCTCCTTGTGGTGACACTATATATTATTCATTATATATTTAACTGCTGCTTGTCATAACTATGCAATAATTTTCAGCTACATTTTCTAAAGTAGATATTTTTAAGTTCTGACAATCTAAGTTCCTGAAAAGTTTCCCATTATGGTTCCTTTGCTTTTTTTTTCCCTCAGACCACACTTTCTATCAAAATCATATATAAGTTAGCATATCATTTTACCTCTAACTTTAGAGTATATCCATAATAGTCCCTTTATGTCTTTCTTTTGTTTCCATACTAGACACATTTATCAAGTTCATAAGAATATTTCACTTGGACTATTATAATAGAATCTTGTCTGATCTTCCTTCTTTTATTTTTCATGTCTTAAAATAATTTTCCCATGGCTATTGGAATAAACTTGTTAAAGTATAATTCATTCTACTTACCCTCTTAAACCCTTCTAATAACATAGTAGGTATTTTTCTTTTTAAAATGTCTTTATGATAATTATCACGGTCTTCATTTACATTAAGTATTTGAGGCGATTCTTCTCACATTATAAAGCAGGGCTCAATCTGAAAATGCCCGGTGTTCTTTTTCAGGTTTTCCTGCAGTTAAGAGTGTTGGAACATGATGTAGGTAGACTCTGCTGATCATGTGTTAACTTGGAAACTACTTGAAAGCTATATCACTGTCTATCTACATTAGAATATAAACACTGTTAGAGAAAGGACCTAATCTGGCTTGGTTACTCTTAAATCCCCAGCATCTTGACCAATTTCTGCCTCATGACAAGACTATAAAAAACTGATAGAACGCATGCATGAATGATGATAAATATATTCTCTACAGATAAAATTTAATTCTAATTAGAATGGCATTTATTTTTTAAACTATAGTAATATGTCAAAGCCCACCTGATTATTTTCATGTCTTTAAAGTGTGCTTATTAAATAAATGTAATGGGAAGGGCGCCTGGGTGGCTCAGTCGTTAAGCGTCTGCCTTCGGCTCAGGTCATGATCCCAGGGTCCTGGGATCAAGCCCCGCATCGGGCTCCCTGCTCTGCGAGAAGCCTGCTTCTCTCTCTCCCACTCCCCCTGCTTGTGTTCCCTCTCTCGCTGTCTCTCTCTGTCAAATAAATAAATAAAATCTTTAAAAAAAAAATAATAGTAATTTCCAAAAAAAAAAAATAAATAAAATAAATAAATAAATAAATAAATAAATGTAATGGGAAATTATTTTGCAAATGATTCTATTTATTAAAATTAAAGTGTATGAAGAGTTCTCCCAAGATCTTACTTGATTTTTAAATTTGTTTTAACAATAACATTTATCCCGTAGCAGTATCCCTAAAAAATGCAGATTTTAAAAGAAATTGAGAAGGAAGATATAAAAACAGTGTGATACATCAATAATTTATTTTTTCTTTCTTTCTTTCTTTCTTCTTTCTTTCTTTCTCTTTCTCTCTATTTATTTGACAGAGAGAGACACAGCAAGAGAGCGAACACAAGCAGGGGGAGTGGGAGAGGGAGAAGTAGGCTTCCTGCTGAGCAGGGAGCCCGATGCGGGGCTTGATCCCAGGACCCTGGGATCCTGACCTGAGCCAAAGGCAGACGCTTAATGACTGAGCCACCCAGGCGCCCCCCTTCCTTTCTTTCTCTTTCTTTCTTTCTTCTTTCTTTCTTTCTTTCTTTCTTTCTTTCTTTCTTTCTTTCTTTCTTTCTTTCTTTCTTTTTTTCTTTCAATTCAATTAATTAACGTATAGTGTATTATTAGTTTCAGAGGTAGAGGTCAGTGATTCATCAGTCTTTTTGTTTAATCAGTCTTATAAAATACCCAGTGCTCATTAGGTGCCCTTAATGTCCCTCAGCCAGTTGCCCCATCCCCCTACCCCCTCCCCTCCAGCAACTCTGTTTGTTTCCTATCATTTAGAGTCTCTTACCATTTGTCTCTCTGATTTTGTCTTGTTTTACTCCTATGATCCTCTGTTTTGTTTCTTAAATTCCACATATCAGTGAGATCTTATGATAATTGTCTTTCTCTGATTGACTTATTTCACTTAGCATAATACCCTCTAGTTCCATCCACATCGTTGAAAATGGCAAGATTTCATTTTTTTCGATGACTGAGTAGTATTCCATTGTATATATATACCATATCTTCTTTATCCATTCATCTGTCGATGGACATCAGGGCTCTTTCCATAGTTTGGCTATTGTGGACATTGTTGCTATAAACATTGGGGTGCAGGTGCCCCTTCAGATCACTACATTTGTATCTTTGGGGTAAATACCCAGTAGTGCAATTGCTGGGTCATAGGGTAGCTCTATTTTCAACTTTTTGAGGAACCTCCACACTGTTTTCTAGAGTGGCTGCACCTGCTTGCATTCCCACCAACAGTGTAGGAGGGTTCCCCTTTCTCCACATCCTCGCCAACATCTGTTGTTTCCTGACTTGTTAATTTTAGCCAGTCTGACTGGTGTGAGGTGGTATCTCATTGCGGTTTTGATTTGTATTTGCCTGATGCCTCATGATGTTGAGCATTTTTTCATGTGTCTATTGACCATTTGTATGTCTTCTTTGTAGAAATGTCTGTTCATGGGGCGCCTGGGTGACTCAGTCATTAAGCGTCTGCCTTCAGCTCAGGTCATGATCTCAGGGTCCTGGGATCTAGCCCTGCATCAGGCTCCCTGCTCAGCAGGAAGCCTGCTTCATCTTTCACACTCCCCTTGCTTGTGTTCCCTCTCTCGCTGTCTCTCTGTCAAATAAATAAAATAAAATCTTTAAAAAAAAAAAAGAAATGTCTGTTCATGTCTTCTGCCCATTTCTTGATTGGATTATTTGTTCTTTGGGTGTTGAGTTTGATAAGTTCTTTATAGATTTTGGATACTAGCCCTTTATCTGATAAGACATTTGCAAATATTTTTCTCCCATTTTTTTCAGTTGTCTTTTGGTTTTGTCAACTGTTTCCTTTGCTGTGCAAAAGATTTTTATCTTGATGAAATCCCAATAGTTCATTTTTGCCTTTGTTTCCCTTGCCTTTGGAGATGTGTCTAGCAACAAGTTGCTGAGGCTGAGGTCACAGAGGTTGCTGCTTTTGTTCTCCTCTAGGATTTTGATGGATTCCTGTCTCACATTTAGGTCTTTCATCCATTTTGAGTCTATTTTTGTGTGTGGTGTAAAGAAATGGTCCAGTTTCATTCTTCTGCACATGGGTGTCCAATTTTCCCAACACCATTTGTTGAAGAGACTCTTTTTTCCATTGGATACTTTCCTGCTTTGTCAAAGATTAGTTGCCCATTGAGTTGAGAGTCCATTTCTGGGCTCTCTATTCTGTTCCATTGATCTATGTGTCTGTTTTTGTGCCATTACCTTACTGTCTTGATGATTACAGCTTTGTAATAGAGTTTGAAGTCCAGGACTGTGATGCCACTGGCTTTGATTTTCTTTTTCAACATTCCTTTGGCTATTTGGGGTCTTTTCTGGTTCCATACAAATTTTGGGATTATTTGTTCTAGTTCTGTGAAAAAAAGTTGATAGTATTTTGATGAAGATTGCATTGAATGTATAGATTGCTCTAGGTAGCATAGACATTTTAACAATATTTGTTCTTCCAATCCATGAGCATGGAATGTTCTTCCATTTCTTTGTGTCTTCCTCCATTTCTTTCTGAGTGTTCTATAGTTTTCTGAGTACAGATCCTTTGCCTCTTTGGTTAGATTTATTCTTAGGTATCTTATGGTTTGGGGGGCAGTTGTAAAGGGGATTGACTCCTCTTCATTTGTTTCCATGATTTTTTAAAATTCTTCTTTAATTTCCTGGTTGACCCATTTATTCTTTAGTAGGATGCTCTTTAGCCTCTATGTATTTGAGTTCTTTCCAAATTTCCTCCTATGATTGAGTTCCAGTTTCAAAACATTGTGGTCTGAAAATATGCAGACAATGATCCCAATCTTTTGGTACCAGTTGAGATCTGATTTGTGACCCAGTATATGATCTATTCTGGAGAATTTTCCATGTGCACTTGAGAAGAATGTGAGTTCTGGTGCTTTAGGATGGAATACTCTATATATTCCTGTGAAGTCCATCTGGTCCAGTGTGTCATTCATAGCCCTTGTTTCTTTGTTGATCTTCTGCTTAGATGATCTGTCCATTGCAGTGAGTGGGGTGTTGAAGTCCCCTACTATTATTGTATTATTATCAATGTGTTTGTTTAATTTTGTTATTAATTAGTTTATATAGTTGGCTGCTCCCATGCTAGGGGCATAAATATTTACAATTATTAGTTCTTCTTGTTGTATAGACCTTTTAATTATGATATAGTGTCCTTCCTCATCTCTTATTACAGTCTTTGGTTTAAAATCTAATTTGTTTTATATAAGGATTGCCACCCCAGCTTTCTTTTTGATGTCCATTAGCATGATAAATGGTTTTCCATTCCCTCACTTTCAATCTGGAGGTGTCTTTGGGTCTAAAATGAGTCTCTTGCAGACACATATCAATGGGTCTTTCTTTTTTATCCAGTCTGATACCTTGTGTCTTTTGATGGGGCATTTAGCCCATTTACATTCAGAGTGACTGTTGAAAGATATGAATTTAGTGCCATTGTATTACCTGAACAGTCCCTGTTTCTGTATATTGTCTCTGTTCCTTTCTGGTCTATGTTACCTTTGGGCTCTCTTTGCTTAAAGAATCCCCTTTAAAATTTCTTGCAGGGCTGGTTTAGTGATCACAAATTCTTTTAGTTTCTGTTTTTCCTGGAGGCTTTTTATCTCTCCTTCTATTTTGAATGACATCCTTGCTGGATAAAGTATTCTTGGCTGCATATTTTTCACATTTAGCACCCTGAATATCATGCCAGGCCTTTCTAGCTTGCCAGGTCTCTGTGGATAAGTCTGCTGCCAGTCTAATGTTTCTACCCTTGTAGGTTACAGACCTCTTGTCCCGAGCTGCTTTCAGGATTTTCTCTTTGTCTCTGCAATTTGCAAGTTTCACTATTGTATGTTGGGGTGTTGACCTATTTTTATTGATTTTGAGGGTGCTTCTCTGTTCCTCCTGGACTTGAATGCCTGTTTCTTTTCCCATATTAGGGAGGTTTTCTGTTATAATTTGCTCCAATATACCTTCTGCCTCTCTCTCTCTCTTTTTCTTTCCTCTTCTTCCGAGATCCCAATTATTCTAATATTGTTTCATTTTATGGTATCACTTATCTCTCGAATTCTCCCCTCATTCTCCCCTCTCTTTTTCTCAGCTTCTTTATTTTCCATCATTTTGTCTTCTATATCACTAATTCTCTCTTCTGCCTCATTAATCCTAGCAATTAGAGCCTCCAGTTTTTATCGCCTCTCATTAATAGCCTTTTTGTTTTTGACTTGATTAGATTTTAGTTCTTTTATTTCTCCAGAAAGGGATTCTCTAGTGTTTTCTATGCTTTTTTCAATCCTGGCTAGTATCTCTATAATTGTTATACTGAACTCTAGTTCTGACATCTTACTTATATCCATACTGATTAGGTCCCTGGCAGTCAGTACTATCTAGTTCTCTTTTTTGAGGTGAGTTTTTCAGTCTTGTCATTATGTCCAGAAAAGAATAGATGAACAAGAGAACAAAATACTAAAATGGCAAAACAACCCCAGAGAAATATACACTAAACAAATCAGAAGGGACCCAAAACAAACAAACAAACAAACAAAAGAATATAATCAGACAGGTGAACAGAACAGAGTAATACACTGGATCCTGTACATATTTTGGATGTATTTTGGTCTGTTTGTTAGAAAACTAGATCCAAAAATTGTAAAGAAAGAAAAACATATATGTGCAAAAATGAAATTAAATACACTGAAAGGATAATTAAATTAAATTAAATTAAATTAAATTAAATTAAATATGCTGTAAAAATGAAAATTAAAAATATTTAAAAAAAGAGTTGATAAAATAAGAAATTGGTTAAAAAGGAAAGAGAAAAAATGAAAATTCAAAGACTAAAGAATCATGGAAATAAAACCATGAATTCTATATTCTATTTTCCCCTAGTGCTAGGGTTTTGCAGTTCTGTGTGATCAGTAAACTTTGTCTTGGCTGGATATTCTCACTGATCTTCTGGGGGAGGGGCCTGTTGTGCTGATTCTCATGTGTCTTTGCCCAGGTGGAACTGTATCGCCCTTGCCAGGGGCCCGGTCTCAGTGTAAGTGGCTCTGGATTGCTCAATGTGACTTTTGTTCCCTGAAGCCTTTCCACACTGCTTTAGAAGATGAGAATGAAAAATGGCAGCCTCCCAATCTCCAGATGGAACTGAAAGCTAGGGGCCCCACTCCTCAGTGTGCCCTCAGGGAAAAGCAGTCAAACACTCTTGTCTCCCTGGTCTCTGACCACACTCTGTGCTCACCTAGCCAATGACCGAGCATTTCTATCTCAGACACATGACCCCTTTTGTAGTCTCTAAACTCTGCCAACTCCTGCAGTGTACACTCACACAGCCCCACCTGGGGGTGGAAAGGCAGTCTCCTGGCAGTTCTACCGCTTGCTGGGCTGGGCCCCTGCTTGGAGAACTGTTGACCAACCATTGCTGGGGTTTGTAATATATGGCAACCCTGAGCTGAGAGCCCACTCCTGCGCTTGCTGATTGTAGCCAGCTTCCCCACTCTGATGCTTCTGAACTCTGTCACAGTCAGGCACCCCCAGTCTTCCTGTGACCCTGGGGATCCTGAGACCACACTGTCCCACCTAGGATTCCACCCCATTTTGCCACCTGAGTGCCTTTCAGGCAGGGACTTCCCTCACCAGGGCAGACTTTTTAAAGTTCTGATTTTGTGCCCCACTGCTATATCACTTTCAGTGCTGGCTGATGGAGCCTCCCTCCCCCCACAGTTGATCTTCCCATATATCGCCTTGGATTCACTTCTCTGCACTTCCTATGTTGCAAAAAGTGGTCGCTTTTCTATTTGTAGAGTTGCAGCTAATCTTTTCTTAGATCTCCAACTGATTTTGTAGGTGTTCAGAATGTTTTGATAGCTATTTAGCTGAATTCCTGGCACTAGATAAAACTAAGATCTCCTACTCCTCCACCATCTTGGACCTATCCACCAATAATTTTTTAAAATAATAATGCAAGGTCCATTAAACAACCTATAATATGATTTGCTATATTCATTTTTGTTAATTTTGAAATGTGTTTTCACTTATTCTTTTATTTACCTTTATTTTTATTGAGGTATAATTGACATATTACATTAGTTTCAGATATACAACACAATGATTCAATATTTTTATATATTGCAAAATAATCACCACAGTAAGCTAGTTAACAGCTGTCACTATACATAGTCACAAAGTTCTTTTTTTCTTGTGAGAGGACTTTTAAGATCCACTCCCTTAGCAACTTTCAAATATGCAATAGAATATTACTACCTATATTCACTATACTGTACATTCATCCCAAGACTTAATTATTTTATAACTGGAAGTTTGTATCTTTTGATGTGAGAAATTCCATTTTCTGAAGCATTGAAGCAAGAATTGAGAAAATTAATAACCAAGACAAGAGAACTTTTGTTGCAGTAAGAATTTCATATATAATTTTTAACAAAATTTAAGGGATAATTTTTAAAATCTTTTTTTTTTAATTGCAATATTCTTGGACTTTCTTAAATTTCATGCACCAGTGAGAAAAAAAAAAAAATCATTATAGGTTTATGAAATTCCATCACATTCTGTTTCTCCTTTTTTCTTCTCTTTTCCTCTTTTTCTTTCTCATCTCATTCTTCTCATCCTTTTCATCTTCTTAGGCTTCTTCTATTTCATATTCCTATTTCTGCTGCTTTTCTTCCTCCTCCTCTTTCATTTTTCTTTTTCTTTCCTCCCAAGTTATAGTACTAACAAAAAGCAATAACAAAACAAAACTGACTTAAAAATAAACTACATTATCAATGTGGTTATCTCATATTTCAATAATAATTTGTCTATTAAAGAATTTTAGAGGTGTTAGTTGAATAATTCATTAATTTAATAATTATGCTTTTGTAAGATTTATAATCCTACTAAAATGTCATAAGTAATAAAGGAACATAATAAAGAATCAAACAAAATTAGCATTACAAAAATATATGTAACACAAACCTATTTTATCTCAAAAATAAAGGAAATTCTTATATAAAAAATAATTTAATTGATATACAAAAACAATCATCCTAAGATTATTCTTTTATTTGTCCAAATGTTTTTGGAAATCCTCAACTCACATAACTAATTTAAAAATTAGCTTAAACAAAAGTATTTTTTATATGTGATGAATCATACATATGATAAACTTAACTGACATTATGTTTGCTGAGGAAAATCAAAGCAATACTCCATAATTATTTGACTCATGTATCCCTTTTAAATTTGTTGAAACTTTGGTTTTTGTCGAGGAAGCAAAAATGTTTTATAAGTGATTTTATTTACTTTTTTTTTTATCAGTTATACTTCATAGTGGTAAAAATTAATCTATCTTGAATGAATTGCTTGTGTCTTATTTACTTTTGATCTCTGTATGAATTTTGTTGTTTTTGGTGCTGATTACTCACAACCACAATTTATTAAAATGCAGCCAATTAATTAGTTCATGTAAAATTATTTAGCAACCGTATTAATTTACTAAATAAGATAATATGAACTTACTATACTGTTATTGGTGTATTTAATTTGACTGAAGGATAGTTAAGGTAAATTAATTGATTTCTTTTCTGCTGTAACAATACAATGGCTTAACAATGAGTCCTGAATATCTCAGTTCAATCTGCCATCACATGAGGTCTTCCTGTGATAAGCACATATCCAAAATTAAAAGAGAAAGTATTAGTATAATTGGAAAAAACAAAAACAAAAACAAACCTCCCCTGTAGCCAATAAGCTCATAAATTGTCAGAGGATAACATAAAGGGTAGAAAAAAAGCAACAAAATAGAAAAAAAAAAACAACAGGCTTTTCACTACAACATACATGATAAAGAGAAATCTTACCACTTGGGTACTAATTAATTATAAAACCCTTAGAAATAGAAAATGAGAAAAAGGCATAAAAATGCAAATTACAAAATTACAAAATTTCCACAAAACTCATAGAAAAAATACTTAACCTCACTATCACAAAAAATTCTCAGTGTGCTCCTTTTGCCTATACAGTTGATAAAGTTTTTGAAGACATAGGTTTGAGGAAAATTGAGGATTAGAATGGCCGTCATTGTAGTGGACATGAAAACTGATACAACCTCTCTAGAAAACAATTTTTTAAAAAGGCAACAAATAACCACATGAGTTGGTTTAAGCTACTCTAAAAAGAGACTTAAAATACTCCTCTTCAGACAACTAAAAAGAAATATGAAATACTATGGTTCAGACAAGAAATATATATTTCTCATGTAACAGTCTAGAGATATGTAATCTCAGGGCAGGTAGTCATTTTTAATTGATAAAATATCATTTTTAAATGATAAGATCATTCAGTGACCCGTATTCCTTCCATTTTATTTTTCTGTCACCATCCCCAAGAAATGCGTTGTCATCTGCCTGAACAAATACAGGTCATCACCACATCTGTGCAACAGGAACAGGAAAAGGTTAGATAATCACATGTCTAATGTGCTAAGGTCAAGATCCACTAAAGGTAATTACAGTTGTCACTTAAGTCCCATAGTTGCAGTCTTAGACACATAACCCATAGCTATGTGCAGGTAACATTGGCCAAGGAGTTCTATACCTAGGTAATTAGCATGACTTTATTTTTAGTGAAAATTTCTTGTTTTCGATGAGTTCTATAAAAGTTACCACACTCAAAAGACTTTTCTGGTCATAGTTCTTAGACTTATAGAATATCTTCCTATATTTAATATTGCTTATGTTCTGCTCAGCTTTCTCTCTCACCATGAATTCAGTGGTAATAATTTCATGCCATCTGAAAACTCTTATTTTGATCTATGCAACTGGGCTGGCAACCACTGTTTGCATAAATAAAAATAATGCAATTCACTTCCAAAAGACTGAACAGCAGAGCTCTTTTTTTTTCTGATACTGAATCTTTTTTTCTGATACTGAATCCTCAAATTTTGTACTTTCACAAAATTTTTATTGCATGTTGCAGGCAAAACATTGCTTTTGTAGGAGAACTTTATTACATTCCAAATATGCTTGCAAACTTGCATTCTGCCTACTTTCTCTAGAGTTATAATTTCCATAGGCTTATAATTTGCTTTCCAATTTATTACAGGTGGAATTTACATCACACTTTTGCAATGATATAACAAAGATCATAAATCTTCATGTCCTCATTCGTTGTTTTCTTGTTGTCCAATGACCAAATAGCAAGTCATTGACATATATTTTCAAGTATGTTCAGAACATATGTTCATATGTTCTGCCGCCCCCACTCATCTGCCCTAGAGTACTCTGTATATAAGGATGAATTAGAGTTGTCATTTTCTTCTCACTGGATGTTTATTATTTTAAAGATTTGATCTCTTCATACGTCTGTGGAGCAGCCCTCCGTCTCCCAACTATATAGTAGTCTTACATAGTGTTGTGTTGTGGGATTACCATTTGCTCTGACATTCATTGGATGGAACCACCCTCTGGCTGTGGCTGCCTGGCCCAGGGGCCAGTGCGCTGGGCCTGCCAGGGCCAGAGCTGAGCGGTGTCCAAAAAAGTTATTGGTTGTGACTGGGAAAAAAAATTCTTTATATGTCCAATACTTTATATGTTATATCTAGCAAAGCTATAGCAAAGATACTACAAAATAGAGTTAGTTAAATAATAACAATTTCATTATTTTTTACACAGTTCTATGATAGCCTGGTAGTGGTGTCAGAGGGGGTGGATCTAGAGCAGCAGATAGCTCTATAATAATTTCAGTCATGCCACCATGCCACTTTCATCTCTGGTTCCACTAAAATTGTTACTATTATTCAGGCAATGAAAATGGAGAAAGAGATGGTCCAATCAGTGCACTTGGTAATATACTCAAGAAACAAAATTGTAGAAAATTAATAAATAAAAATAAGTGAATGGAGTCTCAGTAGCAGTATAATGAAAGAACTCCACCAACTATATATTCCTACATAGAACCAGTTCATACAGGCTCTTACTTTATTTTTTTTTTAAAGATTTTATTTACTTATTTGACAGAGAGAGAGAGATAGCAAGAGCAGGAACACAAGCAGGGGGAGTGGGAGAGAGGGAGAAGCAGGCTTCCCGTGGAGCAGGGAGCCTGATGCGGGACTCGATCCCAGGACCCTGGGATCATGACCTGAGCCAAAGGCAGATGCTTAACGACTGAGCCACCCAGGCGCCCCAGGCTCTTACTTTAGTTTGTGGCAAATCTCAATCCTATCTTTTGTTGTTTTCATTAAATAAGTATTGGTTTCAACTCATTTCTTTCATCAGTTTTAGCAAATATTTTGATAAATAAGAGATTTATCTTTTTTTTTAATTAATGTATATTATTGGTTTCCTCAAAGGAAAATATTTTATAATGTAGTAATCAATCAAATAAGTAACTAACATAAATTGAGACTTTAAAAACATTTTTCCTGTTCTTTTTCTAAAAGCAGTCTACAAGCACCACTGAAAACACTTTGAGTCCACCAGACACTTTTATTAACACTATCTCAAATTTATTCTCTAAAGAAGCCCCCACTAAAAGGAACCAAGATCCATGACATTGTACTGAGTCCACATTTTTAGCAGGATGTGTCTGAAATATCTATCTGTGTCACAAATTCTATTATGGTGATGAGAATGGATGCAATTTATGATTGCATGGATGTAATATTATTATTTATTATTAGTAGAAGTAGTGGTAGTAGTTATATCTAGTGAAAATGGTTTTGTTAAGTCTCTTGACTCAGAATGATACACAAATGTTCAAAGGTAACATAAAAGTATCAAATGGTAATTTCATAACAATAAGAGTAAATATGATACCTTAGGTTTAGTATTTGTGGATAGTGATAAGAAAGGTGATTACATATTTTTGGCAGATAGTTTATAATGCATATGTGAGCGTGGAGGGGTGTGGTGGGTCAGTGTGTGAATAAAATTAACTAGAAAATATTAATACATTTAACAAAAAGTCTAATCAATAGACCAATCATCACAATTACCAATTTAAAAAAGTTTGTATATGTGTGCTAAAATGATAAATTAACCACATATCCCAAGGAATAAGATTAACTGCATGGATTCAATCCTCATCTTCATGCAAATGAAACATCTAGATACCATATTAATTATTATGAGATTCTGATTAGGAAAAAAGAAACATCCAATAAGACTGAGATTCATGGTGCATATATCATAATGACAGAATAATGAGTTAGGCAATGTTGGTCATGTGAAAGTTAATGTGTATATCATTTCTAAAAAATACATTCAGTTTAAAGCATTAAATATGTGTGAAAGTCATGAACTTGGACAGCCACTGAACTAACGACTGAAATTAAAACTTGCTCAGTGTTGGAAAACTTTGCAATAAAAATTGGTTCTTTGACCTGACATGAATTAATTGGTTTACCTCCAGATCATGCATTAACGGATATTATGAAATGACAGTTATCTTTTCATAAGATTGTTGGAACACTTAAGAGATTTACAAAAATCAGATAAAATTATTACCGCTCTAGAAATAAGATAATGTGAAAAATGATTGTGATATTTTGTATGTGTTCTAGTTCTGTGGTGGAGTACTATGCTATTATGTATTGATACAGAGGTATATTCAGCATGTATGAAATACAAACACTGCTCATGCTGTCTTCTCAGAACCCAATACTTACATTAAATAAAACAAAACAGGGAAGGAAAAATCAAATCACTGTAAAAACATTATATATATACATATATAATATAGATTAATTATAGATTACAATATATATTTTCAATACATGCGATCTTTTCCATATCCTCTTGCAATAAAGTTTTCTCCTAATGACTATGATCTTTTATAAGATATATTGCTATCGGTTGCTGTGTTCTTGATTCCAACTTTCTCCATCCCTCACTTTTTTCAACTTTACACTCAGCATAATGATTTAAATAGTTAATTCATTTGTTGTTTCCAACTTAATAGTGTTAGATATCTCAATCCTGTTACCCACAGAATACAACCAAATGGAAAGGGTAGTTGTATTTGCAAGAGAAGTTCATTTAGTCATTTTTGACTGTGTTGAGGAACTAATTATTCTTTTAATGTCTGCATAAGTCAAACAAAACAAGAGGAAAATGGAGTAATGCATTCATTTTTGTTTGTAACAATGTTATGAACAATATTAAACTACCATTTACCATATAATTTTAAATATGTATATATATGTGTGTGTGTGTATATATATTTAGACTTTGGATGTCATACTCCAAAAATTTCTCTTTAGAAATAAACTTGCCAATGCTTATCCATTTCTTTGAAGCCTTCATGAGGTGTTTCTTCTACTAAAATACCTTATGTGGTATACCTCATAAATAATTATATTTTTCAACATTTCAGTATGTGAACAGAGTAGTGATTCAACAACATTAGATGTATCAGAACAATTTAACACTCAGAAATTTCCTTCTAAGACATAAGCTGTTTTCTTTTTTACCCATAGAAAATAGCATCAGAGACTATGGGAATTTTTTGTGGCTTTATATTTTATGAAAAAGGAATGTGTGCCAGTTTACATGGAGTACCAATTTAGAATGCCTTGTAGCACTATCTTTTCAAGTAAGTCTAACTTACAGTTTTTCCTTTATACCAATTGCCACATTAAATAGCCCCGAAACATAGTATTTCAACTTTCTTCACTACCAGAAATATAATTTTACATAATACAAAGTTTATGCAAATGTAATTCTGGAAAATGCATTATTTCAATTTTTTTGTCTGACTTTGTTATATTGTGGTTCTCTCTTTGTTATATTGTGGTTGTTTTGTTTTTTAGAGATTAAAATTAATATTCTGAATTTCAATTCTCAATCTGTGAGTATAGCTGACTACAAAATCTCAGCTGATGTAAAATAAAATGCAAGAAAAAATAATGAGAAAAGATACTGTTACAGTGACCCAGTCTCTTTAAGAAAGAAGAATTAATTAAGAAGAGAATTATAAGAAATTCTGTTTATCATTGATTGAAAAGAGATGACCTAGTTTAAAAAAAGTGAAATTCGAGTTGCAAAAAGAGTTATTGTCCAATGTCCCAATTTGCTTGCTAAAATTAAAGTACGTTTAAGGGGTAAACATCATCCTGAAGCTGGGACTAACTTTGTCATCCTATTTACCTATTGTGACCAAACTATTAAAGTCACCCTACATATCGACTTTTTAAAAAATTTTTATCAGAAAAAAATGAGATCAGTGGGAATGACTTAGAAAGAACATGAAATAATTATGTAACTTAAAGATGGTCAATTTACAAGTATATGATGTGGAATTCTTGCTTCAGCAAATTAAATCTACACTTACAATAGCTCATTAATTGCAACTGTGATCTGACAAACTTTTTGTAATACATGAATGCCATTCAATATTGTTTTCAAATACTATACCTCTGTCAACATTATTTGGGTATATTACACCAGAGTGTATATATAATAAATGCATTATTAGTTCCTTACATTAAAACTTTGGAGGGAAATGTTTTAACTGATTTAATAAAAAGCAAAAATAACATTTGCGGGTAGGAGAGATGGATAAAATTTTAGGCAAAGTAAGAAAACTTTTACATTTTGGCACACACTTTCTTTTGATTATGGGTTCATTAATCCATATTTTGCTATGAAATATGAAGGGAAAATTTTGTCCAATGTGACACTGTTTTGTGCCTGTTCTTTAATATACTTACAAAATAGAAAAACACTCAAATATATCTTGAATGTATAAGTAAATTATCTATTATAATTCACCAATTATAATATATTGCGCCATTATAAATAGAGAAACATTGAACTTTTTAGGTAACTGCCTATCTTCCAAAGTAGCTATACTATTTTGCATTCCTACCAGCAATGATGAGTTTTTGTTGCTTCATATCTTCACTAGCATTGGTATTTGTCAGTTTTGAATTTTTTGATTTGTTTTTTTACTATGCATATATGCATGCATGTATTATGTATTTATGTATATCTTAGCCTTTTTCATAGGTGTACGTATCTCATTATTTTAATTTTTAATTCCCTGATGACAAATAGTATTGAACATACCATAGGCCTATTTGCTATCTGTTTTGAATGGGAGTTTATTCAGATATTTTGCCCATTTTTAAATTTTGTTGTAAATGTTCATATTATTGAGTTGTAAAATTTCTTTATATAATTTGGATAAAAGTTTTTTATAAGATATGTTATACAAATACATTCTCTCAGTCTTTGATTTCTGTTTTTATTCACTCAGTAGTGTCTTTCACAGAGCAGCAGTTTTTAATTTTAATAAAGTTCAATTCATTAATTTTTTCTTTTATACATTATGCTTTTGGTCTTATATCTAAAAACTCTTCACCAAATCCAAGGTCACATAGACTTTCTTTTATGTTTTCTTTTAGAAATTTTAGGATTTTCAATTTTACATTTAGGTATATGATCTTTTCTAGTTAATTCTGTGAGAGATTTAAGGTTTGGATCTGGGCTCCTTTTTTACATGTGGACATCCAATTGTTTGATCATTATTTATCAAATAGACGATGTAGTCTCTATTGGAATGCCTTTGCATTCTTCTCAATTTTCTTTCTTTTTTTCAGATTTTATTTTTATTTATTTATTTATTTATTTATTTATTTATTTATTTATTTAAAAGAAAGTGTGTGTGTGTGTGTGTGCAAGCAGGGGGAAGGGGAGAGGGAGAAGGAGAGAATCTCAAGCAGACTCCATGCTGAGTGCAGAGCCCAACATGGGACTCTATCTCATGACCCTGAGATCATGACCTGAGCCAAAATCAAGAGTTGGATGCTTAACTCACTGAGCCACCCAGGTGCCCCTCTTCTCAATTTTCAATTGACAGCATTGGAGTGGGTACTTTTATAATTGAACTATTTGTATTAACTTCAAACCTTCAAATTGCAAAATTTCTAAGAACTCTATAATATTTACAACATTTTTCAGTAGAGAAAATAAAACAGGTCAATCCTACTCTTTGAATATGTTTATGCACTATTTTTGAATAAAATTCTGATAACTGACAGGAGTACTAGTAAATTTCTTATTAATAATTTATTAATTTCAATTATAACTCGGGAGTAAATATATTTTTATAAATAATGGAATAAAGCAAGAATGCAGTTTTTAGCTTTTTCTAGTTGTTTGAAAATGTATTTCATTTATATCAATATTTTACCTATATGAAGTAGGAAAAAAGCACAAATAAATGTACAAGAATACTTGTGTAGATCATCTATAACCAACACTAAGTATTTTGCATATTTTTATATATTTTACCTCATTTATTTTTTCTTTTTATCTCTGTCGTGATCTATTGCAATCTTCATTTAACAAAAGAAATCAGTGAAGCAAAGAGGTTAAGTAACTTTTCTAATTTCTAATAACATCTAATAAGTGTTGATTTTCATTGTGGCTTCAAAATTCATTCTATGATTTATTTTTGTGTTCTGTCCTTTAAAGATTAGTGTAAAATAATATAAACTACATTTTTTCCAAAGATTTTATTTATTTGAGAGAGAGAGCATGAGAGAGAGGACGATCATGAGCAGGGGGAGGGGTAGAGGGAGAAGCAGACTCCCCGCTGAGCAGAGAGCCCAATGCAGGACTAGATCCCAGAACACTGGGATCATGACCTGAGCTGAAGGCAGACACTTAACTGACTGAGCCACCCAGGCACCCTATAAACTACATTTTTAATGTCTCTAACACACTTGCTTTCTAACATTCATTAATTATTCAAAGTATAATATCCACTTTATGATAGATACTAATTTTAATGGATTGAATTCATGTTTCAAAGAATTATTTTAAATGACATTTTTGGCTAAATTTAGAATAATCTTTTTCTTATGTTAACATTAGCCTTTGGTGATGAAATGCACAAATATGAAACATGTCAACCCTGACACTTCCTTTTTTTTACCCGGTGTGTTCATTATGAGATTTCTTACATTGAGCTTTTGCACAACTATTCTACTTTGTGAGTGTTAATAAAATTAGCTACTATAATCAGTATTAAAGTCTAACTGTAGTCCACAACTTTTTACTAAAGGTAAAGAGACCAATGAGTTTACTTCTCAACTCTACCTAAAGTGTTCTTTCTTATACGACTTTAGTAGATTATATTTTTTTTCTCAAAAATTCTTTCTTCTTCATTCATATCACTTTTTTTTTTTTCCTTCATATCACTTTGGCCCTTTGACTTGCTTTGCCAGTGGAATGTGATAATGACTAACATTTTACCTGATCAGACATTTTCAATATGTTAGCATGATTCTACTTGTCCTCTTGCATCTTCCGTAACTTCTGTGTGAAGGACATATCTCAAGGAACTGATTTTTTTGTCTGGGTCTCATAATGAATTATAAATAAAGTAAACATTGTTAACCCACAGACGCATGAGCAAGAAATAAATGTGTGTCGTTGGAAGCTACTGAAATTTTCTGATTGTTTATTATGCAACATGTACACAAATATCTGGCTAAATCAAATACAATGAATTATATACCTTTCTATGACTAATAGGTAAAGTGAGGGCATCAGTGTCAGTGCTTCTATTTAAATTAGCATAGGGATGCCTGGCTGGCTCAGCTGATAGAGCATGTAACTCTTAATCTCCGGGTTTTGAGTTCAAGCCCCACATTGGGTGTAGAGATTACTTAAAAATAAATTCTTAAAAAAAATGATGTATTAGCCAAGGCTCTCCAGAGAAACAGAACCAACAGAATATGTATTTATATAGAGATAGATTTATTTTAAGGAATTGCTCATGAGATTATTGAGGTTGGCAGGTACAAAATCTGCTGGAGACCCAAGGAAGAACCAATAATGCAGTTCAAGCCTAAAGGTCACCTGCTGACAGAATTCCTTCTTGCTCAGGGGAAATTAGTTTTCAATCTCTTAAGGTCTTCAACTTTTGTTGATTTGTATGAGACCTACCCACATTATGGAAGGCAATCTGTTTTACTCAAAATCCACAAATTTAATATTAATCTCATTGAGAAAACCCTCACAGAAACTTTCAGAATAATGTCTGACCAAACATCTGGGCACAGTGGGCCAGCCAACTTTACACATAAAATTATCATATTGGTAAAGCTGAATCATGTTCTTATATAAAGATATAAATACTAATTTTAATATTTTGTACTTGTCTTCATCTTGAGGACCAGTCTTGAAATCTATTAAAACAAAAGGAAGAAAGAAAAAATAATTAATTAGCCAAATGTAGACAGCAGCTGTGTTTTGTATGACTTTATAGTTTTAATTGAATGTCTTCGGGATCATTGTCAATACACAAAATCAAGAGGGTTTTTTGGTAGATATCTGGATAATTTGTTTTTCTTGAAAACTCAGATCTGTCACCACATGGCAGCAATTGACTCCCTGCTTTAGATTGTCATTCCCTGCTTCATTTGCCACATTCCCCACTGCTCCTTGTTAACACTGAAGTCAGTATCAGTTGCCTTTATTACTTTACTTGTACTTTTCTTATACTCTGATTTAGGTTAAATGATTATTTAATGGAGGTATTTCAGCCCCTTGCATTATTTGAGAACATAAAATCTTAAGGATATTAGAATACATTTTAGAAGAAGAGAAGTGTATAAGTTCTTATTAGATTTGTTGTCATGTTTTCTGAGACCAAAGAAGTCTCTTTTAATTTTGAAAATTTTCTCTGAGCTACTTGAAATATTGTGATTTATAATACTCTTGCTGAATACCACCAGTCTTTCAGTTCCCGAATTGAACCCTTAATAGCAGTCACTATCACCTGAAATGATAAATTAAAAATAGAACATCAAGCTGCTTTTTAACGTCAAGGCTCATTTAATATAACTGATCACTATGAAGGCAAACAATGAACAATTAAAAAGAGATCCTGTCCATATAATGTATATCACGTATTTTAATTGTCTTCATTAGGGATGCATGAAAAAGCCAAAATGTGTTTTGGTTGTGGAAAGTAATGATCCAAGATAAAAATATATCAACATGGGAGAAAAATAGCACATAAAACTATTTCTGATTTGTCACCTGGAATTAGAAGCACCTTTCCATGACATAATATTGCCAAACCTTTGATTCAGTTATTAAATGTGCAGATGATTAAAGTACAAGCTGGTCAAAGAAATCCAATTAACAGTGCAGATTATTCTCAGAAGTGAGCTAATACTTTATTCATATTGTGAGCAACTTAAAATGCTTCACCCAAGACGATAGGTTTTGATGTAAAAGGAAATTGCAGACAGTAAGCATTTTAATACAAAGCATGCCTGAGAAACTGTATGTTCCATAAAAACTTTAAAAAATGGAATTGTTGAATCATTGCATTGTACACCTGAAACTAATATAACACTGTATGTTAATCAACTAGAATTAAAATAAAAACTTAAAAAAAACCAAAAACTATATATTTCAAAACCAGACAATAAATTTTTCAACTTGTGCACTGTTGACATTTTGGTCCAGATAAGTTCTTTGTTGGTTTGTTTTTAGCACTAAGCTGCCTTGTTCATTGTAGGATGTTTAGTAACACCACTGACCTTAACCCATTACATGCCAGTAGCAGTCCTGTAGTTGTGACAGCCCAAAATAACTTCAGATATTGTCAAAATTCCCTGTACGGCAACATCATCTCTAGTTGAGAAGTATAATTTAATATTACATCTTCTTAAATATTAAAATACATACCCTATGAGTATTCAAAAATAGGAGGAAATATAAACATGCACAATAATCATTTATCTAAAGGAAATGTGGGCTTAAAAATCATTTACTTAAAATTTAAAATCTTAGAACATGAATCACAAGGGCCACAATCAAGATAATTAATATACACATCACTTCACTTAGTTACCATTTTCGTCTTCCTCTTTCTTTCTTCTTTCTTTCTTTCTTTCATACTCTTTCTTTCTTTTTCTTCTTCCTTTTTTCTCCCCTCCCCTCTTTCCTTCCTTCCTTCCTTCTTTCCTTCCTTCCTTCCTTCCTTCCTTCCTTCCTTCCTTCCTTCCTCCTTTTCTTCTTCTCCTCTGCCTTCTTCTTCTTCTTCTTCTTCTTCTTCTACTACTACTACTTCTTCTTCTTCTTCTTTCTTCTTCTTTTTCTTCTTCTGTGTGTGGTGAGGGCACTTAAGATCTACCCTCTCAGGAAATTACTAGTGTGCAATACACAGTTGTTAACTATAGTCACCATGCCCTATTTACATTTCCAGAAATTATTCATCATAATCATTCATAACTGAGACTTTGTATCCTTTGATCAGTATTTCTCTATTTCCTCATCCCTCCAGTCCCTGGTAACAGCCATTCTACCCTCCGCTTCTATGAGACTATTTTAGATTCCACATATGTAAATGAGATCATTCACTATTTGTCTTTATGTGCCTGGCTTATTTCACTTAGCATAATGTCCTCCAGGTTCATCAATATTGTCACAAATGTCAGGTATTCCTTCTTTATAATGAAATAATATATGTTTCATTGTATATCATATTTTCTTTATACAGTCATCCATCATCAGACATTTTGGTTTTTTTAATGTCTTGGTTATTGTGAATAATGCTGCAATAAATAGGAGATTACACCTATCTCTTCAAGATCCTGATTTTATTTCTTTGGAATATATACCTGGAAGTGGGATTCTGGATTATATAACAGTTCTATTTTTAATTATTAAAGAAACCTCCATACCATATTCCATAATGGTTGCATTAATTTACATTCCTACTAACAATGTATAAAGGTTCTCTTTTCTCCACATCCTCTCTAGCACTTATTATCTATCTTTTTTATAATAGTCATACTGACAGATGTAAGGTGATATCTTATTGTAATTTTTATTTGCATTAATGATTAGTGAGGTTGAGCATGTTTTCATATATGTGGTAGTCATTTGTATATCTTCTTTTGAGAAATGTTTATTCAAGTTCTTTGCCAATTTTTAAATTGGATTATTTTTATTTATTATTTATTTATTTATTTTTGCTATTGGGTTTTATGAGTTCCCCATGTATTTTGGATATTAACCCCTCATCCGAGATGGTTTGCAAATATATTCTCCCATTCCATAGGCTTTCACTCTGTTGACTGTCTTCTTTATTGTATAGAAGATTTTCAGTCTGATGAAGTCCTACTTGTCTCATTCTGCTTTTGTTTCCTGTGTTTTTGTGTTATACCCCCAAATCATTGCTAATACCAATGCTAATACTGTTTCCCTATGTTGTCTTCTAGTAGCTTTATAGTTTCAGGTCTTATGTTTAATCCATTTTAAGTTGATTTGTGTGTGTGTTGTAAGGGTTAAAGTTCATTCTTTTGCTTGTGGACATCCAATTTTCCCATCACCGTTTGTTGGACAAACATGCTTTACCTACTTGTATTCTTGGCACTCTTGTCAGTTGTCAGTTGACTATATTTTCAGGCATTTATTTCTGGCCTCTATTCTGTTCTATATGTCCTTAAGTGTGTCTTTATGCTAATACCATACTGTTTTAACTGCTATAGCTTTGTAATATATATTTTAATTTACAAGTGTGATGCCTCCAACATTGTTCTTGTTCAAGATTGTTTTGGCTATTCAGGGATTTTTGTGGTTCCATATAGATTTTAGAATTATTTTTTATATTTCTGTAAGAAATGCAAGTGAGATATTGATAGACACTTCATTGAATCTGTACTTCATTTTGTACAGACTGGACATTTTAACAATATATTAAATCTTCCAATCTATGAACACAAGATACCTTCCCATTGATTTGTTTATTAATTTCTTTTACAAGCATTTTATAGTTTTTAGTCTACAAGTCTTTTGTACCTTAGCTAACTTTATCCTAAATATTTTCTTTTTGATGCTATGTAAATATATTGTTTTCCTATTTTCTTTTCAGATAGTACATTATTAGTGTATAGAGAGCAACTGATTTTTGTATGTTGATTTTGTGCTCTGCAACTTTATTGAATTCATTTATTAGTGCTAACAGTTTTTTTGCATTTGATAAGATGAAGCTGAGAATTATTGATTAAGGGAAAAGACCACCTTACAAAGTTTTGGATGTATCTACATGTTCCAGGGAGTAGGAGGGGGTCATAATTTATTAAGAATTGTAAGTTTGGTTTAAAGCAGTATTTAAATGTGAGGGCTTGATAAGGACTGAGTCAGAATCATATACAGCCGTCCAGAATTGCTGTAAACAGATGGGAGAGAATTTTGAGAAAAGTATTCAAATAATCTTAGTGTGTAAATTGTTTGTTGAAGTTTTCCAATAAAAAGTTGATGGTTTTCCAGGAGTATCTATAATGAATCATGCAAACATTAGTGGGGCAGAGCAGTCCTGGAAGAGTAAATAAATACTACTAATAATAGCAGAATAGCAAACTTATGTTAATGTGAACACTAAGGTGTGATTTAGATTCTTAGTGTCCAGTCTGAGTATGGGAGCACACAATTTTGAGGCATTAGTTCTCAATAGTATAATCTAGTTCACAGTGTCATGCTTTTACCTAATTAATGAGGAGTTACGCAGTTCACTGCCTTAAACAATCTGTCTCTTCTCTGTGCTTCTAATTCCCCTGGGCTTTTTCTCTACATTCTCAAAATAGTTTTATTTAACACTAAACTGTGTCTATTTTCCAAATTAGCATTTGTAGCCTATTGCATAAAAGCAATTTGAATTTTTACAATATGGTTAAATATTTTTAGATGAACAGAACACAACAAAATTCCAGTTATAAAGCAATTATTCTTCTTGGTAACATATCAAAATGTTTTATCTTATATTTTTTGAACAGTTTCTCAATACATGTTTATTTATCAATGAGTTCACGTCATATTTATATAAAGTGAATTTAAGAGTTGCAATAATTATGAAATTGAGGCAAACATTTAAGAAAAGAGGACTTTAAAACATATATATTTGTTTTCTACTTTGTTATTTATCTATCTGGAAAAACAAGATTTTACCAATACTGCCTTTGCTCTTATTTCCATAACCCTTCTCCTAGGTTGTAGAAAATTTAAATTCTTTGACATTTTGGAAGAGGAAGAGTTGAATCAACTGTGAAATGTTTTCAGTATTTTTGAATTATTAATTGAATTATAGTTTCCTTCAAGTTTGGTGGTGCATCTGATGCATTTGTTAAATGAATTCCTAAATAAACAGACTCTAAATATAACTATGCTGAAAAAAAAAATCTATAGTAATGCACAAATACAGAAAAATCTCTGGATACACACACACACACACACACACACACACTACTCTATTTATTTGACATGTGATCCTCTTTTATAGATTTTCCACTAAGCATCAGTAGAGATGTTTATATGAAGTAGTATTTTGCCATTCATCTTAAAATGAATATCCCTAACCAGTATAATCCTACCAAATCCTACAAAACACCCTGGAGTTATTAGGGCAATGTCATGTATTAAAACTATACTTGTAATTTCTCAAAACAATTCTTCTAGAATTTTAAATCTATTGTTAGTAATTATTTTAATTATGGAAAAATATTATTTTGATTTTGGGGCAATTTTCAAATCTTGTTTAGAAGTAAGTTTGTCGAGAAAGATGGATAATCAAGCTGCATAATAATATTTTGTTTAAAAATAATGTAAAATATTTCTAAAAGCAGTTGTAGAAGGCAAATTTCAAAACTATTTTGAACAGAGTAGTATTATTTAAATAGGCATATACACTTTTGAAGTGAATACCTTAAGGAATACTAAACTTTGAGCTATGTAATTTCTATTGGACACCTCCTTTATATTATTATAAAAATTATTTTAATATTTTGCATAAGAATAATAATGGTTTTCTTGCCATGTTTCTCCATTTCTTATTTCAGAAAAGTGAATTTGTCAAGGAAATAGAAATAAAGGTCAAATTTAAAAAAAAAATTGTTGCTTTACAGCTAAGAAGTATAAACTAATAGAAAAAATATCTTTTTTTTTTTCAAATTTTATTAAAGATTCACTGATAAATAGATGTTATTTGTTCAGATACAAAGTTAAGTCATAAAACATTTTATACATAGGAATTTTGGCCAGAATAAGTAGTGAGACCACTCAAAAAGGATGATCCTGATCTAGGACACACGTAGGAGTTGTATCAGCCAGGCAGTGAAGGCACGGAACCACAATTAACTACATGTGTTAGGGCTGGAAAAACACTTAACATCTCTGAACTTTACAGCAAATAAAATGCAATTCCCTCTAATTGTATAGTAATTAGATGCACGTTCTTCCCACTTAATGAAAATCTTTTCAAATATTTATCTCTCTTCACTCTTGTACAGATTGCACCTTCCACAAAACAACCTCCACATCTCTGCTTTTCAGTATTTGGCCTGTCTTAATTTGAGTCTTATTTTTCATCCCGTTGTTTCTCCAACATTAGACTACTCTGTTAGCTGAGTGTATCTGATTCTTTAAGACACTTCAGAAAGCTCCTTTCCCTGTGAGAATCAATTCTATACAGTAGTATTAGGAGATGAACAGTGGAAAGGACTACTGTCGTAGTAACCACCACTTCACCCATTAGGATGTGACATTGTTTTTGCTTTTATTTGTCTGCAATTCTTTATTCTTTCCTACCGTGTCAAAACCTATTTTTCTCCTCAAAATGTCAGTTCCTTAGTTGAAGGATTACCAATGTTCTGTTTTACAGATTTATGCAATTATAATGCAGAATCTATTTACTTCCCAGTAATTGGAGTAGAGCCATCACTGCGGAAATAAAAGCAAGGCTTACAGTTCAGAGTAAGGAACAAAATCATATCACACAGCTTGTGCCAACAGGGTAGAACTCTACTTGGCCTCCGTGACACTCTGAGCATCAATGTAGAATTTTAATTGCAGTTTGTCTTTTGCAACAAGAAAGCATGTTCTACACTTTCGTATAGCATTAATTCTGAAACGAAATTAAGGCTCTCACCATATGATTTATGTTGATATACTAATGTTTCATGCTGGAAAAAAAGCAATCTATAGGTAATACCACGTAGCTATGTACTATGTCTAGTTACTGCTATCACATTTAAATCAATTCTATTTTCTTGTGGAACTTTTCTTGTTACTATTTATGACTACAAGCAGCACTAATAATGTATGTTGTCTGACCTATTTTATCTTCATACAGCCTCATATTTCTTGTTTTGTGATAAGGAATGTACCTATGCTTGTTAATACCACTACCACTGTTCCAGGACTAACAGTCCCAAATTGGAATCCTTTTTCTTAGAGATGGACAGTTACTTATAACTCATATCTTCAACAAAAGAAGACATTTCTGGTTTAAGGTGAAAGCTATCTTTAAACAAAGACTAGCATTTTTGTGCTAGCCCTTTATCTAAAAATATATCATTCTAAAATTAATACAGATAACAAAACAAATTATAATTTTCTCCTTAAAAATTTTTCCTTAGGAGTATTTCCTAAAGGTAAGGTAGTTATCAGTCCCTACACAGTTTACCTACCAATTCTGATATCATTATTTTACCTAAAAGATTTGTAGATCTATATATTCATTTCTACTTCTTCAGCCTCTAAGGCAATTCAGTTTTACATGTCTAAATATTTAAACTATTGCAGTGAACTACTCACTTAGGTCCAGCGACAGTACTTTTTATATGATTTACCTGATTTGTTCCCATAATTATTTTTAAGCATTTTTTAGGTTAATTTCCTAGTTAAGAATCCACTTATTCTTTCTAGCACCTACAATATTTTAAGCCTGTTAATAACCTCTGACTGTTTTTATCAGAATTGTGCCAGTCATTTCAAAGACAAACTCCCAACAGCAGGCAATCCCTTACTTCTCAACTTAAATGGCTACTCTGTCACAATATACAAATTTATTGCCCTCTTCTCTTGCCTGGTTTATTTCCACTCCTATAGTTTGTATGGCACACAGATATTCTTGGAAATAATTCCTGCCTCCACAGTGTAAAGAAGTGTATCGAGGTCTGTTGTTTCCTTTCTATGGCATAAAATCATCTATATCCTGTTGTCTTTCCAGAAAAAAATTTCTTAATAAGTTGTTTCACAAAATATCATTCTTTTCACCCTAATCATCTTTGTTATCTTGACTGGGGATTTTTCACTGCATAAAATATTCCAGGGGAAGAGATATGATAATTTTTAGAAGGAATTAAAATCAACATATTCTGAATTATTATACATGCAAATGAACTTTTACTGTATCATTGTATTCAAATGTATGTATATTACATACACAAGTTGGTTTCCAAATTGTAATAATTATCTTTGTTTCAAATGTAATGAAGTTGAAAATTAGAGTTTAAAGAGAAAGGAAATATCTCAAATGCTTACTTTGATTAACTGAATGATATCTTTGTGTATATGGAATCAAAACAATGACTAATTTAATAAATTAGCTCAAACAGATTTTGATAGGGTAAAATTCATAGGAAGCAATTGCTTATCATCATGTAGCTGTGCTAATTTGCCGGATTATTTAACTGTGTAGGATTTACAGAATTAGAGTCACAACAGATCTATCTATAATCAAAAACACGTGTATATTTCAATTGTTTTGAGAGTATGACTTCAGTTGTATAAATACTTTTGGATATTACACAAAAGTGAACTTTACATTTCATCTGAACACTATCCCATGCCTTTTTCCAAGTTAATTCAAACGATGCTCTATTAACTCAAATTAGTTACTCCTTTTAACAATAAAATCATTAAAAATATTTCAAATAATTAATACCAAATACTAGCTAGCACAATCAGTTGATTTATCTTTCATAATTCAGTCTTGTCCTTTGTCACATTCTAGAAATTAAACAATCAAAATAATTAATAGTGTATATTTTAACTATGATAGGCTTGTACAAGATATCTGTATTATTTGTACATGTAAGTAAAAGTACCCCAAAACACAACAACAAAACAGTGAATAATAAACTCAGTGAATAATTCTTATTTTATAAGTGAACAAAAAATTGTATATGAGGAGTTAAATTTCATCTCCAACATATTTTATTGTCATTGTGATTGGTTGCGTGATAATACTGACCTCCTAAATGATATAAAATATGTAGAGATTCCTGAGCTCAACTCTACCTTTATGGGCTACTATAGATATACTAAAGTGATAAAATTGGCCTGCCTATACGTTCTATTTTCCAAATGTGCTAATTCTCTAGAAAATAGATATCACTGTTGCTCAATATAATTCCTTAATTCTACACAATATACTATTAGAATTGGAAGAGAAGTAACTATACCTAGAGAGAAACAACTCACCCTAATTTATTTTAATGAGACTAATAAAATGTTGATATCAAAGTCAGACAAAAATATTATAAGAAAAGGCAACCACAAACCCAAATATTCATGAATAAAAGAATATATATGTAAATTGATAGATATAAAATAAAATATTAGCAAATCAAGTCCAGCAATATATAACAGAGATAAATCATTACCAACTTGGATGTATCTTAGAATATAAGTATGTGTTAAGGCTTAAAAAGCAGTTTATATAATCTCCCATATATACAGATTAAAAACAAATGCCCATCTTGATAGATACACAAAGAAGTAATTACTACAATTAAAGATAACATACAATGAAGCACTGAGAACATTTGGCAAAACTAGAAATAAAATATAGAAGGGCATGTTTGTGGATACAAGGTACCTTTTAAAAAATACCACTACAGGGGCGCCTGGGTGGTTCAGTGGTTGGGCGTCTGCCTTCGGCTCGGGTCATGATCCCAGGGTCCCGGGATCGAGCCTCACATTGGGCTCTCCTCTCAGCGGGAGGCCTGCTTCTCCCTCTCCCACTTCCCCTGATTGTGTTCCCTCTCTCGCTGTCTCTCTGTCAAATAAATAAATAAAACCTTTAAAAAAACATAAAAATAAAAATACCACTACATTCATATTAAAAGTTCAAAATCAGAAACACGGCTAGATGTTCATTCTCATCACTTTTGTTCATTATTATACTACTGCACATAGATAGATGGATGTATTTTGTTGAGGATGTGGGGTATCAGAAACTCATCACTGATGAGGATATAAATTGGTACAGCTATTTTAGAAAAGGATTTCAAAGGAATATTTTTCTGGGATTGAGAAACTGATTGTAAAATATATTAGGCAATAGAAAGAGCTAAGAATAGTTAAGGGTCACTTGAAGATAAAAAAAGGATCTATTTTTTAGTATGTTTCATGTTGCAGTATGATTTTTGAGAAAAGTGCCAAGGTAATTCAAAGGAAAAAGGATAACCAGTACAGTATGGATAGAATGTATATTAATGAAACAGAATACAGAATCCAGAAATAGACCCACTGACATAGTAGTGTGACAGGAAGATGAACGGGCATTGCAAAGAAATATGGACAAGATAAACTTTTCAATAAGTGACACTGTTATCAGTGTAACCACATTAAAAAAGGAAAATAAGTTGTTTTTTTTTTTTTTTTACTTTATCCCCAAACAAAAAATAAATTCTGAGTTGAATAACTAAACATGAAATAACAAGACAAAGTTTTGATAATATAATATTGGAAGATACCTTCATTATGTTAATAAGAGAAAAAATATTTAGATAAGACTGAAAAGACAATCTTCTCATAATGGAAGAGTTCAAGAATGCAATTCAAACACATGAGTGCATTTGAAGCCTCTGTTTCTTTCACACCCATCAACATTAAATGGACCAAAACAAATAATCTGGTCAAGCCCAAAGTCAAGAGGTAATGAAATGCAATCTTCCATCATGAGGCCATGGCAAGCATTTAGATGTATAATACCTACTGTGGAGTGAAAAATCAGGATCAATAATTCAGTCAACCACATCTTGAACACAAGGTAGAAAGAAAACATTGGCATTCATTTATTTCTAACCAAATATTGTATTTTTGCCATAGTAAATTTTTCATTCATTTTTTTTTAAAAATCATGATACCGCATTTGACAAATCAATGTATTTACTAAACAATGAGTTGGGAAGCACAATTACAAGCTTTCCCTAACATAAGCATAAAATTTCTCTCTAGTAGAACCAAACAAGATTTTTAGACACTGCACATTTAATTTGAAAACTTCAGAGAACAAATTTATCCAAATTGGACAAAGACACATTCCAAGACTTAAGGGAAAAAAAAATCAAGTGTTGTATAATATTTCCCAACTTATATATAAATATTCTATTTACAGTTCCTAAAAACGTAAATGTTCTATTTTCTTTTCAGGTGTAACTCAGCTTCATTTACATGTCATAGTTTACTTTACAGAAATATTTTTCTAGTTAAATATTGCAATTTCATGATTCAGTGTCTCACATTGTGCTTTTAATCATATTGCTTTTTCCAGGTTAATCTGTAAAGGGTTCACTGGGGAACTGCACAAAATATGGAACACTTCATGAATTTGCACGTCATCCTTGTGCAGGGGCCATGCTAATCTCCAATTTTGGCATATGTGCTGCCGAAGGGAGCACATAAATGTGTTATTTTGACATGTGTAGTTTTAGCAATAATTATCATATTTCAGCTCAGGTATTTAAAAAAGTGTTTTTTACTAAAACTACAGAATATACTTATGTATGATATTAATGCTTTGTCTACAAAATATAATTCTAATCTGTCTTCCATTTACCCAATAACTTTGCAATTATGAAAATTTACTGTGTTTTGAAGCAAAGTGATCTGGCAAGATACCTCATATGTATATTTTGGATGAATATAGATAAAATATTCAAGTGATCTTAACATGAACTTATATTAAATTAATTATAACAATTGTCTATATTTATATGAAACTTTGCAATGAAATGAGCAAATAAATTGTGCAGATGGGAAAATTGAATTAAATTGATTATCTACGTTAGCTACCCACCTTACCCCTTTGTGCCAAAATTCAGAACATCACATTGGCTATATAAAACTAACTTTAAATTAAATATTATGCAATTTTAATCAACAGCCATTGAGATTTCAATGGCAGGAAGAGATACAAGTAACTGTGTGTTTATGAGACACCTTAAATTATAAAGGAATATTGTATTTCTCAAATATTTTCTCTAGTGATTATAGGGTAGTACAATGTTTATTTAGGCTTGTTTGGAGTATCATTTTAATAAAGATTGGTTATAAGAATGGACTAATAAGAGAACCTCAAATAAAGCACCAAATTAAATCTCAGACAACTGTTTTTTAAAGCTAGAAAAATTATCCATTGCACCTATATTAATGCTGTTTTTGTATTTATGAAACTTCTGTAAAAATGTGTGACTTTAACAATATGCACCTTTTAATCCATATTTTAAAAAGTAGATTGTATTATTACTACGACTTTTTTGTTGTTGATACCACAACTACTGCCTTCATGTATGAAGGCAAAAATGACTACCTATAAAAATATATGGGCTGAACATTTACACACATACACAGACATAGTATATACATATTTACACAAATATATATACAGCAGAAAAGAAAAAAAGGAAATATATTTCATTTTGCACATTTTTTTCTGATTTGAAGAAAACAGCATTGTAGAGATACAATTTTTTAAATTAATAATATGCTCCACAGAGTAGAATGAATCAAAGAGTCAGTATTTTCAATTTTATTAGCCAAAATACAAAATGAAATCTTGAATTAAATAGATGACAAGTAAAAAGTGATAAGAACATTTGAAAAATCATTTGTCAGAAAAAAAAATAACAGTATCACTTGAAAAACAGGTAAGGAAAATAAGTTAATTAAATGCATAAATATACACCAGGTAAAATTATTATTTTTAGATACCTATTTTTAGAGTAAGATAATGTATATAAAATGTTTTTTAGAAAAATTTTAATGTATTTATTCTTTTTTATTAAGATAATTTTTTGGAAAAGTTTTAAGTTCATAGCAAAATTGAGGAGAAGTTACAGAGATTTCCCAAATACCTCTTGCCTTCACACATAACCTTGTCTTCTCCAATATTAACATTCCCCACCAGAGTGGTACATTTCTAACAGCTGATGAACCTAAATTGACACACCATAATCACTCAAAGTCCAAAATTTACATTAGAGTTCACTTTTGGTTTTAACATTCCATGGAATGTTAAATTATTTATTGATAAATATATAATGATATGTATCCATCATTATAGTACCATACAGGTATTTTTATCCTACCAAATATTCTTTGTGCTCTACCTATTCATCCCTCCATTCCCCCCCCAACCCAAACCTGGCAATCCCTAGTATTTTTACTGTCTCCACAGTTTTGTCTTTTCCAGTATGTCATGTAGTTGGAATCATACAGTATGCAGTTTTTCCAGATTGATTACTTTCACTTTGTAATGGGCAGTTAGAATTCTTCCATGACTTTTCATGGACTGATCGCTCATTTCTTTTTGTACTGAATAATATTCTATTGTCTAGATGCACCACCGTTTATTATCTATTCACCTACTGAAGGATATCTTGGTTGCTTCTAATTTGGCAATTATGAATAAAGCTGCTATAAGCATCTGTGTGCAGATTTCTCTGTAGACATAAGCTTTCAACTCCTTTTAATAAACTCCAAGCCTCCTTCTAACAACCATATGAGTGAACTTCAAAGACTTCCAATAGCCATTTGAGACTGAAAATGGATTTACCCCCAATCTTTGAGGTGCCTGCATGTCCAGCTAACAAACTTGTAGAGATTTTGATCCAGAACCACCTAGATAAAATAATTATTGGATTCCTCTCCTACAGATACCATGGAAGAAAAAAAGTTTATTATTTTAAACATTAAGTTTAGAATACTTTGTTACATAGCAATAGATAACTAATGTGTGTGATATTTTAAAAAATTTAGTCAACACATATTTCTTGAACACCTACTGAATGCCAGACATTGTTCAAAGTACCACAGATTCAATTGTCAAGAAGAAATAGGATAACTGATTTCATTGTGATAATTTCTTTTTTTCTTGATTAGAATTTCTTGCTTAGTTTTAATTTTCCTTTGAATAAAATTGTAACTATATACCTTAGTAATTGAAAGCAATTAAACTTTTAATATGAGACAGATTTCGTATTAACTCATTTCTTCATCATAACAATATTTTGAGATAGAAATTTGTGCCAATACTAGACTATTATTGCATATAAAAACCAAATTCACACTTCTATACTCTGAAATTCCAGGGCTAGGCTGTGCAAGCTTGTTTAAACTTTAATGGCTGGTTCTCTACGAAATTTTGCCAATATGGGGCACTTTAGAGAAACTAGAAGGCAGGAGGGAATAGGAAGGGATATGCTTCTTCCTGTTTTCTTAGAGTTCTACTGAATGTTGCCTTAGCAATACTCCACATTAGTAGAGAAAGTTGATTCTACTCTCCACCTATGCTTGTTACTCCCAGAAACAGCCCTAAACTTACTCTTTAGAACTGCCAACATCAGAAACACATCCTCAGAGGTCTAGGTTTTTGACCTACAGGGCCCTTCTCCAAAAGTCTGGGTTCTCATAACTCCAAATCACACTTTGTTTTTTCTCTTAGTTTGATCATGATTCTTCCTAGGAGTTACCATTTGCATGTTACTTCAATGTTCAATATTCAATATTTCTTTCAGTTATCCAAAACTTGTAAACAATTCTTAACATTAATTTCTCTTTCTTAAAATGCTTAGTGTGGTTTCTGTTTTCTAAGTGGACCCCAAATATTATAGTATTTTGTTTTTTCTCATGTCACTCAAGGTCATAGAATATCTGAGTGGAAATGCTGAGTTGAAACTCAAGTGCTGTGGCCAAAGAGCTCTTGCATTTAATGAGTAATCTCTTTTGTTATGAGTTGTAATATATAGTTTTCTCAAAATTATTAGTTTTAGATATTCTGAATTAAAAAAAATAATAACCTGCTTTAGATCTGAGATAAATCAGATTTATAAGAAACAGAAATTTTACCCAATATCATGTATTACTCCTGATTTTGAGAACATGAGTAGCTGTGAAGCAGAGGTAAAATCGAAGTAAGTCAGTAACAGCCAACTCAGCCTCCCCATTTCTTTCTTGCAACATTAGTATGAGATGTGGACTAGCATTTAAATGTGAGGTTAACAAAAGAGACTTTACACAAAAGGGGAATATTTTATTTAAGAAATCTCTTCCATTTTATAGTCGAATAATTGCACTATTTAATGATATTTTGCAAAGAGCCAACAAATAAATCTATACATTCCAGATTTGTTTTCCATAAAAGTTCTAGAGAGAATAGGTACATTCTCCTTTTTTAATTTCTTTTTTTCTATTTTAATTAATTAATTTTTAAAAATAATATTCGTTAGTGAACATAGAGTACATCATTAGTTTTTGATGTAGTGTTCAATGATTCATTAGTTGTGTATAACAGCCATTGCTCCTCACACATGAGCCCTCCTTAACAACCATCACCCAGTTACTGAACAGGTACATTCTATAAAAAAATATTCCATAGGTAAGGACTCTTTCACTTTTAAATACCATTAATGCTTTAATTATGAGTTCTGCCAATAGCATGTATTTAAGGGAGTTTTACTGGACCATTTTATTCCCCCCTGGTCTGTCTCTAAAGAAAATTTAAAAAATACATTTCAGGTCCACTACTAATGCTTTAGGTCTCTAGCTGATAGTTGCTTAGACATTATTTTGTTTTTGTGATATGCTTGCCTTTTATAATTTTAAGTATATGGGACTTGGAGTTATACTTCAGTGCAGCCTAATTCTTGCTTTGTTCAATTATCTCTCAGAATTTAAGCTGTGATCATTCAAACTGTTGCTTTAAATTGTTAATATTTGGGATTTTTGTTAACCTCTATAAGATGTTTTTAATTTTTAAATATGTATAAGATACACATAATTGTATGTATTTATGTGTGTCTGTACACATACATATTAATAGATATGGTTAGTGATAAGAAAACAATGAGCTTAATTGGATTTAGACAGAATATTGCTCATGGCACTGAAGAGAACATGAACTTCATGCTCACGTTAGATTCCTTTGTCTTTCAAGCATGGGAATAACACAGAATGTGCCTAGATAGATGTTGAGTACACAGTGATCTGTGTCACAGTTGAGAAATAGTTTAGGGAACCCGATCTTACCAGAGACTGCTGACAAACTACCCACACTTTGCCTATGAGAAACATTTTATTTTGTTTTATTTTATTTTTCCTGGAATATAAGCAAACCTCCTCCAGAAGAAGGAAGGAGACTTGACATGGATTATCTCCACATATAAATAAATCTGTTCACTGGCCCATATGGAGATACTCTTTCTAGCTTTTAAGGCCATTAATGTCTGCAAGTGCCAGAGACATGGAGAATGATCTCCCAGCAGAGATACAGGCTTGTAATATATAATGTAGAAAAGTGATATAGGGGCATTTCCTGTCTTCTTCTGGATCATCCATTACCTTGAAATTTATTCTACAAATATAACAATGTGCTTGAATATAATAATCAAGAGAAATCTTCCTTTCTTTTCAGAGCATATATTGGGGGTCAGTTTAATCCTAGATTTCATATCAAATAATATTAGACTCTTAGAAAGCATGATAAGGGTACTCAGAAAAGGTCAATAAAAAGAAAATCTTTATCCTATAGCCACATATCTCATTGATTAAGAAATTTGTTAAATAATACTACTAGAAAGTGACTGACTTTGATATTTGCCTTTGATATAGAGAGGAAAATACTTCGTGATCAAAAATGATGGGTGGAGAGGCGCCTGGGTGGCTCAGTTGCTTAAACGGCTGCCTTCAGCTCGGGTCATGATCTCAGGCTCCTGGGATCAAGCCCCATATTGGGCTCCCTGCTCAGTGGGGAGTCTGCTTCTCCCTCTCCCTCTGCCACTCTCTTGCTCACGCTCTCTCTCTCTCTCAAATAAATGAATAAAATCTTTAAAAAAAATGACAGGTGGAGATCAACTTACTGTCTATGAATTTATGTATCATCCGTAGCTCCTGTGCTTTACCAGTAAAACTTTTTTATCTCTGTTGTAAAATAATTCACATAACAACATAATTTATGTTTGACAAATAGTATATGTTCTTTTAGACTTTATAATTCTAACATTTTCTTCAAAAGGCAATAAAATATTAAAGTAAAATATGCAAATACACCCAGAGACCTACACATAATATAGCATCCCCTAGCAACAGTGTGTTTGTGCTTCCTGAAGTGCAAATCCCAGATGTCATTAAATACAAAAAGCCACATTTCTGACTTTGTTAAGAAAAATCTGAATTGTAAGAACCAGCAAACACATAACATGGTTGGTGTCCCTGAATAAGAAATAAAAGCAACAAGAATTAAATTGCAATGTAACTGAGGGAAACCACATTAAGAATGGACTAACATTGGCATTGGAACACTTACTGAAAAAAACAAAACTAAAGCATGCATTCATACCTCATTTTTTAAAACTTTTTTCCTTTTTCTTTGACATTACATTTCTGGAAAAGAAGTAAGGGTGTTTCTGCTTTCCAGTTATAAGATAAATAAATACTAGGGATTTAATGTACAACATTAAATGATACCTACAGTTAACAGTGCTGTATTATATATAGAAAAGAGGTTAAAAGAGTAAAATCCTAAGAGTTCTCATCATAAGTAGAATTTCTTTTTCTTTTTTCTTTTCTTCTTTTATATTGTATCTATATAAGTGGATGGATGTTAGCTGAACCTATTGTGATAATCATTTCAAAATATATGTAAATCAAGCCATCATGCCCATACACCTTAAATCTATTCAGTGATGTATGTCAATACATCACAATACATCACATGTCAATACTTCACAATAAAACTGGAAAAATGTTTTTGCTTTCCTTGAATAAAATTAGAAATTTCTTAACTCCAAAATTCTTAATCCTAAAACTATTCTTGAATGATGAATTACCCGAACTGATTATTTTATTTTTTGACAGTTTGGTGGGGTGCTTTTTTAAAAAAAAATTTTTATTAACATATATTGTTTGTTTCAGGGGTACAGGTCTGTGATTCATCAGTCTTACACAATTCACAGTGCTCACCATGGTACATACCCTCCCCAAAATTTTCAAATTGTAGAAGGCATTTACTTGTAATAGCTTAGAAAATTCAGAAAGAACAGTGATGGAGTTTAAAATAGGGGGACTGGGTATAAGGCAATGGTGATCTTCATTAATTCTTGTACATATCATTCTTCTTTTCTCTCTAATGGCTGAGGTAGGTACTAGCTACTGGTGGTAAACTCTAGTAATTTTCCCTGTTCTATATTGAATAAGATCATTTCTTTAAGCGTTTTTACAGTATCTGACATATACTAAAAATATTAATATAAAGGTTAATTTATTTTTTCCTAATTCTACTCTGTAGCTTCTCAAGAATGTATTCTAGTGTTTTTTTCCTTGAATGCACAAACTATAATGGATTAGAGATGTTTATATACAAATATTATTAGGCTTATTTTATATAAGACTTGTGAATCTTCAGGTAACACTAAATACTTCTCCTAAGCACTTTAAATTTTTTGTTTTTTTAAATCAGCTTTATTTGTGTATAATTTACATAAATAAAAAGCACCAATTTTAAGTGTACAATATCTATTAATTTTTCCATAATGGCCTTGTATCTTGAAACTTTGCTAAACACATTGACCTTGCTACTAGCTCGTTATAGATTTGTTAGGATTTTTCTAGATAAAAATCATGATAATGGCAAAAAATATATATTTCCTTTGTTTTCCAATCTATTACATTTTTTTTTTCTTTTTTTGTGCAGGAATAATTGACATACAACATTATATTAGTTTCAGGTGTACAATATAATGATTTGACATTTGTATACATTGCAAAATGGTCACCACAATAGGTCTAGTTAACATCTGTCACCATATATAGTTTACAAAATTTTTTTTCTTGTGATAAGGATTTTTAAGATCTACTCCCTTGGCAACTTTCAAATATGAAATACAGTATTCTAACTATAGTTACCATGCTGTACATTACATCACCATAACTTATTTATTTAACTGGAAGTCTGCACCTTTTTTTTCCCTCTTTCTTGACCTTATTACACTGTAGCAATTCTGAATAATATGCTAAAAGCTGACTCTCTTGTCTTGCTCCAGACATAAAGAAAACATCATTTAAATAAATATGAATGTTTGCTGTTTTAGGTTTATTTGTTTTTGCAGGTATGCTCAAATGTTTCTGCACCTCTTAAGATAAAAATATACATTTTTTTAGTCTGTTAATGTGGTTTCCTATTATTACTCTAACAAATTACCCCAAATTTAGTTTTAAAACAACACAATTCTGTGTTAAAACAACACAAATGTATTTTCCTACATCCTGGAGGTTGGAACTCTGACATGGATCTCACTGTGTTAAAACCGAAGTATCTTCGGGCTTTTGTTCCTGCTGGCAACTCTAAGGACAACTCTAAGGGTAAGTTCATACCTTCCAGCTTCTAAAGACTACATTTATTACCTTGGCTCATGGTCCCTTTCTCCATCTTCAAAACCAGCAACAACTGACTGAGTCTTTCTCATGCTGTTTTACTCTGACACTCCTATTCTGTAGTTAAATCTCCCTCTACTTCCCTTATAAGGATACTTTTTTTAAATTTAGGGGCTACGTGTATAAATCAGGATAATCTTATCTCATGATGCCTCACTTAATCACATCTACAAAATCTCTTTGACCATGTAAGTTAACATATTCAAAGATTCCAGGGATTCAGACACTGACATTTTGGTGGGAAATTCAGCCTATCACATGATAAATCAAACTTGCATTCCTGGGAAAAACAGTACTTGGTCATGATATATTCTGTGTCTTGCACTTTATTGATTTGGTATGCTATAAAAGAAAATTGAGGACATTTGTGTCTATGTTCATGAAGGATATTAGTCTGTAGTTTCTTTTCTTGTGATGACTGTCTGGTTTTAGTATCAGGATAATGTTGTCCTTGTATAATGAGCTAAGGAATACTCCATCCCCTTCTAATTTCTGGCATAACTTATGTAGAATAGGTATTAATTCTTTACATATGTTTGTTAGAATTCAGCACTATGTAAAAAGTATAAATCAACATTACCGGGTGCCTGGGTGGCTCAGTTGGTTAAGCATCTGCCTTCTGCTCAGGTCCTGATCCCAATGTCCTAGGATCCAGTCCAGTTTCGGGGCTCCCTGCTCGGTGGGTAATCTGCTTCTCTGCCCCTCTCCTGGCTCATGTGTTCTCTCTTTCTCAAATAAATAAATAAATAAAATCTTTAAGAAAAAAATCAACATGACCAAGTGTGACTTGTACCAGCAATTCAGAATTCATTCAACATTCAAAATTCAGTCAATCAATGAAAGTCACTATGTTAGACAGAAAAAGAAACACCTTTATCTCAGTGATGCAGTAAATCACTTGAAAAATTCAACACTTATTCATAATCTTAAAAAAACCTTAGCAAATTAGAAATAAAAAGGAACATTCTCAATAGGTAAATGGGTGAACATATTGTTGTATATTACACAATGGAATAAACCTACTGATTCTCACATTGATTCTCAATGTTAAATGTAAAAATATTGACATCTAAATAATATATACTGCATAATTCTATTTATGTGAAACTGATGGATAAGCGAGACCTGATGGAAATAAAAACAATGATTGCCTCTGGATGATAGAAACTAACTTGAAGGGAACATGATTAAACTTTCTGGGGAAGGAACATGTTCTATATCTTGATTGTATTTTTGCTTACAGACTTGTTTAAATTTTTCAAAATTCATCAAATTTTACACTTACAGTCACTGTACTAAATTTACCCAAATTAAAAAACAAACATATAAATAAGAGTTGACAAACAAAAAAGTAACATCAACTATTTGTGCGAAATGTTCTCCTATTTACCAGCATGTTGGATATAACACCGATTAAATTTTGAACTTTTTGTAGCATGCATTAATATTTCTTATCTGTATGCATTTATCTCCTGTGCACTTACAAGTGAACTTCTTAAAATGTAATTAAAGGATGAAATAAATCTATTTTATATAGATCACCAATAACTCTTTTTGTTATAGAGATATTAAGAAAGGAGCATAGCTCTAATAAGAACATCTTGTTCCCATTTTCTCAAATATACAGCTCTGCTATAAATAGGTTTCCACAGAAACACCTACTGCTTATCAAAGTTTGAGCCAAGAAAATCTCAAATGTACTTTTTTTAATGCAACTGGAACTTTGATAGAAAAGTTTTCTTTCATCATTTTTTTTCAATATTCTTTTAATTTACCCAATTCCTCTAAATCTTCACCAAAAAAATCTGATTTTGGGAAGACTCCCCAGTGTTCAACTCTCTCAAATCTTACTCTTCATTCTCTTAACTTCATACCTCAACTAAATCTTTAAAAAAGCCCTTTAACTACAGTGTCAATTAGCCCTGAAATATATTATGATAAAAGCATTGTAACAGTAAACTGAATTGTACTCGAAGTATTTTTATACAAAGCTACTATATTTCCCTGTTGCCATTTCAACTATTTTGTTGTTATTGTTAATTAGTTGAAAAGGAACATAGATAAGTGTATGGTTACTTGTATCTAGTTCTCAGTTTTTTATTCATGAGATATTATATGACAAATAATTCAACATATTCTACCTAATAATATAAATGGAATAATATTATAGAAGATGCAAGCACATTATTATCCATACAATTTTAACAATTAAAAACTTGAAAATAACATAAGCTTCTCCCTCACCAGTCTCCAAATCCAGTTAGCCAAAAAGATTGCTTAATTCTGGGGCGCCTGGGTGGCTCAGATGGTTAAGCGTCTGCCTTCGGCTCAGGTCATGATCCCAGGGTTCTGGGATCGAGTCCTGCATCAGGCTCCCTGCTAGGCGGGGAGCCTGCTTCTGCCTCTGCCTCTCTCTCTCTCTCTGACTTTCATGAATAAATAAATAAAACATTTAAAAAAAAAAGATTGCTTAATTCTATGTCCTAGATCTTTCTAATAGCCATCATATCATTTAGAGATACTTCAGATCTAATTATCTCTTTCTTTGTGTTTAATTCCCTCAGATCAAATCCCCAGTTTTCATATCTCCCCACAGCCTTCCTTCTACTAGATAATAAATTTCGCTGCATCCTCAAAGTCTTCAGTGATTGTTTCTTATTTTTTTCCCTTTAATTTAATCACTTTCCAGCTAAATTGCTCAAATGATAATTAGGAACTAATAATCTTGTAAAGCTAGAACAGATTGTAACATGATTTACTGTTATAATAACAGTAGGTATGGAAAAATCTGGTGGTAATTAACAGATGTTGATAACATATATGAAGGCCTAACAAGTAAGGTTCTTTTGGGCTATAATTGTTACTGCAAAGCATGAGACAAATAACTTACTAATTGGAGAAAGAAACTTAATGCAATGACTTGTGTACTATGCAAAACATTTAAATATACTATTTAGGTATGGCTAGCTTTTGTCTGGAAAACTTCAAACATAGAGCTTTGAAAAATGTATATATATAATTTATATTGTTTATAGTCTTTATTTAGAAATGAATAGACTAACTACTGTGTTACACTACTCTATCTACAGTATTCTATATTTATTACTTTATGGTACTTAATAGCAAACATAATACTTTTAATGGCAATTGAAGAATTACCATTGCACAATCTCATAGATATAAGGTTGGAAGTTCCTTTATTTTTTTATTTTTTTGGTAAATACAAAAAATATAAAATAGCTGTTTCAAGTCTATCAATATAAAGCAACTACATAAAGCAATTCAGAAAGGGGGAAGAGAGAGATAGCATGCCCAATGTGTACTTTTAGAAAGGAAAATAAAACATCACAGCCCCCATCTTCAATTCATGGTCTTTTTGTTTGGTTAATGCTTTGTGGAAGATAGTGGGGATAGCATCTCAAAAAAGAAGTGGATTACATCAGTCTCTGGCTGAGAGTTCTTCTAACTTGTTTCCTGTAAGCCAGTGGTTCTCAACCTGAGAACCACTTGCCGTTGCTTGTTAAGTTGTCTTAAAAATATGGATGCTCCTCCCAGTTCCAGAACAATTAAATCACCAATATTACTGGTGATGATATATTGATAATTTTAAAGCTTCACAAATCAAATTCTACTGTGTATCTAGGATGAGAAAACTGGTCTACAATATCCTTCCCTCTCCTTCTCCCTGCCCTTTAGGACAACAGCTACTGCTGAAAGGACTCTTCCCTAATCTGATGCATTTGAAACTGACTTACATCAAACACACTGATTTTTTTCATAAAAGGCTTGATCATAAGACTAGAAGTTTAATTAGTAGCTCAATTACAACATCAGTCTTATGCAGACAGAGTTTGGTATTGTGAAGAAACATATTTTATCCAGGTCATGCTGGCCTATAGGAAGTTATTTCTGGTCTATTGTATATTTTAAAACAAAACATGCACACAATTTAATATCATGCATAGTATTACTTTCTTCTTCCAGCCCTCAAGGAAAAGAAATCATAATACAGTATGTCAAAATTCCTTTTAATCACACGGGTACTTATGTTAACTTTTCTCATTTTTAGGGTGAAATAATCACAATTAAGTCATTAAGAAGTTTACTTAATATCATTTCTAATTTAGAATAGGAATGATACTAATCATACTCACTAACATAGAAACCCATATTAAATTATAGTATATTTTAAAGATATGTATTTTAAGTAAAATAGCTCTAAACTGTTATACTGCCTGTTAAACAATACACCTGATATCTTACTTTATCAAGTAATTGAAGTTATCAAAGACATCCATGAAAGAAAAAAGACATCCGTGTAGCGATCTTTAGATTGTGATAAAACCACTTATTCATAATTACTGTTTGTAATTATTTTTCCTTATAATTTTCCCTCATTATTCTCATTATTTCTCTATACATTCCTCAGCTATATAGGAAACATAATTGACAGCCTTCTCTATTGTAGGCACTGGAGTTATAATAATGTTTTTCTCATAATGATAGCTGTCTATTGGCAGAGTCAGCCATGTAAGGCAAAAAAATATTATTTTCATAATTTGGTAAGTGTATCAAAAGAGAAAATGTTAGTGTGTTATGATATGATAAGGTGTGATTGCTAGGAAAGTTTGAGGATGTTGAGAAAGCTGACCTGCTGAGTCGACCTTGAGCTATCTCTTAAATGAGAAGTAGGCATTCAGATTAGTAGATTATGACATGTACCAGTTTTTACAACCTGGGAAAGCAACTACTACAGAAGTATCTGTTAGGATTATGGCAACAATAGGAGTCTACAGGTTACTAAATTTTTTATGTATAGTTAATAAAGTACTTAAAAATGATTCTACATTAAATGTTTTAGTTTAGTACAATAAACTTTTAATGAGTATTAACAATCAAGCATGGCAACAGTCACATGAAAAGATCTTCAACATCACTAATCACCAAGGAAATGCAAACAAAACCACAAGGAGATATCACCTCATCCTTGTCAGAATGGCTATTATCATAAAGATAAGAAATAACAAGTGTTGGCAGGGATGTGGAGAGAAGAGAACCCTCATGCCCTGTTGGTGAAAGGTGAAGTGATACGACTGCTGTGGAAACATCATAGAGGTTCCACAAAAATAAAAATAATAAAAATAGAACTGTCATATGATCCAACAGTTCCATTTCTGTCTATCTGAAGAAAACAAAAACACTAATTTGAAAAGATCTACGTTCCCCTATGTTTATTGCATTGTTTACAATAGCCAAGATATGAAAACAACCTAAATGTCCACTGATAGATGAATGGATAAAGAAGATGTAGTATGTGTGTGTATGTACATAACCGTAAAAAAGAATAAAATCTTGCTATTTGTGACAACACGGGTGGACCTTGAAGGTATTTTGCTAACTGAAGTAAGTCAGACAGAGAAAAACATACACTACATGATTTCACTTAAAAGTGGAATCTAAGAAACAATATGAAATAAAACCCTGACTCATAGATAGAGAGAACAGAGTGGTGGCCGCCAGAGGGGAGGGAAGTTGAGGGGATTAATAGATAAAGGGGATCAAGAGATACAAACTTAAAGTTATAAAATAAATACGTCATGGGTATATAATGTACAGCTTGGGGAATACAGTCCATAAAGTTGTATTAACTTTGTACGGTGATAAATAGCAACTAGACTTGTGGTGTTCAGTTTGTATTGTACACAAATATTGAATCACTACATTTTAGGCTTGAAAATAATATAATATTGTATGTCAATTATACTCCAATTTTTTAAAATGGGAAAATCTTAAAACATGGGTTTTAAAGATCCCAAATTGAAAGAAATGGAAATGAAGTTGTATTTTTTGAGCTCCTAATATATACTAAACACTTTAAATATAACATCTATTTATTTTCAAAACACTTTTCTAACGTGGACTGTTAAATCTACTTCACATATGTGGAAGCAGAGTATATGTGAAGTTAGACAAACTGCCAAGTCACAAGGGTATGTCTGATTTCAATCAAAATCTTTTTATTCTAAAGCAGATCTTGTTTGTTTGCTTGTTGTCCTCCTTATATCTCAAATTACTCAGGATACCGAAAGCAGCAGAAACACTTTCACATAGTCTGTTTGTCAGTTGAGGACACATATTTCTCTTATATACTTTATACTTTTAAATTGTACTTATTAGAAAAAAAGATAGATGCTGTGTTTCCTGTGAAATTTCATTTTCACTTTTGTCTAGGTTGAAAGAAGACAGACTAGTGACAGAGCAGAAGAGCGGGAAAGAGTGACAGAGCACAGGCAGTGAGGAATGTGATTAGGATAATTTCATCAAGAGATTTTAAGTAGTCAAATATTTTGGCAATTATCATAGCAATTTCCAAAGCAGCCCTGAGTGCCCTTTTATGAAAACATATTTGAGCCACACTTTGAGAGGATATTCATCTCCAGGAGACTATATCTGAGGAAATTGCATTAGGAGATAACTTCTAGGTGGAAATATGCTGAAATAAGCATCAATCTAAAATTGTCTCAAGTCTATCACTGCATAAAATTTGCACATATGCAAACCAAAAAAGACTATGCCTTTTTAAAAAATCTCTACCTTTGGTAAAATTTAAGAACAAGAGTTTCTAAGGGCTACTTGATACATCAATAGATATGATCCTTACTGTGTAAAATGATATCTTCTCATATGTGTAGAAAATTCATAGAAACTTATTAAAATACTAACTGTAGGCAACTCTGACTGGTAGAATGACAGGTGATTTTCATTTCTTCTTTATATTTTTCTGTAATGCTCAAAACCTTACCTGCCCATTATTTTTGTTGTTTTAGTACAGTTCATAACTGCAAGAACAGCTGCAAAAAAAATCTCAAGCTGTGCACTCCCCAAACCATACTGTGCCAGAGCAGACCACGTGGAAATTCTAGTACAGACATTTCACTCTCATGTAAATTTGGGCATTTTTCTTTCTACAAACCTGGCTTTCTCCACTAGCTGGTTACCCATTGTTCATCAAAACACACATATTCTCATTTGTCCTTTCGCAGAGTTTTCTCAAATACATTCTTCCCCCAAGTTCTCCCCCAGTTCTCATCATATGATATCCTGCAACACAAATTTTTTTTCTTCTTAGTGCATCATGCTAGATCTGCTGTTGGCACCTTCGACTCTTTCTAGAATCATCAGACATTCCCTACTCCTTAGCAAGATGAACTATTCCAATCACAAATCTCAATGTAGATTTTATTTATTCTCCTTGACTTTCCACTTCTGTGTTAGTTGCTTCTGCTATGTGGCCCTACATTATGTTGTTTTTTGTGATGAAAGCACTTACTATATATTTTGATAAAACTGATTTTTTATTATGTTCAATTAGCCAACATATAGTACATCATTAGTTTTTGATGTAGTGTTCAATGATTCATTAGTTGTGTATAACACCCAGTGCTCATCACCACACATGCCCTCCTTAATACTCATCACACGGTCACCCCACCCCCACCCCCCTCCCTTCTATAACCCTCAGTTTGTTTCCCAGAGTCCAGAGTCTCTCATGGTTTGTCTCCCTCTCTGATTTCTTCCCATTCAGTTTTCCCTCCCCTCCCCTGTGGTCCTCTGGGTTATAAACTGATTTGTTTTTAAAGTAAGTGTCTCCCCTACCAGATTTGCATGAGAAATTATATATGTGTACATACTACACATCTAACATGTGTGTGTGAATATATATATATATATATATATATATGGTTTAATGAATATCAGAAAACTTGCAATTGCTACCATAAAGAATACGAAAGAAATGGGACTAAGAGAGACATAGGAGATTATTGTGCAGTTTCTGATATAAAGTCCGTGGATTTACAGTGTCTCTACTCTTCGTGGTTGTCTACACATTTCTAACACCTGGAATACAGATTTCAGGGAAGGGAAACCACACAAGGCAGTTAATTAATTGAAAGCGAGTGTATAAGTAATGAGGCATTGACTAGAAGGTATATTTGGAAGCAGATGTATTGATAGTAACCATTAGGAAGCAAATCAAATAGTTAGGGGTTGGAAGGCCCCACAGGCTTAATACAGATATAATAAAATATTTAACAAGTTGATAAAATAATTATTGATCATTTCAATCAATTGGTCTTCCAATATCAACTCCCTTGCTCCCTCGATGTTCTTTCACAATTGCCCTCCAAAATTCAACCTCTGAATCAACCAACACTCTTCTCCATTTCTATTTCCAGAATTTAGTAAACTTTTAGTGTAAAAGTACATATTTAGGTACTTTATACAATTATTTTCATGAGTTCCAAATCCAGTCCATACCAGAAGACTGCACAATAACCTGTCATGTGTTTCCAGTCTTTCCAATGATTTCTGGAATTATCAAAGGTTTCACCAGCCCAACTCTAATCTCACTGTCAGCAAATTATCTTGAGTTTTATTTCAGAGGAAAAGATAAATAACAAATCACCTCAAATTCCTTTTATTTCACTTACAAAGATGAACCTTCTTGTCTTAGTTTCCTTTCATACTCTATCAAACAAGAGGTGTCCTTTTCTCCGTCTAAGGAGAATCCACACGTTTGGAATCATATTTCCTCATTCATCCCTTGAGGCTAGGTTCTGTCAAGTAAGTTCACTCTCTCTCTCACAGATCTTAATCTTCTCATTTTTTCTGTTTATTTCTTATGAGCACTGAATCTCCTATCTTCAATATGAAACATTAAAATTCTTAAAATAAAACAACCTCTTTGTCTTAACTTTCTCCTTTTACCGTCTTATATTGCTTCTCTTGATGTGCTATGGTGCTTGTAGTCTTCTTTACCTACAATCTATTTTTTCTCATCTTATATGTATGCCCTAACCTCCCAAATAAATCCTCTGCCCCCATTTTTCCAAAGAAACAGCTGGGGTCATCAGTAACAACCTAGCTATCAAAATATTTGTTATGACATAATCTCATAATTTTAACCATGCATTCATCTAGCAAAATCTCATCTTTTGGTTTCTTTCAATATTTTCCTTATATACCACTTACCTCTATAAAAATGTTTCCCAGTTTCTTTCATGGATTCACCTTTCTCCACTCATCTTAAATATTGGTGACGACTTTCCATGTTTGTTTATCTTTGTAGCCCATGTTGGTCTACGGCTCATTTAAGAATCTGAATTATGTTTTTCATTTCTGGTTTCATTGTTGGTAATAACAATTCCATGGAATAGAATCATTTTTTAATGATGTAAACAAAAAGAAAAATAACTAAAGTCTGGCCATTTTGAGAGACAGAGAGAGACTGCAAGTGATAGTTCCCAAGAAAAGATGAAAAAGCATCGGTTTGTAGATCAACATGTATTTTGGTTCTTAAAGCAGAACCAGCTCTCCTACTTACTAGCAATATAAATGGAGACAAGTTATTTAAGTTTGTTAAACAAATTTGTTATTTAAAATGAGTTTGAGGGGCACCTGGGTGGCTCAGTCCGTTGAGCCCCCTGCCTTTGGCTCAGGTCATGATCTTGGGGTCCTGGGATAGAGCAGGAGCCTGCTTCTCCCTCTCTCTCTGCCCCTTCCCCTGCTCATGTTCTCCTAGTTCTCTCTCAATGAATAAATAAATGAATGAATATATTTTTAAAAATCTTTAAAAAATGAATTTGATATCTACATCATCGAGTAAGTATGACAATTAAGTGAGATAAAATCTTTACAGCAATTGGCTCATGGCATGGAACATAGAGAATGGTTGGTAAATTTAGATATTAGTATTACAATTATGTATTTATTATTATTTTTATATCTATTATTTGTCTAAAGGCTTATGTGTTCTTACCTGGATAAGAATGACATTCAACCTTAAACTGGAGAGAGATAGGGATAAAAATTAATGGCCAAATGAAATAAATTAGTTCATTCAAAAATACGTATTTAGGGGCCCCTGGGTGGCTCAGTTGGTTAAGCAACTGCCTTTGGCTCAGGTCATGATCCTGGAGTCCAGGGATCGAGTCCCGCATCAGGCTCCCTGCTCAGCGGGGAGTCTGCTTCTCCCTCTGACCCTCATGGTCTCTCTCTCTATCTCATTCTCTCTCTCAAATAAATAAAATCTTTAAAAAATAAATAAATAAATAAATAAATAAATAAATATATGTATTTAACCTACACTTCACACGTCAGGCACTGTTATACACAGCACTGACTATAAATGACAAAAAATATATAATATTTTTATTTATTAATGAATAGGCATTATTGAAAATACTATGTGGGAGTCACTACACCAGAAAATGAATGTAGAGTGATTTTTTTAAGAGCCTTTATGGAGCTAACAATATATTATGGGAAAGACAGAAACCATAAAAAAATTATGATTAGAAAATACGCTCAAGGGCGCCTGGGTGGCTCAGTTGGTTAAGCGACTGCCTTCGGCTCAGGTCATGATCCTGGAGTCCCGGGATCGAGTCCCGCATCGGGCTCCCTGCTCGGCAGGGAGTCTGCTTCTCCCTCTGACCCTCCCCCCTCTCATGTGCTCTCTCTCTCTCATTCTCTCTGTCTTAAATAAATAAATAAAATCTTTTTTTAAAAAAAAAAAAAAGAAAATACGCTCAAATCTCTGAAGTAAAATAAGTACTGAGAGAGAAGGGAAAAAATACCTAAGCACAGCCTGACCAGAAAAGTCCTTTCTAAGAGAGTTATATTTAAATTGCTATATGAAAGATGAATAGAAGAAAAATAAGTGATAAGTGGAGAATATTCCAGGCAGAAAGAATTGAATGTTTAATTGCCTTAAGGTAAGAACAAGAGATCAACAGTTAAGAAAGAAAAAGAGAGGTGGTATAGCTAGAGTCTGGGCAGTTAGAGGGAAGTGGTTCAGGGGCACCTGGCTGGCTCAGTTGGAAGAGGATGGGCCTCAATCTTGGGGTCATCAGTTCAAGCCCCAGGTTGGGTATAGAGATTACTTAAAAATAAATAAATAAATAAATAAATAAATAAATAATAAAACTTTGATTTAGTAAAAATAAAAGGAAGTAGCTCAGACTGGATTTTGGAGATAGAAACTGAAGCAGCTCATTCAAGATCTTACAGCCAAGGCTGTAAAATGTAAAATGGTTCAGAGGTGTGGAGTAAGTGACATGCATCATTTATCTACCAAATATAAATAGCATGTTTGTATATGGCAGACATTTTCTAGGTCCTGGAAATAAAGTTATCTGATCCAGGGAGCTAATTGAATAAATAAGCAAATTTTACAGCAATTTGTGTGTGAGAAGGTGATAATGAGTGGTATGGAGAAAAAGGTAAAGAGAAGAGAGAGCTCCAATGGGATACAGGAGTAGGCTTGGGGGGAACTGCAGTTTTAAATGGGGAAGATGACAATATACAATATAAATTTGTTCTGGTTTTGCTCTTTAATTTTTTTTCAAATCTAGTGATTTTTAAAGAAGTATATGCTCATTGTAAACATAAATTATAAGCCCTTATTTTCTTATTTCATACCCCCTCCTCATCCCCTCCCCTCCCCCATTTTATTCTTTAGATTAAGACGTTGTCAAGAATTACTTTTGTCTTTTCAGAATTTTTTGTGATATAATTGTCCAACTTTTCTTGTTTTCAATTGCAATATATCTTGGAATCTCCCCATTTCAGAACATATATTTCTTGCCCATTTTTTACACTCTAATCTGAGAATTGTATAATATTAATGAATTTTATTAAACCAGTTTCATACTGGCAGGCATTTAAATCATTCCACTTTTAAAACATATTTCCAAAAAAATTGCAAGGGAAAACTTTGTTATGTACCTTTGGAAAATTGTGTGTCATCTATTTAGGAAGTAGAATTGAGGGGTAAAGTGATTTATGTTACAAAAAAAATAATTGATGTATAATCCCAAACTGTTCTCCCAAATGACAGTATAGATTACGTTAACCAATAGAATGTAAGGATTCTGGCTTCTTAACTTTTACCAGTACTTATTATCACATTCTGAGAGTCACTTAGATTTTATAATTTTCCAATATGACTAAAATAGTATCTCATCATTGTTTTTATTTACATATCTTGAGAGAGGTTCATCCTTTTTTTCATTGTTCCTGGTCAGTTGTATTCTATTTCTGATCAATTTTTTTTTGTTTTGTTTTGTTTTGTTATATTGCAATATCTCTTTATTAAGGAAACCAGTCTTTTTCAAATGTGTTGAAAATATTTCACTGAATTTTCATCTTTCTTTTGCTATTTATGGTATTTTTCATTAAATAGATATTCTAGTTTGGGCATACTCAAAATAATCAATATTTTCTTTTATGGCTTCTTGGGTTTGAAACCTGATGGATTTCGTTTAGAAAGATTTTCCTATTCCAAGTTTACAAAGTATTCATTCACCATTCTTTGTTACATGGTTTAATTTTAATATCTCTCTCATTTTGCCTATGGAACTTGTTCCGAGTTTTAAAAATTAAGTAAAGAGGCATTCTTATTTTTCTCCAAACTCTAACCAATTATTGCAAACATTTTGTTAAATAAACCATCCATTTCTTAGTAATTTTAAAATGCTTACAATTTTATCACATAAAAAATTCCAAATGTAATTACAATAATATTTCAGAAAAAATATATTGCTTTTACCTGAGTATTCCTACCTAAGATCATATTTTAATACATGTAGCTTTATGATAGTTCTTTTAAAATAAAGAATGGCCAAAAGCCCTTCATTATTTTTTTCATAGTAGCTCTGGTATTTTTGTATGTTGTAGGCTTTTATTTCAGATCAAATAAAGGGTGCTTTTGTTATTTTGATTGGAATGATACTACACTAATATATTACAGAAATAATAAACACCTTGATAATATTTTTAAAGTTTTCTTCATAAAAGCTTTCCATATTTATGTTTATTAAAATTCGTTTTGTCTTTTTATTGCTACTATAAATAGAATACTTTTTATCATTTTATTATTTTAAAAATAATACATACAGTTCTTAAGGTATATAAATGATATGTATATTTATTTTATAGACAGACCCCTTAATTCCTTTTTTTCTAAAAGTAACAAAATACCTCATTTCTTATCTACTAAAAAACTATAAAATTATAACTACAGTTTTTAAAATAGCCATTAGAATTTAAGAAACTAATTAACTGCATTATATCCTAAATGACCAGAAACTTGCCAAACTTTGAGGAAAACAAAAGTGTTATACACAAACAATGAATCATGGAACACTACATCAAAAACTAATGTTGCAATGTATGGTGATTAACATAACATAATAAAATAAAATTTAAAAAAAAAGGTTATCCATTTAACCTGAGCTACACTAAATGAATTGAGTATCTTGTGGCCATTAATCTATGTATTTAAAATCTGAAGAAAGATATTCCAATTTCATGTACCAAACTCCTAGGAAATTCAACTGAATAACTCATATAATCTACATTTTGTCTCAAATTTTATTTTCAAACATCATGAGAGGCATGTGCTGATCTTCCCTGTGTGTTTTTTCTGTTTTTGATTATTTTTGGACAAATCTAAGTCTGTGGTCTGTTGCTCTAAATCAACATGCATAATAGACACTAAAATGTGACTGATCCTAGAATCTTACTAAATCTATTGTTTTCTTAACATTAAACAACTGTATGTTCAAATAACTTGGCTACTAACTAGTGTGAATCAGGGAACGTCCATTGGAATAAGATTTTGAACTAAAATCCCTAACTTGATAAGTTGAAGATACTGAGACACAAAGATATTCATTGTCTTGTCTAAGATCACATGGCAAATCCAAACCTCATTAGATTTTATTCAAAACTTTATATAAAAATACATATTATAATTTTAATTTGCTCAAATGCCATCTTAATTTAAAATACTTTGGTTAGATTTTAGTTCTCATAAAGGTATAATTTTTAAAAATGTACTTTATTTAAAAATTTTGTTAGAGTGATTATCATAAGTAATAATGCCTGGAATGATTACAAAATGTGACTCTGTCAAAGGAGTTCCTATAATTTTTATATGAACATTGATAAATAAAATGCCTTTCAATTATTGTACAATGTTTCCCAACAGATTCCAAGTTACATTCATATCATATCCTGGGTCATAAGGTAGTTCTATTTTTAACTTTCTGAAAAAACTCCATCCCGTTTTCCAGTTTGCATTCTCACCAATAGTGCAAGAGGGTTCCCCTTTCTCCGCATCCTCACCAATACCTGTTGTTTCTTGTGTTGTTGACTTTAGCCATTCTGACAGGTGTAAAGTGATATATCATTGTAGTTTTGATTTGTATTTCCCTGATGATGAGTGATGTTGAGCATCTTTTCATGTGTCTGTTAGACATCTGGATGTCTTCTTTGGAAAAATGTCTATTCATATCTTCTGACCATTTTTTCTAACTGGATTATTTGTTTTGGGGGTGTTGGGATTGATAAGTTCTTTATATATTTTGGATACTAACCCTTAGTCAGATATGTTATTTGCAAATATCTTCTATTCCTTTTAGTTTTGTTGATTGTTTCCTTGGCTGTGCAGAACCTTTTTATTTTGATGAAATCCCAATAGTTTAATTTTGCTTTTGTTTCTCTTCCCTCAGGAGACATATCTAGAAAGAAGTTGTTATGGCTGGTGTCAAAGAGGTTACTGACTGTGTTTTCCTTTAGTATTTTGATGGTTTCAGGTCCCACATTTAGGTCTTTCATCCATTTTGAATACATTTTTGTGTATGATGTAAGAAAGTGGTCCAGTTTCATTCTTCTGCATGTTGCTGTCCAGTTTTCTCAACATAATTTGTTGAAGAGACTGTCTTTTTCCCATTGGATATTCTTTCCTGCTTTGCCTAGATTAATTGACCATATAGTGGTCACTAAATCTGTCTTCATGACAACCTCAAGATGCAGATAAATATTAATATACTTATTTTACAACTGCAAAGTTGAGAAATAGAAATGTTTAGTAGTTTGCAATCAGTCACACAGGTAATGAATTGCATGCAGCACCCACGTAGAAGGAAGGCTAAGTTTTTAGCCATTAAGCAGTGTAGGGCAGGCTTTCTTTCCTGCTATTTTGGGGCTGTGAGGAGGAGTATATACTCAGTACCTTGCCATGCACTACCACACATCCCTTAAATTTCTCTCCCACTTTCCCTCTCAAGAAGCAATCGCCAAAAAAAATTACATTAAGATAAATTTGGGAAATGGGCATGAAGGTCTGGGTCAGCATACAATTTTCCTTTTTTATTTTTGTAGTGAGAAGTTTTAAAATCTATTCTCTCAGCAACTTTCAAATATACAATATGGTGATGGATGTGTTAACTACACGTATTGCGGTAATCATTTTGCAATATATACATATATTAAATTACATTGTATACCTTAAAGTCACACAATGTAATGTCAATTATATCTCAATAAAACTGGCAAAAAGTTTTAAAAAATATCAGCAAACGCTAATTACATTTATTTATAATATTCACATAGTTCTTTCTAACAAACTTTCAGTAACCCATATTTTTTTTTGTAAACCCTGATTTTTTAATTAAACTTGGAAAAACTGGAATGTACAAAATTCTTCGAAGAAGGCAGTGACTTAAAATCACCAAATGATTGAAGTATAAAATTGCCATAGTAATTCATTTTATTTTATTTTTAATAGATAACTTTAGTAATTCTCAGATAGAAATTGTTTAATATGATGGTAAAAGACATCCAGATAATTGCTCTGTAGATGAAAACAGTAATCTTGTAGAAAAATTCTTCTTTTTGATATTTAAGTGCTATGTAGTCACGTAATGGTACACTAACATAAAGATTTAAGAACCAAAGATGTATCTCTTAGGAACCTTTATAAAGCTCATTTGCAAAATTGTGTGAAGTAAACTGAACAAGTAAGAAGATGAAACTAAGAAAAGATTTGCCCCATTTAATCCTCACTTACAGACTTCTGAAGCATTGGCTATTTATAGACTAGTTTATTATAATGGCACTATATCAAAATTTCTTTAATACATACCTATTATCTTTACTTGACAGCCCAAGCACAAAAATTCACATTGGTTTAAAATCACATGTTAGCTTGTATATCTTAACCGAAGATGTGTTCATTACACGTAAAGGTGTTCTTAAATTTTATGTCTACATAGATCAGGAAACTATGGTTCTCCATATTAAGTCATTTCTATATATCAAATTTGAGTGAATTTTTTAAAGATTTTATTTATTCATTTGTCAGAGAAAGAGAGAGAGAGCACACAAGCAGAGGGAGAAGGAGACTCCTTGCTGGGCAAGGAACCCTATGAGGGACTCGATCCCAGGACCCTGGGATCATGACCTGAGCTGAAGGCAGATGCTTAACTGACTGAGCCACAGGCATCCCAAATTTATATGTCAACAGATACTGGGTGGTTATTATAATAATAATATCTGAAATTTTTCAAGTACTTTTTTATGTGTTAGCACTTCAGATTCTCACTCAAAATGTGTGATTTAATAAACAGATATCTGTAGGTTGGAAAACAGAAACAAAACAAGAACACAGATTGCTAACAAATACTAGGCTTCCTATTAACAAGTAGTTTTTTTAATTTAAAATATTAATAACAAAAACAATAACAGTAATACCTACCATTTGTGGAGCTCCCACTGTGTGCAAAGCATTTTAAAGACATCATCTTATCATCTCAGACATGAAGTTACTATCGTTATATGTTATTATTTGGCTTAAAGAGACCAAGTTTCTTGTCAAAGATCATGTAGCTAATAAGTAACAAGTCAGGCAAGTATCCTTATCGTATAACAGCCCAAACTACATTTGTCCCACAATAGCATGCTAAATCTCATTTTATTATTTTTAATTTCATTAGTAAACTGGAATGCTTTTACAAATAAGGAAACGAAATTTTATAGGGGTTAAATATCAGCTTATATCTGTTCAATTTAGAATTTCAATTGAACTGTCCTTAATAATAAAACATAAAGTCTTTCCATAAAAATGACACAGTGCCACAGCTCTAAGAAAATAAGTGGAGAGGATCATGTCCATCGAACATTTATCATTAGGCAATGGGTAGCCATCAGCAGACCAAAAATACATGAGGCAAAATGGAAGAAAAATTATAGTAATATATAATGTGTTTTGAAAAAATATTAGTTTAATCCAGTCTCCCAGTTTTGAAGTTCATTGATAGTGCTGTAGAATCTGTGGAATCATGATCATACTTCTAAATCATATGAGTTTCTCCAAATACCATATTCTGAGGACTCTGAATCCCACAAGTCCAGCTTTCTTCTTCCTACCTTTGCTCTCTTCCTCTCCCACAGCTTTCTCCAGTCTCTCTCTTCACATGGACAAAGCCATTTTCCAGGCTTGTTTGACTTTTTGCCCTTGATCAAGGAACTTGTCTTCTCAGAGCCTAAATACCTGATCTTTTCATATCCGATATTGTTTTCAATAATTTATTTGAGGACATTAAATATTTATTGATCATTTAAAAGTATGAGTAGGCCAGGTTTTTTAAAAGATCATGAAAACCTAAGAAAAATGTATGATGTCAGTATTTAAGTTCTAAAGGAAAAGAAGGAACAAATGTAAAACTCAAGGAAAGAAGTACCATGATTCACAGGTAGACCTAGTAGATGTTTATATTTAAATATAATTTGATGGTTTGCAATAATCTTAATCTTGCTTCAGGCAGTATGCTCAAATGGACAAGGGTGTAAACCTGCCTTGTGTATTAGAAATTGCAAGAAGTTGTGTTTACCTGGGCAAAAAGTTTCAAGAGAAAGCATAGGATCATAACACATAAGAAAAAGGTAGGGCTATTCTTGTTATACAGCCTTGGAAAACACACATGCACACATGCACACAAACGCACATGTGCACACATAGAAGCATGGTTGCTCTTGTCAAACACTTTGAGGGATAAACGTGGAAGGATGATGTTTCTCAGTAATTCTTTAAAGGAAGTCACAAAGGCCAATGAATTTAAATAAAAAAATCACAGAGACCCCCATATAAGAACTTTAGTAAGTGTAGCTGTAAAAAAAAAAAAAGCTAAAATATTCAACACAACTTAGTGTTGAAGTTAAAATATGTCATGTGAATCAAGGAGAAAAGGTAGAATGAACCATCTAGAAATATTAAGAGATATTGTGGAGTATTTCTCTAGATAATTTCTCAATTCCCTAATTATTTATCTTCATATTAAGAGAGAAAGCAATATGAGAACACTTGGAATGAATTATACATGTAAAGATCAATCTAATATACTAAATTTTTAAAAGACCTCCAATTTCTTTTTTTTATTATTATTATATTCCGGTGGATAAGATGTCTTTGAAGTGTAAGACTTGGCAGTTTGGTTGTCCAGCTATAATACCTCACTTATTAGAGGAAAAACAATCTTTTGAAATGTTTTCATACTTGGTCTGTCAGGATAAAGAAATTACTATGGAGGCAAAGTATTAAAAAAGCAATTAGAAAGTGACAAGTTATAAATAAAAATGCAAGCTTTTATGAGAGTGTCAAATTTAATATTCATATAATATGCCAGTTTAGAAAAATGTTGCCAGAATGTGATATCTAACTCCTTTCTTCTTGATGAAGCTAACTCTTGTGAATTACTTGAGATGATATGTGTATAGATATTTTTATTTCTATTTGAACATATGTTTCTTTACCCTTAATTCCTGTCACCAAATTAAAGGCCACAATGCTTACTCCATAACATGCCCAAACTGTGGACATTCATTCATTTCACATTCCAATCCTAAATATTGCATATTTCCAGACAATAGAGTTGTGCAATCTTGTTTTTAATACATCTCACGTAAGCTTGTTAAGATTATAGCTTAGACGTTATGTGCTTTAATTTCAGTATCTGAAATAATGTAAAACCCACTTAAAGATGATTTTTAGTGTGTCCTTCCTATGATAGATTTTATGCCAGAGAAAGGAAGAACACACATCTTTGACTTAAGGTATGCCATACTAACCTGCCCAAGCATGCATGATACAGTGTTCAGGTGACTTTTATTTTGTCCTTATAAGACTATTTAATACAAACACACTGCTGGTGTCTACCAGGCATTAATAAAAATTCATTATATGTTTATTCACAATAAGCAAACCACTTCTCAGCCTTTTGCAGAACAACTGAGTTATTTGTACTTTCCTAGAACTTACTAATTTTTGGAGTTCCTTAAGCATATATCCATTATTAGGCTGAGAATTTTCTACCTAAACACAAAGGAGCCTCTGGCTGTCCTGAGATCTGTGGGTTTCTTTCAAGGTGTGTCAGATACAATTTTTGAGTAGACCCAAGAGCAAGAGGATCCTAAAAGATTCAATGTTTTTAAGCTTAACAAATTCATTTATTTACTCACATATGTAACAAGAGTTTATTGTTTGACTGTTTTTGTCAATTCCTGAGCTCTGTCTTGGCATAAGCACAGATATTTTACTGGCTGCACTTCCCAAACATGGTGGCTTAATAGTATTTGTTTATTGGTAGTATAAGTGGATATTTCCATACTATATATTTCAAAATTATGCATTTTGTGTAAGAATTGGCAGATTATTTAAAATATTTAAAAATGTATTTTATCTCTATTTATATAAAATAAATGTTTTCTTATTTTTTTTTTCTTCTGAAAGTATAAACATGGTTCATGAGTGGCATTTGTATACTCAGCATTTCCGGACTTCAAAGAAAATGCTGATGTGTAGCAAAATTTCTAGCTAAACTTCGCTTTTGTTCTAAGGTCACTTAGGTTCCAATGATTAAAAATTTTCAGGGATGCACTTCATATTAATCTTGGGAGGAGCAAAGATTGACTGACCTCTGCCGAAATTAAATATAATTCAAAAAGCTGCATCATTCTTAAAAGTAGCTTTATTTAAAATGTTCATCTTCAAATTATTTTTCATCTCATACTTTTTCTTGTTTCAATTTAATACATTATGTCTTACAAAAAGAACATTGATAAATCTATTCAAACTGAAAATAATTCTGTAACAGTAACAAGAACAAATAATAGCCTCAATACATATGGTTTCTTCTTTATGATTTAAAATGCTTTGGAGATAGTTTTTCTAATCTGTAAAATATCCCTGAAAACACTGCATTATTTTACTGATGAGGTTATTACACCAAGGTCACAGAGCAAGAAGGAGCAGGGTTTTAATATATTCTAGCATATACTCTTCTTCCCAAGTTATACTTTCTTCAATAAAGTCAGAATCTAGTGAAAACATGTCCCAACTATGTATTTGAAAATAAAAAATATTCTTTTGACCTTTGCTAGCTATTAACTAAAGCACAATGAAGCTGAAGCTAGGCTCCTGAGTGTTTGAAAATAGTGGGGAAAAAAATGATTGGATAGGAGGAATGCCTGCCAACTCAGACTAAAAGCTGGTTTCCAGACTTTTTAGGAAGCATTAATATATAGTGATTTTTCATGCTATTCCATTCAAGTATTTTATTAAGCTCTGCAGAGAGAAAATTTCAACATGATCCTGATGCTCTGAGGGTTGTAATCTCTCATGTCTATATCTGGAGGGTGTTGGGAAACAAGTGTTGAAAGATTTTCATATTTTACTTTGACAAAAATAAAGAACATCCGGTGTTAGTTTTTTGTTTGTTTTCAGGACCTGATTGAACATTTGTGCTTACATGTTTCATGTGGGGAATTTTCACAAGAAAATATGTGAGAAATCTTAGTTCAGAAAAAGAAAATTTCTGTGAACTATTAACAAGCTACATTTGATGAAAAATGTCACTGAATACCTCGTTGAGTGAGAGTGTCAATTAGATTATCAGCCCTTGATATGATTGAAAGGATTTGTGAAACCAGGCAATATTTGTTTTAGTAAAAACTCAGAATTATTCTGGTTCACCTTTGTGAAGCTGTTTAGCATCTCTGGATCTCTGTTCCTTCATTTATAAAGTAGGTATAAAAATATAAAATTCATTAATTTAATGTATGAATTACATAAACTTATGAATATTAAACACTAAAAGTAAAATAATCTCTCAAGAAATGTAATTTATTTTCTTGCCATCCACATTACTTTTGATTTTCCTTCCCAGACAGTACTGTGTGTATCACATTTATAAAAGCAAGAGATTGATACCATATTAACTATTTTATATTTAGAGAGAATGGTTAAGAATATATGAAGTTTCAACATACACAAAAGTAATTGACTGTCAGGAAACCAAGTGGATTGGGGAACCCAGAAACCATAAGTAGTTCCTTTTGATTATTGCAAAGACACTGAACAACAACTTAATCAATTGATGTCTGGTTTAGAGAATGTTTTACATGCTGAATAGCCATCCAAAATCATTCATTATCAAAATATAAGATAAAACCTTAAGCATATTTAGTGCCTAAATAGTTTCTATTATTCATATGTATGTTGCATCCCTACTAGCAAAAATTAGCAAAATTTCTCACCATTGGAAAGAGTCCAGAAACTACAAACACATATTAGAAAAACAACTGTTACTTAGGGCCAGGTGCAGTAATTTGGAACAAATTATATTAATTAATGATATTTACCTGACTCTCAATCTCTACCTGTATTTCCACACTGAGTGTATATAAGTAATCCATAAAATATGCTTTTATTGAGATTGTTTTATGCTACCTTCTATCTGTCTGTGTGAGGGCCAGTTATGAAGCAGAACATTTTTCCCCCTACAAGTGAAATGTAAAATGTCCTCTTCACTGCATTTGAAATCCATTCACTTTTTACAGTGAAATCCATTCATATTTTTACATCATCAAACGTTGGTTACCTGAGATAGCTTTAACATTCAGGCATGCTTTTGTGGTCACAAAAGAATTTCACAAAAAGTGAAATTCTTCCAAGATTATAATAAGCATATCTTTCTATGGGGACCTTACAAATGGAAGCTTAGCAAAACAACCTGCCACTGCCACAGGTCTTGGACCTACAACTGATATTTATTATCCCTCTCCTCTGTTATCTATCCTTAGCTCCCCTGATTCATCTAACATCTATTTGTCCATAGTGGTACAAACCATATCCTCATCCTTGAAGTTTTTGAATTCCTGATCATTATTACTTTCTCAAGCCACTGTGCTGTGCTTGTCTGTTTACTATCAAGAAGGGGTAAGGTGATATAAAGGAATACCCAAGTATAGCCACCCCTTGGGAATATTGTACTTCAGTTCCAGACCACCGCAATAAAGCAAATATTACAATAAAGCCAATCAAATGATTTTTTTTTGTTTTCCTAGTGCATATAAAAATTATGTTTACACTCTGCTGTGTTCTATTAAGGGTTCAATACCATAATGTCAAGAAAAACAATGTACATACCTTAATTTAAAAAATACTGCTGAAAAATGCTGATTATCGTCTGAACTTTCAGCGAGTCATAAACTTTTTGCTGGTGGAAGGTCTTGCCTTGATGTTGATGGCTGCTGACTGATCAGGGAGATGGTTGCTGATGGTTGGGATGGCTGTGACAATTTCTTAAAATAAGACAATAAAGTGTGCCATATTAATTGCCTCTTTTTTCAGGAATGATTTCTCTGTAGCATGCAATGCTGTTTGATGACATTTTACCCACAGTAGAACTTCTTTCAAAATTGAAGTAAATCTTCTCAAACCTTACCACTGCTTGATCAACCGAGTTGATGTAATATTCTAAATTCTTTGATGTCATTTCAACAATCTTTAAGACATCTTCACCATGAGTTGTTTCCATCTCAAGAAACCACTTTCCTTGGATAAAATTAACAAGACAGGAAAGAATGGGGATGTTGGTGAGGATGCAGAGAAAGGGGAACACTCTTACACTGTTGGTAGGAATGCAAACTGGAGCAGCCACTCTGGAAATAGTATGGATGTTCCTCTACAAAGTTAAAAATAGGGCGCCTGGGTGGCTCAGTTGGTTAAGTGACTGCCTTCGGCTCAGGTCATGATCCTGGAGTCCCTGGATCAAGTCCTGCATCGGGCTCCTTGCTCGGCAGGGAGTCTGCTTCTCCCTCTGACCCTCACCCCTCTCATGTGCTCTCTCTCATTCTCTCTCTTTCAGATAAATAAATAAAATCTTAAAAATAAATAAATAAAAATAAAAAGTTAAAAATAGAACTACCTTATGACCTGGCAATTGCACCACTAGGTATTTACTCAAAGGATACAAAAATATTGATTCAAAGGGGCACATGAACCCCGATGTTTATAGCATTATCAACAACAGCAAAATTATGGAAAGAGCCCAAATGTCCATTAACTAATGAATGGATAAAGATGTGGTAAATATATACAATAGAATATTACTCAGCCACCAAAAAGAATATCCTATCATTTGCAATGGTGTGGATGGAGCTAGAATGTATTATGCTAAATGAAATAAGTCAGTCCAGAGAAAGACAAGTACCAGTTGATTTCACTCATATGTGGAATTTAAGAAACAAAACAGGCGGGGCACCTGGGTGGCTCAGTCATTGTGTGTCTGCCTTCGGCTCAGGTCATGATCTCAGGGTCCTGGGATCGAGCCCTACATCGGGCTCCCTGCTCGGTGGGAAGCCTGCTTCTCCCTCTCCCACTCCCCCTGCTTGTATTCCCTCTCTCGTTGTCTCTCTCTCTGTCAAAAAAAAAAAAAAGGAGAGAAAAAGAAACAAAACAGGTGACCATAAGGGAAGGAAAAAGAAAAGAAAGAGGGGTAAACCATAAGAGACTATTAGCTATAGAGAACAAACTGAGGGTTAGTGAAGAGGAGGTGGGCAGGAGATGGGCCAAATGGGTGATGGGTATTAAGGAAGCCACTTGTGATGAGCATTGGATGTTATATGTAAGTGATGAATATCTAAACTCTACTCCTGAAACCAATATTACACTATATGTTAACTAACTAGAACTTAAATAAAAACTTGAAAGAAACAAACAAAAGAAACCACTTTCTTTACTCATCCACTAAAATCAACTCCTCTTCTTTTAAGTTTTATTATGAAATTGCAGCAATTCAGTCAGGTCTTCAGACTCCACTTCTAATTCTAGTTCTCTTGCTATTCCCGTCATATCTGCAGTTACTTCCTCCAGTGAAGTCTTGAACCCCTCAAAGTCAACTTCTTCCAAATTCCTGCTCATGTCAATCTTTTGACCTCTTTCTATGAATCACAAATGTTCTTAATGGCATCTCCTTTCCAGAAGATTTTCAATTTACCTTACCCAGATACATCACAGGAATCACTCTTTAGGCAGCTATATCCTTACAAAATGTGTTTCTTAAATAATAAGGCTTGAAAGTTGAGATGATTCTTTCCTGGACTACAGAATGGATGCTGTGTTAGCAGGCATGGAAACATTAACCTCCTCGTACATCTCCATCAGAGCTCTTGGGTGTCTAGGTGCATTATTAGTGAGAAGTCATATTTTGAAAGGAATCTTTTTTTCAGTAGGTCTCAATAGTGGGCTTAAAATATTCAATAAACCATGTTGTAAACAGATATGCTTTCATCCAGGCTTTGTTCTTCCATTTATAGAGCACAGAAAGAGTAGATTTAGCATAATTCTCCTTCTTCTTCTTCTTTAGATTTTATTTATTTATTTGACAAAGAGAGACAGAGCGAGAGAGGGAACACAAGCAGGGGGGAGTGGGAGAGGGAGAAGCAAAGCAGGCTTCCCACTGAGCAGGTAGCCCAATGCAGGGCTCGATCCCAGGACCCTGGGATCATGACATGAGCTGAAGGCAAGACGCTTAACCACTGAGCCACCCAGGTGTCCCGATTTAGCATAATTCTTAAAGGCTCTAGGATTTTCAGAATGGCAAATGAACATTGGCTTCACCTTAAAGTCACCAACTGTATTAACCACTAACAAGAAAATCATCCTGTCCTTTGAAGCTTTAAAGCCAGGCATTGACTTTTCCTCTCTATCTGTGGAAGTTCTAGATGAAATCTTCTTCCAATAGAAAGCTATTGAATAAACACTGAAAATCCGTTTGTTGGTAATAGTTCATTAACTGTCTTAGCTCGATCTTCTGGATCACTTGCTGCAGCTTCTATATCAGCACTTGCTTCTTCACTTTGCACTTTGATGTTATAAAGATGGCTTCTTTCCTTAAACCTCATGAACCAACCTCTACTAGCTTCAAACTTTTCTTTTGCAGCCTCCTTACCTCTCTCAGCCTTCATAGAATTGAAGAGAGTTAGGGCCTTGCTCTGGTTTAGACTTTGACTTAAGGAAATGTTATGGCTGGATTGATCTTCTATGCAAACCACTAAAATTTTCTCCATTATCAACAATAAGGCTGTTTCACTTTCTTATTTTCCATGTATTCACTGGAGTAGCACTATTAATTTTTTTCAAGAACTTTTCCTTTGCATTCACAACTTGGTTAACTCTTTGGTATAAGAGACAGAGGTTTTGGCCTATCTCACCTTTCAGCATGCCTTCTTCATTAAGCTTAATCATTTCTAGCTTTTGATTTAAAGTGAGAAATGTGAAACTCTTCCTTTTCACTTGAACACTTAATGGCTATTGTAGGATTATTAATTAGCCTAATTTAAATGTTGCTGCATCTCAGGGAATAGGAGGCATGAGGAAAGATAGAGAGAGACCAAAGAATGGTCAATGGAGTAGACAGAATACACACATTTATTAATTAAATTTGCCATCTTATATGGGTGTTTGTGATGTCCCAAAATAATTACAGTATTAGTTATATCAACTTTGTTAGTGGGAACCCACACTGTTGGGCAAATGTATGATCTTCAGCCCCAGAATGGTTACTTCACTCGTGCTCAATGTGCCAGCAACAGGGTGGCAAATGACAGAGATGACTCATGTCAATTTGCCAAGTTACACTGTTTACCCAGTTATTTAGTGTCTCTTCCATGGTGAATGCTGAGTGCTGATAAGAACACAAAGAGGGTATGTCCAATCTTACATACCCATTCACAACACTCTACCCTATATTCCTTTGTTCCTGACTTTCTCATATTTCTCTTTCCAGGCACCAAGTCTTTTGTTATTGCCCATAGGTCCATGTATATTCTAACATCAGACTATAGTTCTTCCCACCCAAAGTGGATGGTCAGGTGTGAAGCTCTGCCATTTCAGAAGTTTTCTTTCACGACCATCTTTCAGGAGTGAGTTTATCATGCAGCCACAGTAATGTTTAACATCTACCCACATTCTAAGCCAACTCACAACTGTGAACCAAATTGGGCTATTTCCCCCTCCATCATAAGAAATGCCCACATAGACATGGGCACTGCTCAGTGTTGGTAAATTGTGATGGGTGACATGATAGTCCGAATGGCCTGTTTACACTGAGGTCCTACTCCTATTTGATCCTGGATGTACCACTTCTGACTCTCAACAGATAGACTTGTTCTTATAATGTGGTTGGTCTATGATACTCATCTTATTATAGGAAGTTCTAGCCTCAAGGTCTCTTTTGTGTCTGGTGGTCAGAAGTTCCACATCTTTGGCAGTGTGTCAAAAACTGTTTTTCATAAGTTGTATAATCTCCTACTGCAAATGACTTGTCTTTACTCCAATAAAGACTAGAAGTATTCATTTTATTTCTCCTACTGGGGCTTGCCATTAACTCCACATGGCATTTTTTTCCAGCACCAATACTTCCAATAACATAATACAAGAAGCAGAGCTACTTGCATTTTAGCCTGAAGCTACTGCAGAGCCCTTTCCTGATCTGGATATGACTAAAAGCCGTCAGTGTTTTTTGTCACTCGTGCCAATCAACATATTGGCTGAAGCATTATTACCTAGATAAGGAATATGCTGCTTCCAGAACACAGAGACTTACCAGGTATTGTGCTTACTTTTTGTGATGGGATATGCAAGACATAATAATTTGCCCATTTTCCACTCTCTGGACTGTGTGTCTCCTACCAAGCCTTCCAATTCTAGCACTTCTTGCTTTCTCAGTCTGTCAAGCATGATTTCTATCACTGTAGGTTAGTTTGTTTATTCTGGAGTCTATAGCATGTATTTTTGCATATCAAGCTTCTTTCACTTAATAATTTTACGTGAATCTAAACAGTGGATAATCGTAGCAGTTCCTTTCTATTTATAAATAATGTTTGATTTTATATTTATGTATATATACATATATATATATATAGCAAAATTTTCTTTTGTTGACAAACATTAGAGCTATTCCTAATTTTTGGCTATTATGAACAAAACTTAGGAAAACTCTTGTATAAAATTACTTGTGGATGTATGCTACAACTTATGGTAGATAGAAGGGGAATTTTGGGGTAATGGGATAGAAATATGTTCAATTTAAAAAATAGCCAAAAGGGGACACTTGGGTGACTCAGATGATTAAGCGTCTGCCTTCAACTCAGGTCATGATCCCAGGGTCCTGGGACCGAGCCCCACGTAGGGCTCCTGGCTCAGCAGGGAGTCTGCTTCTCCCTACAAATCATTGATTTGTAGGAGTTAATTATGTATTTTATATGTTAGCCCTGTGTCCAAAATATATGCTGCATATATGTTCCCTCAGTCAGTGGCTTCCTGTTTATTTTCCTAATTTGATTTACACAAGTCTTAATTTTGACGAGCCCAAGTCATCTTTTCTTTTATGGTTTGCTTTTTCTGTGCCCTTCCTTAGAAATTTTTGTCTACCTCAAGGCACAAAGAAATTTTCCTCTCTTTTCTTCCAGAAGCTTTATTATTTTAGTTTTACATTTAGGTCTATCACCCATCCCTAATTGATTTTTGAGTAAGGAATGATATATGGGTCATATTATTAATTAATCTTGTAGATAACAAATTGTTCCAGTATAATTTCTTCAAAATATTTTCCTATATCAATGAATTGTTCTGGCACCAGTTTAGAAAATTATTTGACTGTGTATTTGTTTGGATAGATATGTGTATATGTATATTGTGCACACACATACACACATACACACACACACATATATATATATGTATTTGTATACTGCTAGACTCTATTCTGTTCCATTTTAGCTATATGTCTATACTGATATCACACTGTCTTGGTTATAGTAACTTAATATTGTCTTTCCATTAGTTTTCTATTGCTGCATAACAAATTACCACAATTTAGAGGTTTAAAATAATACCCATTTATTATCTCTCAGTCTTCTAAGTCAGAAGTCTGGGATGTCATGGTTGGTTTCCCTGAATTCACTGCTTAGGTTTCACAAAGCTGAAGTCAAGGTGTTAGTCAATTGAGTTCCCTTCTGTAGCTTGGGATTCTCTTCCAAACTTATGCTGTTATTTGCAGAATTCAGTTCAACTGTAGGACTCCCTCGATGGCTGTTGACAAAGACTTACTCTCAGCTCTGTGTAGCTGCTCTCTGGTCCTTGCATATGACCCCATTCATCTTAAAAGCCAGCAATGGCATGTTGAATTCTCCTTGTAGTTCAAATCTCTGAAACCAATAGGCGATTCTTTGAAACTATCAAGCAAATTGATAAAACTTTATCCAGTCTGATCAGCAAAAAATAGAGAAAAAGCAAATTTCCAGTATCAAGAATGAGAGAAGTACATAACTACAGATCCTCCAGGTATTAAAAATAACAATAACAGTAATAAGACAATATTATGAACAACTTTATCTTAATAAATTTAACAATTTTCTAATTTCTTTGAAAGACATAAAATGTCAAACCTAATTAAAAATAGATATCATGGATACCTCTATGTCTATTTTAAAAATTAGACTTTTAGTTACAAAACATGCACAACAGAACTCCAGACACACATGCCTTTACTGGGGAATTCTACCAAATCTTTAAAGAAAAAAAAATAAGAATTCAATATAAATTTTTCCAAAATTTGAAAATAAGGCAATACTTTAATCATTCTATAAGGTTAACATTATTCTGATAACAAACCAAACAAAAACATTACAGGAAAAAATAAGTGGTTGTTAAACAAGCATCTGCTAATGTCCAACATCCATCCCTTTCAAAAACGTGTCAACAAATCAGTTTTAGAAGGAAATTTCCTCAGTCTAATACAGGTTGAAGAAATACTTCCAGCTACAGAATATGGAATGCCTATAAAATACCTACAGCTTACAACCTAATTAATCATGAGAGACTAAATGCGTTCCTCCTATGATCAAAACCAAGACAAGGATGTGAATAAATGGTAGTAGTTCCCTTTCAGGGAGGACTCTGGGAATCATTCCTGTGGGTACTTGCTGTGGTGTTACGAGATTCTTCCATCTGGGGACTCCGTCGCTTCTTCCCGTGATGAGTTTCAGATCCAAAAGTTGGAAACTGAGTTAGGAATCAGGACTTTATAGGAGGAGAAATTCTTGATTATGGTCATAGCTTGGGGTTATATATATATATATATATATATATATATATATATATAATCTCAAAACTTATTAAATTGTGCCCTTTAAATATGTACAGTTCATTTTATGTCAACTCTACTTCAATAAAGCCGGAAAGAAAAATGAATTCTATATGTCCTTGATTGTAGTTCCAAATCGCCAAAGGGCCAGCAGTTCTGCAAAGGGAATTCTTTGACTTTATTTCTAATAATACTGATTTGTAGCATGATTTTAATGTATGTAATTTTGGACATTACTCAGAATTTCTTGCCCTGGAGACAAATTTGAATGGATTTCCTTTTATGTGGTTTTTGTTCTTAAAAAAATTGTTTCCATCCATATTGTAAATACAGAGCATATAGGTATGTGAGAAGCATGTGTATGTATGTGTGTGTATATATATGTATATATATATATACACCCTACATGCATACACATTTAGAGGCATGCACATATATTTATATGTGCATGCACACAATATAAGTACCATTCTTTTCATAATGATACAGTCAGTGAGTGTTAGTAGAGATGCATGTCTAATCACCAAAATGATAATTATATTAATGCCCAGAGGTGGGCATGTTTCATCTTGGGTCAGGCCATTAACGAGGGGTGTTGAGTCGATCCAGTCTGCAGTAAAGTTGGGCGTGGGCTTTGCTGCTGCCTCAGTCACATCAGATGCACTAGGGCTTCATCACCTGGTGGTGGACTGCTCAGCTTCGCGCTGCTTTGCACCTGGAGCACCAGTGTTTCCTTCAGGAGTACTGTACTCAGATTTCAGCCATTCTTCATGCCTGCCACCAGGAGTCTCTCTTGGTACTCCTTCCCTTCTCTAGGTGTAGACTGCACTAGGCTAGTACTTGGTACAAGCAAGAATACAAAGATGCAACGTTTGAAGTGCACTTGGCAGTGGGGAGGGGTAGGGAGAAGCTTCCATCCTCCTGCTCGCCCTCTGACTCTGGCAGACCCTCAGTACCCAGGACTCAGGTGTGAGGCTCTCTCACGCTCTTGGCCCTTCCCCAGCAACCACATCTGCCTTGTACTCAAGGCAGAGTCTGGAGCCAGCACTGCCTCTCGCCCAGTGTGGTAGAGGAGTTCTGCTTCAAAGTCAGCGCTGGGGCCAGTGTGGGCGGGTTTCCTGTGGATCCACAGGGGCCGAAGCACCTCTGCCTCGAGTTTAGGGCCGACTTTGGGTATGGGGTCTCGAGCTCTTCAGAGCACAGAACTCAGACTCCGTGATGGATCCTGGCGCAGGAAGATGCGCAGTTCCACTGCCAGATTCTGAAGATTGCTAAATTGTTCTGAATTCGTGATCAGAGCAGGGGCAGGTCTCTTTCAGTTTCACTACCCCACCTTCAATCTCAGGCACGCTCTCCGCAGGCTTGCCTCGCACAGGCGGTTTCTCTTGGTTTTCTTGCTCCAGCTCTAGTCTTGTGGTCACTAAGTGGAAATCCATGGAGGGGTGGCGGGGAGGGAACGTGGTAACCCGTATGGCTTCTCTTGTGTCTGTGGCTGACCAGAGATTTTCACATCACCCCACACTGAGCCTTAAAATCTCTGTAAAACTCTCAACTGTGTCTTCTTACCCACTTCCCTGGTGGCTGCCTTCACTTAATTGTTCTGCCAAAAGTTGGGACCTGAACTGGGGGCTCAAATTCAAGTTATTACCCCGCTTTCATATGTTCCTGTTCTAACAGTGGGACTGTAATGACTGTTCAGATTTCCCTGGTACCAATATCAAATGGAACTCTTTGTCCAACTGTATTTTGTGTATTTCTTTTTCCTCAGTATATATTTGCCTGAATAATGGTAGTAGTTCCCTTTCGGGGACTATGGGAATCATTACCATGGATCCTTGCTGCAGTGAGATTCTTCCTTCTGGAGACTCGGTCACTTCTTCACACAATGAGTCTCAGATTTAAAAGTTGGATACAGAGTTAAGAATCATGACTTTGCAGGCAGAGTAACCCGGAATGGTAGTGGGGGTTGGTGGGTAATAGCACTCAGTTTTCTCACCAATCATCACTGATTTCTTTTTAATCTATAGGTAGAGTATCAGCCTGTTACCTGCCCAGATGTTTGTTGCCACAGGAACAGAATTTTCTAGTAAACATTCTTATGATTCTTTGCAGAAATCACATTGCTGCCCCTCAAACATTAACACACAAACTGATGATGATGGCAAACTGACTTCTGGTGGTTAAGTGTCACCTCCTGCCATCATTGTTTTGGATCCTATCATTGGCATTTGTCAGTAAGCCCAGGTTTGTAAGAAAAGATCCTGCATCAACCCTGAAATATAGTGAGGCACACACAGTGGTGTTTACCACTAGGTCATTGCTTATAGTTTATAAATTATGTATCTTCTGGGGCCTCCCAGGGAACAGAGTGCACTGCTGACTTTTTGGGTCTTACATAGCTTATTCCCTCCAACATTTCCCAACTTTGAACATTTTAATTCCTTCTTTAGCTCTTCCATCTTCAATTCAAGTTCTGGCATTTCTCCCTCAAATACTGTGAACCATCACTTTTCCATGCTCTTAGGAGCTATCTTTAGCCATCCTTATAGCATGCAATGTCTCCTTAGATCCTTGCCAGGGTGTTAAATCCTGTATGTTAGAAGAGAACTCCCAAATCAATAAATTCTCCCTATTCAAACCTTAATTTTCACTGTCTTATTCAAGCACACTCAGTATTCAGTTGCATGTATACTTTCCCAGATTTTCCATTACATGCTGGTTAGGTCCTAGAGATCTTTTGACCTATAATTATTTCCCTACTTTTCAGGCTTAATATGCCTACAGTTGGGTTATTTGTTATTGGTTAAGTTACAGATATTAATTATTGGCCTCGATTTTGCAAGGAGCGACCTCTGCATTCTCTTCAGATAAGGATGAATATAAAGAAATAGGCTGTTTGTTCAGGCTCAGGAGGTCCACTGAATTCTGAGAATTTAACATTTTTGAGCACCTCAATCTATATATCCTCATTCCATATATCAGAATACCATTCTTTCCCAACCAGGAATTGTTTTGCAATAGGAGACGTGCCTTAGTTGGAAGCTTAGATATTCTCCATGTAAGTCTAGGTGTGGTTCCCTGGGTCCTAGCTTTTTCCGACTTGCTAAGGCAAGAAATATGTGCCCCCAAGGAAGACCTTTGGCTCTCACACTTAGCCTTTATTTTCAATTAATCAGGCTTAGCTTTTAGTTATTTTTCAGAGTTTAATAAAACTGTGCATTGAACACCCAGTTCCATTTCATTAATAGTTAATATTTCCCCCTTCTTTTTCAAATGTGTGATACATCACATCTGCTCATGCCTTCCCATAGTTCATCAACTATGAAAGTTAAAAAATTCCAGTGCCACCTTGGATCAGAAGGTATCTCTGACCACTGCCAGTCAAGGTCACAAGGTCTTTACTCTAGTTGCAAAATCTCATTCCAGAGTCTGCTTATTCAAGCCACCCCTGGAACTGCCTGCATATTTGAATTCTTGAAAAGCCAATTCTGAGATTGAGATTAGCATGCAGAAAATGTATTAGTGAGTGTTTTGAGTTAACACCTGTGAAGGGAAGGGGAAAACAAAACAAAACACTGGGCAGAAGTTGAGCTGCAGTGCAGATCTAATAGAGGCTTCAGCTGTCTCTATGGGGAGTTCCAGAGTTGGGAGCACACTTTAGACTTGTCTCAAGGTTGACATAGAGCCTGGGCATTTGTAACCCAACATTGATTAATCACTGGAAATGGGCATTATTTTGAGCAAAAGCTGCTCTCTTCAACTGAGGCCATCCTTTAAATCACTGACAGATGAGGGCTTTCTGACGTGGAGAAGGTGGGGAGTCAGTCCTTCATTTCTAGTGGGGAATATGTGTGATCCATCATAGCATCTACTACAGGGTCCTTAGAAGCCATCAAAATAACCTTTCAAATGATGTAGGACACTATTTTTCAATAATCTAGCAGTCTCCCACAGCCCTTTGAAATTCAACTACACTGATACTTTCATTTGCAGTCTAGTGTACTATTTAAAATGAAATTCAAAACTTTGAAAGGTGGAACTTTGCCAATTGAAAAGTGATTAGTTTACATCTATGCCATATTATTTTTTGTTAGACCCCCTCAATACAATTCTCTTATAGTCTAACCGATCAATATCAAAAGAATAAAGTTAATAAAGGAATGAAAGAAGTAAGGTTCTAATCCCAGAAAGGCATTTTATTGAAGTCCATTTATTTTCTACGAATTCCAGTGCATACACACACACACACACACACACACAATTAGGTAAAATGTAACAGTATGTCAGGGAAACAGTGATCTGTATATTCTCTAGAACTCATCTTGTATCACTGCCTATGAGTCCCCTGTACCTTTTGCTACATTTCTTTATAATTTTTGCTCTTTTTTTAAAATATTTTATTTATTTATTTAATTGACAGAGAGAGAGAGAAAGAAACAGCGTGAGAGGGAACACAAGCAGGGGAAGTGGGAGAGGGAGAAGCAGGCTTCCCACTGAACAGGGACCCTGATGTGGGGCTCGATCCCAGGACCCTGAGATCATGACCTGAGCTGAAGGCAGTCGCTTAACCAACTGAGCCACCCAGGCGTCCCTATAAATTTTGCTCTTATAACTGAGATGGGTCTACAGGCATTTTTTAAAAATTATCTTTATCGGGGCGCCTGGGTGGCTCAGATGGTTAAGCATCTGCCTTCGGCTCAGGTCATGATTCCAGGGTCCTGGGATCGAGCCCCACATCGGGCTCCTGGCTCAGCAGGGAGCCTGCTTCTCCTTCTCCCTCTGCCTCTCTCCCTGCTCATGCTCTCTCTCTGTATCTCTGTGTCTCAAATGAATAAATAAATAAAAAAAAAAATCTTAAAAATTATCTTTATCAAGTATGGATAATTAAGATAGTATCTCAAGTAAGTTGTGGAGTTTTCATATTTCTGTATCAAGAATAATTTTATATATCTTTAGATGTTACATAGCATTAGGTTGTGGAATCATCAATTCTGGTAACTTTTTAAAATGTTTCCAATCTTTTCTAAAGAAATTGGTCTATTCAAATATAATCTATCTTCTGGTCACATTTTTAAATTACAGTTTTATGGGAAATCACACATTTCCCCTAATATTCCAAATTTATTACATGCAGAATTATCATATAATTCTCTTCATTTTTAATCTGTCTAGGCAATGTATCCTTTGCATCCTTAATTTTCTTGTATTTTACATTTGTTTTTGCTTTAAAATTTTATAGGAGATTAGCTTCTGTATATTTTCAAAATAGCCTGCTTTTATATTTATCTATCCATCCTTCTATTCTTCATATGTCTTTTATTTTATTGATTTCTGCTTTTGTATGTATTAATTTCTTTATCTACACTATATTGATGTATTTTGTTCTTTTCCTAGCTTTTAACATATGGTAAACACCTTCACATTGAGTATGTTTTATGTAAAAGTGAAGATAGAGAAGACTATAAGGGATTAACTTTTCACCTAGTTCAAGATCAATATTTACATTATTTCATTTTGGGCAGAATCTCATTTTTTTTTCCAATCATGGATATATAAGATGCTTATTCCAACCTCATTCATTCACATACACATTCACACACACACATAAACACACATAAAAAAAGACAAACCAAAAAACAAAAAACCCAAAAACCTTTATCTTTCTGTGTTGCCTTATTTTTGTATGCTAGATATTACTATTTATGAAATAAGAATGTCATTATCTGTTGCTTTTCTAATTTTTAATAGCCAAATAGCCAGGAAAAATGAATATGCACGGTTTTGGAGATTTAAAGTTCTTATTCAGTTTTTAGTATTACAAATAAAAGGTTATTGACACTTAAGTTTAACAGTTTAACTTAGAAGTTTTTTTGTGCTTATGTATGAAGTTATACCTTTTTAAAAAGCTGTGTTGTCTATTTAACTTGGTTAATATTTCATTAATTTAATACATTAAATTCACTTAAATTTCTGTTGCATTTACAACTTAATTATTAGATTTATTTATCATGTAACAAAATATATTTATAGATGTAAGATGTAATTAATTACAGGTAAATAAAATTTATTTCTGTAATATTGTATATGAATATGTAGAATATGGAAAATCATCTTCAAAAATCATATAATGTATTACATATGATACTTGCTTATTAGAGAATATATTAAAGTATTCATATTTGAGTATATAGATTGTATATGTATTTCTTATATAATGTATATTCATATTTGTGTATATTTTAAATAAAAATATAAACATATGTACTAAGTGCATGAATGCATACTTGCATAGTTTAAATAGATATTATATTTGTATTTGTATAGTTTAAATAGGTATCATATCAACATAATGTATTTAAACACTTTAATATCTAACTGTCAAGACTTACACACTTTTGGAAGCCAAAACACTCTGAAGCTTCCTGCGTGTTTAACCAATATGTAAATTAAATGCTACATCTCATATTCATAATGAAGTATATTGCATTTTATATAATACATATAGTACTTTTAATTTGGCACAAATTTATCAAAATTAAGGTTTTTTTCTTCACCATTTCTGTATTTATAGAAGTTTATTTACCCAGTGATAGGTTTACCATCTATGTCAGGGCTGAAGTCAGTGACTTGAAGTTTCAGGACGGCAATGTTGTCACTTCTCAGGCCCATATGGAGGACCAAAGGGCTCTGAGTATGTGGAGAATTTTTGTCCCAAACAGCAATTTTCCAGGGACATTCACCCAATATTTTTCCCTGAATTTGGTGTTTGGATTCCTGCATTTCACAAGAATGTTGCTCCGAGTTGCTGCACTGCTTGTTGGGTGTTTGACTTCATTTTACCTATTTCTTGACAAGTTCACAGTCTGGTCATTTTAATGAAATAAGATACTGTTTTTATATTTGGTTCTAGCTCTTGGCCACCAGAGGGTAATCCTTCCCATGGGAAAGGTGTATTAAATTTTAGACTACAGTTTCTTCATCAAGTTTCTTTTGCATTTCCAAACTGTCTAAAAAGCAGTAATGTTTGTTTCATAGAATTTTATATATCTTTATGCCCATGCTTTTTGTTTTTCATATGTTCTGATATTACTATGGGTACTACTATCTTTTTGTTTGTGTTTTCCTGATATAATTTTCTGCACCCTTCATGCTTTCTATCTCTCTCTCTCAATTCTTACTCTTTAAAATGTAAATTTCTATACCTAATTTTGTTTAACATACTTAATGTCCTTGTTATAACTGGACATTGTTGTTGTTAATAGAAGTTTTCATTCTGTTTATTTTTACATAACACTTGAATATAGTTCCATGATCTGACTTTCTGTTTACTATTTATTTTTCTTTATGGTTTTCCTTTATTTATTTATTTATTTATTTATTTATTTATTATTTTATTTTATTATGTTATGTTAATCACCATACATTACATCATTAGTTTTTGATGTAGTGTTCCATGATTCATTGTTTGCATATAACACCCAGTGCTCCATGAAGAACGTGTCGTCTTTAATACCCATCACCAGGCTAACCCATCCCCCCACCCCCCTCCCCTCTAGAACCCTCAGCTTGTTTCTCAGAGTCCATAGTCTCTCATGGTTCGTCTCCTCCACCAATTTCTCCCCCTTCATTTCTCCCTTCCTACTATCCTCTTTTTTTTTTTTTTTTTTTAACATATAATGTATTATTTGTTTCAGAGGTACAGGTCTGTGATCCTAATTCGATTGTGATTATCAGATTAATAATAATTCTATTATTGTCTTCCAGGTCCTTACTTAAAACTTTATGTTTTCTAAGGCTCAAATTCAAACACATATTTCTCCACAATTAGGTGAATGAGTGTTAAAAATTTCTCCTATCTGGATAGATAATTTAAAAACTCCTCTACTATTTTCTCACTCCAATAATAAGACATTTGTGGGATATTTTTGTTTTTCTACTTTGCTTTCAACCCTCAAAGTCCTCTCTCAGCCAGTATAATCCTTAGGTTTTGCTGAGGAAAGATAGTATATTTAATTCTAGATTTATTTGAGACTCTGCATGCAAATGGCTCTTATTAAAAATGTCCTTATTTAAAATGTAAGAAACATGGGGTGCCTGGGTGGCTCAGTCAGCTAAGTGTCCTACTCTTGATCACAGCTCAGGTCTTGATCTCAGAGTCATGAGTTCAAGCCCCACATTGGACTCCACACCCACCTACTTAAAAAACAAATAAAATTAAAAAAATAAAATGTAAGATACACTTTCCCAGACAGTTTATGATTATCCTCTTTGATTCAATTATGTATTTTAGATCTAGAGTAGAAACATATGTAGGCTTGTAAATATATTTCAAGATTCAAATCTCATAATGCCATTTAGATAACTTTATGTGCAGCTCCTTGAGGGCTTTTATAATTCTTTTTATGTTATCATTTTTTTCTTGTCCATCAGCTCTATTTTAGAAGCATATATGGTTCACATCCAACTGATTGATTACTTTACATGGTGGCGATCTGGTGCAAGATGATCTCTATCTTTGAGGGTAGTGATGAGGTCTGGTTTTCAAACCCATTCCATTTAAGCACCAATAACTCTGATGTAAAAGGAATATGAACCACATTGCTAAAATCACTGGACTATATGTGTGTGTGTGTGTGTGTGTGTGTGTATGTATGTATATATGTGCATATATATATTCCAGTGATATTACATATACATATATATGTATATATGCTATGTATATATATATGTATATATGCTAAAATCACTGGACTACATATATGTGTGTATATATGTATATATGTATATATATATTCCAGTGATATTAACATGTATATTATATATACATATACATATGTGTGTAATATCACTGGAATATATATATACACATATGCATATATATACACACATATACACACATATACACATATATAAATATATAGATAAAGAAATATATATAAAGATACAGATCTTATAGAGATATAAATAGATTGCTCTATATATGCTCTCTCTATATATATAGACAGATATCTCTATAAATAGATGATAGACAGATAGATAATAGATAGATCTACGGAGATATCCAGTGTGCTTTTATACATAGATCCAGATAGATATATATAAGTAGCTACATGTAGATTTCATATGTATTATATATATTGAATATATAGAATAAAGATATATATGTATAGATAATAGATATATAGTTATATGTATCTATTCTATGTATATGAATAGATATATCTACCTATCTCTCCATATATATATAGAGAGAGAGAGATCCAGTATAATATCACTGGAATATCTATCATCTATCTATTATCTATCTATCTATCTATCTATCTATCATCTATCATCTATTAGCTATAGATATTGAGAGAGAGAGGAGGGGATTTAGATACATATCTCAGCCACATTTTTTTTTTTTTTTTTTTTTTCATCTTAGAATTTTTGCTGAACATCTTAATGGATATTTATCTCCTCATCCATTGTCCTGGATGTAGCATGTTCAGCCATTTAACTATTTCTTATCCACCACCCCATAAGTACTTCCTTTGTATGCACCAAAGTATAAAAATATTTTTAAAAAAGGACAATGAGGAGCACCTGGGTGGCTCAGTCATTAAGCGTCTGCCTTCGGCTCAGGTAATGATCCTGCGGTCTTGGGATTGAGCCCTGCATCTCCCTCTGCCTGAAGCTCCCCCTACTTGTGCTCGCTCGTGCTCTCTCTCTCTCCCTCTGTCAAATACATAAAGAAAATCTTTTAAAAAATGCTTTTAAATAACTTGCATTTATAAGAATATCTATTTTGTTGGGGCTTCACTGTAAACAAGTAATTAAGTTTCACAATTATCTTGCTGTGAGCAATGGAATAAATGGATGTGTGGGAACAAAAATTATTCTTCCCTAATCATAATAAAATTCTTTACACCAGTGCAACTTAGGTCATTTAAGTGTTGAAAACTAATTCCTTAAAGTTCCCAATTGAAATAATTCACAATAAAAGGAGTATCATTTGACACACTGAGCTAAAGGGAAAATGCAAGTTTAGAAAAGTGGAAGAGATGATAACCGGATTTTCCTCCCACTGCTGTTATTGTAAAGTAAATAGGCTAGCTTAATGTCTTGGAGCTGTTGATGACATTTTTTCCAGGTACTTGAACATTAAATATCTGTCTGGTAATACCCTAAGGAATATTTTTAAATGCAATGACCTCTTAGAAGATCATCATAAAAATCGTTCTTAATTAGGTTTAGGAAATCAATTTGAGTATCTGTGTAAATCAAATTTTATGTAATGCCATGTTGAATGCACGGTCAGGTAAGTGGTAGGAAATAACGTATGTGAGTTATTTTTCTAAGCAGCGTACCTATCTACTAAGTACTAAAATTGATTTTTGTAAAAAATGGAGAATATTTATTATTTTAAGTGTGTCAGGAATTAAACACTTATAATTATGAGAGATGGCTGTAAGATTTGACATCATAACAAATTACAAAAGCATAATTTCATTGCTATTTTAAAACCGTGGGCAATAAAAGGAAAAACCCTTCAGAAGGCCTAGAATTACAATATTATTTCACATAACAATGATACTCAAATATGGTTTTACTGTTTTACTATTCAGGAGCACACTTTGTTTCCCGAGAGTTTCCTAGATCACTAAGGAATACAGAAGACAAATACCAACCTGCTTCAGGAAACTCAGCAACTTTTGCTGATGTTTGGATGTCTCATTGCACAATGGGGACACTGAAGAAATCTTCCAAAAAGCACAGCTGATATCGTGCAGTCCCCTTTAAATTTAGCAACTATTCATGGCAAGACGAAAGTGCTATCAGGAAAGATAAGATGATCAAAAAAGTGTAGCCTTCATACTCAAACGAAAATGTTTATACTTCAAATGAGTTATTTTATTCCTTTTGTAAGCTATTATTATTTGATAACTTCAATCACTATATAACACTGTATGTTAATAAAACTGTGTGTGTGGACACATGTATACAACCCTTAAAGTGATCCTAAGAGGTATTGCTATCACTATTTTATATGTGAAGAAACTGATAATGGGAGATATTAGGAAATTCTGATTTTACTGGTATGCTTTAATTTCATGTTACTATCCCTCTATCCCAAAAAAGTTCTGCAACAAACAATTCTAAAGTCTCCTGGTACTTCTTCTTTTTACGATCTACTTATTTTATTCCTTTCTCACTTTTATTTAGAATTGCCTTTTCATTATCTTTAACCACTTTTTAGCTTTTCTTTTTTAACTTCTTTTATAAAAGAGGGTAGATGCATAGCTCCTTTAGATGTATGGTCCAGGGGTGCCTGGGTGGCTCAGTCAGTAGAGTATGTGACTTTTGATCTTGGGGTCATGAGTTCAAGCTACATGTTGGGTGTGGACCCTACGTTCAAAAAAAAAAAAAAAAAAAGAAAGAAAAGAAAAAAGAAAAGAAAATGTTTAGATATATGGGCAGGTGCAAATTTTACTTTGTGGTGTAGCAGGATATGGGTTTGTCTTTACATATGTAAAATTTGTGTGTGTTTATCTAAATCATTCTTCCTGACAAAATAGATAATATCAATTTAATGTAAAAGTATAAAATTGTTTTCTAAATAAGTACTAGCTCAGGGCGCCTGGGTGGCTCAGTTGGTTAAGCGACTGCCTTCGGCTCAGGTCATGATCCTGGAGTCCCGGGATCGAGTCCCTCATCGGGCTCCCTGCTCGGCAGGGAGTCTGCTTCTCCCTCTGACCCTCCTCCCTCTCATGCTCTCTGTCTCTCATTCTCTCTCTCTCAAATAAATAAATAAAATCTTTAAAAAAAAATAAGTACTAGCTCATCTAAAAATGTTCAGATGTTGCAAAATAAATGTGTCTCAGCACTTAAGTTACAAATATTTAATTAATGCTTACTTAATTTCAGGATCCACATTTAGTACTTAAAATGAAAACAAACATGAAAAATGAATATATAAGAGTCCCTTCAAGGAGCCTGTTATTTAGTATTATATCAAATGTATGTAAAATAAAAGATTAACATCAGAAGATATAAATTAATGATAAATTATAGAAGCTAAATGAAAAAAAAATAATTTAAACCATTTAAAGTAAATAATACTTCCCAGAAGATATAATTTTTGAACTGCATTTCTTTTTATTTATTTATTTATTTATTTGACAGAGAGAGACACAGCGAGAGAGGGAACACAAGCAGGGGGAGTGGGAGAGGGAGAAGCAGGCTTCCCGCCGAGCAGGGAGCCCGATGCGGGGCTCAATCCCAGGACCCTGGGATCATGACCTGAGCCGAAGGCAGAGGCTTAACGACTGAGCCACCCAGGCACCCCTTGAACTGCGTTTCTGACAATAAAGTTTCCATAGGTGGAAATTGTTCAAAAAGCATTTTATCATTTTGTGAATTGGTAATAATTTGAAAATATATTAAATATGTGATCACATACCCAGCAAAATACGACGTCCAATTTTGGTGGACCTAATGAAGGCAGAGGATACTTGTTTATGAAAAACTTAATTTGTTCATGATAAAACTCATTTTCGGAGGCTTAAATATACAATACCTGGCTTTTCTATATGAAACATTATCATTCCCCCTTTGTCCTCACATATGTAAGAGCCTCTCAACATGAAATGAAATAGGGTGATATCAATTACAGGACATTATCACCAAGGAATAGACATTATGGAAGCAAGAGAGACATTGCCCATTATGAGAATGATCAATTCAATTATGACATCACAGGGTTACTACACCTGCTATATACCAAACAGTCCAAAGTAGACAAAGTAGGCAAGTTCAAATTAGATGTTATTGCCGTCATGAAACTGGTTCATTTTGAAGAAACATTTTGTCTTCACTGGGAGCTATGACCTCTGTGTGGCACTACTGCTAGTTTCTTCTTTATGAGTCATAAGAAAAATAAACACTTCAGTGCTGGCTGGGGAGGCTTTGAGGTGCTTACCATTTGCTTTCTTCTCACACTGACTTTATGCTCCTCACAGTAGTAAAGCAGACAACACCAGTCACTGAGTGTAGTTAATTTGATAAATAAAGGATGGTGACAAAATAAACCATAGAATGTAGCCAGAGGCTGCAGAAATGAGTATATGTGTTTGAAATGCAGAGATTAGTTGATTAACTCATTAACTTGTAAAACCTTTTAGCAAAAAACAAACAAACAAAAAACCCCAAACAACCTTTTTTATCTATTAAGTGGAACTTACAGGAATCTACTTTTCCTAGGTGTTTTTTGTTTTTTAAAATATAAACAGTCATTAATTTACTTGAAAAATAGATTCAAAAGAAAGAATCATCATATTGTTGGCATGATTGCACCCACATTCCAATTTCAACCTACTCAACAGACACGCACGGAGTATGCAATAGACAGCAATTGTGTCAGCTTTTACAAATGGGTAAGAGGACAGTTTGTTTGTGTTTTTCCACTTGCTTTAATGAGCTTGGATGACATCTTTCTTGTTAGTAACTTACGAGTTTGAAGCGTCTTTACCTGAGCCCACTGCCCCTTGGGCTTTTTTCCCTTATGTTGACCTCATTGTTTTTTGCTTTCAGTATTCTGTAGAAACTATATTCTATCTCCAACAAACATCTTGATATGAATTTTTTTCTGAAGTGTTATTTCTATTCTTTTTTTTTTAAAGATTTTATTTATTTATTTGAGAGAGAGAGAATGAGAGAGAGAGAGAGAGCATATGAGAGGGGGGAGGGTCAGAGGGCTAAGCAGACTCCCTGCTGAGCAGGGAGCCTGATGCGGGACTCGATCCCAGGACTCCAGGATCATGACCTGAGCCGAAGGCAGTCGCTTAACCAACTGAGCCACCCAGGCGCCCATGTTATTTCTATTCTTAAACCTTATGAAAGTTGGTTTGAACTATCTTCAAGAGAGCCTGCTATTTCTCTTTCTCCTCCTCCATACTTGTGGTTTTAGGAGCAGGAGAACAGTCTCTCTGCTGTCCATTATTGATTCCAAGTAATTATTCAGCTACTGTTGATCATCTATCTTTCCTCCTTTGGAAGTGATATTATTTGCTTATGTCATCTGTCTCCAAAATAAAGCAAGTATGCAGGCTTTCTAAGTTTCTTGAGGGCCCTGGCATCTAGTTCACAGTCTTCGTTGTAAAATACCTGTTATTAATACTGATGACTTCAATGTAAGCATTCAAAATATGTTCACTCTTAAAAAAAAAAAAAAAAAAAAATATGTTCACTCTTTTTCCTCACTGCTCCTTGTCTTATCTGCACCAGTCATCTTGTTCTACAACCTGGATTTGTCATCCTTTAGGATGGATCCATTATATATTGCTATCAACTAGAAATTATTCACTTTCAAAACTTCAAACCTAAAATTAGGTTCCTAATTTCTTTTCCTTTTTTTCAGCTTTTATGAAACATTTTTATTACAAGTGTTCTTAAACATTTCTTTACATGCATTATACACTGGGTATAATCTTATTTTTAATTTAAGTATATTTGATATGTAACATTGTATAAATTTAAAATGTTCAACATGTTAATTCGATACATTTATCAATTATAATATCATTGCCATTGTAGCAATAATTAGCACCTCTCTCAGTTATGTTCCATTATTATTTCTTAGTGATTAGAAAAATTAAGTTCTAGTCTCTTAGAAAGTGTACTGATTATCATGCAATATTGTTGTCTATTCACTATACTGTGCATTAGATCTCTAGAACTTACTATTCATGGCAAGTCCGTACTCTTAAACAATATCTGTACTATCCCCCTGCCCAGTCCCCTGGTAACCACCATTTTACTCTCTATATTTACAAGCTTGGCTTTTTTAGAGTCACATATAAGTGATATTATACAGTACTTGTCCTTCTTTGTCTGACTTATCTCATTTAATATAATGTGCTCAAGTTCTGTCCATATTGTCATAAGTGGCAGAGTGTCTTTCTTTATCATAGCAAATAGTAGCCATGTGTATATATATGCACCATGTCATAGGTTTCTAACTTCTAATTCCAGCCACTGTCTCTCTTTTCTCATATCCTCTCTTATTCTGATAGCAACTATATTATATTTGGACAGATAATCCAGATCAAGTCACACAGCCTCAACCTACCTTTTTAGTCCACTAGCTTCTTTGTAGTTCTACCTGATCATCCACTGTAAGCTTAGAATAACTTGTTCACATGTAATCATATTTGTAGACAAAAACTAGAATTTAGAATTGCCATTTGTTTTCTGTTTGAATCTAAGCTGTGTAAGTTTAGTTATAAAAGATTCCGCGCTGATACTGATATACCTATCATTCTCCTCTACTTGTCTCCCTATTAAAATTGTAGCAGGTGTTAAAAAACATTTCACTTTCTACAAACCCTTTTTTCAGGTGAACTTGGATCCTATTTTACTGAAATAATTGAGGTCTACAAAACTAAGTTAAGTAAAATTGCTGATCCCAATGCCAGCATTTGTCTATACCTTCACCCATATTCTCCCTCTTTTTTATCTCAAGATGAAATATTTTTGTCTTTCTAAGGCTGATCATCATGATAGAATGTCATAACGGAAAGAACACTGTAGTTAAAGTCAGAGTTCTTACTTTTCAAACCTGCCATTTCTATTATTTTGAATAAGTCACATTACTTTCTTGAACATTATATATTTAGTTTAATAAATGTCATTAGTCTCATGTAATTTCCATATTTAGTACTTTTACTTTATTGCTTGGTATAGAATTTGGGGGAAAATGTGTTATACTCTAAATAACTTTTATTTGAAAGCCTTTTAAATGAAGAGAGTTTTTATAGCTATGGAAGTAATAAATTTAAGAATAACAGCCTTAAAGCATTTTTGTTTAATTGCATTTATCTCTATTATGTCTTAGGAATCTCATCGATTTTGAGGGCTATAAAAAGATCATTAAGTTATCTGGCTCAATTCAATATAGTAAACAATCCCATTTAAACCAATCTTTTAGACAGTGGAATATTAAATTGTAAAATTTATGCAACACACATTAATTGGACAATGAGTATGCCAAAATACTGGTAAATTTTTAACTCTGTGTTATTCCATAGAATTATTTTTGTATGCTATAAAAATATTCAACCCATAATTATTTGAAAATTATAAAATTGAGTATCTAGCATATGTTTTTCTTTCTTGTTGAACATATAACTATGAAAATGAACTCCATCAGAGTAATTTCTTAGTAAATATTCATCTTTCATGTTGACTTGAGAACTCTGAATGACATTCTTACAATACCTTAAATCTTAGGTAATTTACTTTCTTTCAACAGGCAAGTATACTCCATATCCAAATAAAGAGGATTGATCATGACAAAGCACCACACCGTATCAGCAAGTATGATGAAATATACTGGTTCCTATGAACATGTTAACATACTAATTTAAATACTAGTTAGGTGGTAACTTATTATTTTATGAATAATTATGATCACTGAATTGTGAATAGTAGTAAAGCCTTGAAGCAACTACCCCTTCCTCATGGTATGAAGTCACTCTAAAGTTAGAAGCAAAATCTTGACTAATTCCCCCTGCTAATGTTAGTCTTGGTTTATTTCTTGAAATAGCCCCAGATTTTCTTTTTTTCTTTTATTCCACTAAAACCATTGTCATTTTTTTTGGTGTCATTATGCCTTTAACTCATTCTTAATATTCGTTTCTATTTTTATTTCCTATTGTCCCTGAATATGCTTTCCCCAGACTGACACTCAACCCACATACCCACACATATAAGCTCTAATTCCTGGTCTTAGAAAGAAAAAGACCCTGCTTCTTTCTCTAATCACTCAGATTCATCTCTGTGTGAACTACTTTCATCTTCACATCCTTAGAAGACTTTCACTTGTTATTACCTCTGTGTCTTCAAACTAAAAATTTCCCACAGCCTATATTTTTTTCTCCTTTTTCCAGTATATGTGACCGTTACTGTCATTATTAGAAAATACTGATTTTTGCATATACTCTAAAATGCTGTTAACATGTTCTCTCCTGCAAAATCAATATTTTACAACTTACAAACCAAAGAAGTTGAAATTCCTTAGCATAGCTAAGCACAGATTTAAAGACCCATCACAATTCCATGTAATCTTAGCAAAATGGTTTCTCCCTCACTTTGCAGTGAATACCTCTGTAATTTCTACAGCACTTTTGTTTCTTTTTCACTCTTTCAAAGCATTTTTTCTTTTCTGTTTTAAAAATTCAGGGCACCTGGGTGGCTCAGTGGTTAAGCGTCTGCCTTCGGCTCAGGACATGATCCCAAGGTCCTGGGCTCGAGCCCCGCATTGGGCTCCCTACTCAACAGGAAGCCTGCTTCTCCCTCTCCCACTCCCCCTGCTTGTGTTCCCTCTCTCGCTGTGTCTCTCTCTGTCAAATAAATAAATAAAATCTTTAAAAAAACAATTCTATCCAAGTCCATTTATATACCTTCATCCCAAATCATGACTTTTAAAACTTTCTACATCATAGAAGTTACTCTGAAACATAGCACCTATTGTCTATGACAATTATTTAGTAGTAAGTCTCTCTCTGCTTCCTTAATTAAACTTAATTAAAATCACTATTTGTTTAACAACCGAATTCCCAAGATAGACTATTTTTAAGAGTGAGTTTATGTCTCATAACTGTTTTTATCTCAAAAAGAGACTTAGAGACATTTTCTGTATTGTCTTCTCTTTCTCTGTCTTCTCTGGTGTGTTGTTATTGTTGTTGTTTGTGGATGTTTTGTTGTTATTTTGTTCTTTTTTTTTTTTTTACAATGCAGTGATTTCTAATACATTTGCAGAGTTGAGAAACCATCACCACAACCCAATTTTAGAACATTTTCATCACACCAAAAATATCCTTCTGACCCATTTACAATCATTCCCTGTTCCCATGCCCAGCTCCAAGCCACCAATAAGCTACTTTCTGTCTTTCCTATTAGTGGAGTCACATACTATGTGACTTTGTGTCTGACTTCTCTGAGATATCACTTCACACCTGCCAGATTGGCAATTGTCAAAGAAACAGAAAATAGCAAGTGTTAGTGAGGGTGTGGAGGAAAGGGAAACAATGTACACTGTTTGTGGGAATATAAATTGGTGCAGTCACTATGGAAACAGCATAGAAGACGCCCCCCCCCCCAAATAAAAAATACAACTACCATCTGGGGCACCTGGCTGTCACAGTCAGTTGAGTGTCCAACTCTTGGTCTCTGCTGAGGTCATGATCATATAGTTGTGGGCTTGAGCTCCGTGTCAGGCTCCATGTTCAGGGCAGAGTCTGCTTGAGATTCTTTCTCCCTCTGCCTCCGCCCCTTCCACTAGTGTTCTTTCTCTCTCTCTCTCTCAAATAACTAATAAAAATCTTTTTAAAAATTTTTTTTAAATTAAAATTCAACTGTCATAGATAGAATCCAGCAATTCCACATCTGAATATTTATCCAAAGAAAATGAAAACACCAATTATAAGAGATATATGCATGATTATGTTCACTGCAGCATTATTTACAAGAACCAAGATGTAGAAGAAATTTAAGAGTCTATTGTTGAGTGAATGGATTGAAAAATATGTGATACATACACACACACACACTGAAATATTACTCAGCCATCAAGAAGAATGAAATTTTGCCATTTGGTACAATATGGTTGGACATAGGGAATATCATGTTAAGTGAAATAAGTCAGACAAAGACAAATACCATATGATTTCACTTATATGTGGAATCTAAAAAATAAAACAAAATGAATCAACAAAATAAAACAGAAACTGATTTTTTTAAAAGATTTTATTTATTTATTTGACAGAGATATAGAGAGCACAGGTAGGTAGAGCGGCAGGCAGAGGGGGAGGGAGAAGCAGGCTCTCTGCTGAGCAGGGAGCCTGATGCGGGGCTCAATCCCAGGACCCCGGGATCATGACCTGAGCCGAAGGCAGCCACTTAACCGACTGAGTCACCCAGGTGCTCCGAAATTGATACAGGAAACAAACTGTTAGTTATCAGAGAAGGGAGGGGATAGGCGACAGGTGAAATAGGCAAAGGAGATAAGAGGTACAAACTTCTAGTTATAAAATAAATAAGTCGAGGATGTAATATATAGCACAGGGAATATAATCATATTGTAACAACTTTGCATGGTGATGGATGGTAACTAGAATTATCATGGAGATTATTTTGTAATGTATAAAAATATACAATCACTATGATGTAAACCTGAAACTAATAGGATATTGTAGGTCATTTATATGTCTCTGGTTTTAATTGAGCATTTTATGACTCCATTTTCTCCCCTTTCTTAGTATGTTATATTTCTTTTTTTTTCATGGTTGGTATACTACAGGTACCTTATAGTAGAATATTCCCAATTTCTCCCTCTTATCCCTGTAACATTATTGTCATTCATCCCATTTATCTATATACTATAATCATCCAATACATTGTTCCTATTAGTACTTTGAGCAAACTGTTATCTAGTAGGTCATTATTATTAAGAATAAGAAAAATAAAATGTTTTGTTTACTTTTTTGTTTATCTGAAAAAAGTTTTATTTCTCCTTGACTTTTGAAGGATAATTTTACTTAATACAGAATCCTCAGGATGCCTGGGTGGCTCAGTCAGTTAAGTGTCTGCCTTCAACTCAGGTCATGATCTCAGGGTCCTGGGATCAAGTCCTGCATTGGGCTCTCTGCTCAGCAGGGAGTCTATTTTCCCCCTCTCTGCTCATGCTCTCTTTCTCTCTGTCTCTCTCAAATAAATAAATAAAATCTTTAAAAAAAAAAATCTATGTTGGTGTTTTTCAACACTTCAGGTATTTCTCTCTAATCTGTTCTTATTTGCATGGTTTCTGATGAAGAATTCAATGTAATTATTTGTTGTTGTTGTTTCTCTATAGGGAAGGTCCTTTTCCTCTGTATTTTTTCAAAATTTCCTTTTTTGTCTTTGGATATATGTAGTTTAGCCTGTGACTTCAATTCTCTGATGGATCTGGAAAATGTTATTGATTTTTAATTTGTTCAGATATTTTCTTGTGAGGATGGGACTGATGACTTCCAAACTTCACATGTCAGAGCTAAAACCCTCTTTGCCTACATTATTGTTCTTTATAAAATTATTAGAAAAAAAATTAGCAAACATTATTATGGAGTAATAATTTTATCATAAATAATGATTGTTTACCGTGACTTTATTAAGACTTTCATGTAAACATAGTCATTTAGCTTGCCCTAAACATTTATATAATATTTTGCAAAATAGGACTCTTCTACAGTAAGAAGGAAGATATAAATAATTGAAAATTGCATTTTTACCTTATGGTAATCTGATGCCACATAGACTTCCTACATTTATTTGTTTATTAATTATACCAGGAAAGAGGATAATTTGACAGTTGTATTGATTCTCGAATGATCACTTAAGCATGTGTAAATTTTTGATGTATCTCATTTCTAAGTGTTAGTGTTTTCACTTCTAAACACTTAAATATATGTTTAAGAGGTAGCGAAAAGCCCCACTAAATGTCCTTTGAAGAGTTACAGTAAATTTGAATTCTATGATAGAACTCTTTTTTATTAGCCCTATGGACCTAAATTTTATTTTTACAGATTACCAACATTGAAAGATATAATACAGAGCAATGGAAAAATTAACTCATCATGTGCATGATATAAAATATCTAGATTCTTATCTTAAATATCTTATTAATTATCTGTAAAACTTCTGTGACCTTATCATTTCATTTATAAAGTGGAAAAATTTCCAGGGCATCCTGTAAATATGTAAAATTTTGAAATATAGACCAGCATTTATAGTAATTCTACACTCAGTAAGAAAAACATAAACACTTTGCACTTAGTACAATCTAGTCTGGAATACATTCTATGTGTAGGATATATTTTTCAAACATCTGTAGCAAATTGCATATGGTAAAAAAAAATTTATACCACAATATCTAAGGTGGTTCTTAATATATAGAGAGGAAATGTTTGTGACAGTTACATTATAAATTAAAGAAGATCAGAAGATATGGAGCTATATGATTTTTACACTTAATTCAAACTGGTAAAATGTCAACACCAGTAGACTTTAATAAGTTATGTATATTTAATATAAAACCCAAAGCAAACATTAAATAAAAGCTTTACAAATAATATATTCATAAAGAGTATAGATAAATCAAAATGACACTTTAAAAAAAGGTTCAAGTAACTCATATGATGGCAGGAAAGGGAAAATAGAAAAATAAAATAACAACAACAACAAACAGAACAAGCAGAAAAAGAAAAAGTCAGACTTAAGCTATAACATTTAATAATTATATTAAATGCAAATGGATTATATTAAAAAATCTTAAGAAATGGATACAAAAATAAACAATGTCACCCAACCAAATACTATCTATAAGTAATTCACATAAAATACAATGATATAAGAAGTTGAAATTAAAATGATAGAAAAAGATGTTCTGTACAAACATTAATTGAAAAAAAGCAGGAGTGGCTATATTAATATCAGGTTAGGTAGACTCAGAGCAAATAAAATTATTAGGAATAGAAAGGACATTATATAATGATAAAAAACTCAATCCCCCAAATACATAGCAATGTTAAATGCATATGCACAAGGAAACAGAGCTGCAAAAGTTATGAAAGGAGAAGTAGATACCTACAAATATAACTGGAGACTTCAACATTCTCTATCAACAAATAATAGAAAAATTGGACAGAGGGACACCTGGGTGGCTCAGTGGGTTAAGTGTTTGCCTTCGGCTTAGGTCATGATCCCAGGGTGCTGGGATTGAGTCCCACATCGGGCTTCTTGCTCAGCAGGGAGCCTGCTTCTCCCTCTGCCTGCCACACCCTCTGCTTGTGCTTGCTCTCTGTTTCTCTCTCTCTGACAAATAAATAAAATCCTAAAAAAAAAAGAAAAATTAGACAGAATATCAACAAGGATATAGCAAAGACCAAAAACACCATGATCTAGTCAACATTTATTGAATATTCCTCCCCAAAACTGCAGAATACATATTCCTTTCAATTGGCTGCATAATACATATTAAGAAAGATCAAATACCATGCCAAAAAATCAACAAACCTAAAAGAATTAAAATCAAAGTGCATTCTCTGACTACAAATTTAAATTAAAATCAAATAACAGATGTAAGAGGAAAATCTCCAAACATCTGGAAACTAAACACCTACTTCTCAATATCAATGAACCAAAGAGGAAATCTCAAGGGAAATAAAAAAAAATACATTGAACTGAATGTAAATGAAAGACTATATATCAATATGTGTGGGATTCTGCTAAAACAGTGCTAAAGGGAAATTTTTAGCCCTGAATGCTTATATTAGGAAAAGTCTCAAATCAGTAACCTAAGTTCCCTTTTCCAAATAGTGAAAGAATAACAAAATAAATTCAAATCAAATGGATAAAAGGAAATAATGAATTTAAGAACAGAAATCAATGGTATTGCAACAAAAATAATAGAGAAATTCAATAAACAAAAAAAGATTCTTTGTAAAGATTAATAAAAGATAATGAGCGGTATTAAAAACAACACTACACATATAAATTTGACTAATTAGATAAGATGAACTGGTTCTTTTAAAAGTAGAAACTGCTATGACTTACTCAATATGAATAAATAATGCAAATAACTGTTTAACAACTAAGGGAATTTAATTTATAATTACATACTTCCTGAAAAATAGATCTCCAGCTGTAGATGGTTTCCCTGGAAAAGTCTGCCAAATGTTTCAAAAAAGAATTAATAACAGTTCTGCACAATCTCTTCCAGAGAATAGAAGAGGGAGTACACCCCAACTTCTATAAAAACTAGTGTCAACCTAATACCAAAATCATACAAAGATAAGACAAAAAGATAACAAACCTATATATCTCACAAGATGCCAAGATTAACAAAATATTAGGAAATAGAATTCAGTAATACATAAAAAAAAATATATATATATATATACTATGGCTAAGTGGGGTTTATTCCAGCCTTTTTCAATAGTTGAAAAATCAATCAATGTAATCTACCATAATAACAGGCTAAAGAAGAAAAAACAAATGATTATAACAATTGATGCAAAAAAAATTTTTTTGATCAAATTCACCCTTGATCAGAAACACCAATTTGTGATTTTTTTTATTTTTTTAAGATTTATTTATTTATTTTAGAGAAAGAGAGAGAGCAGGAGGAGGGGCAGAGGGTTAGGAAGAGAAAGAATCTCAAGCAGACTCCCTGCTGAGCATGGAGCCCAAAGAGAGGCTTGATCCCAGGACCCTGAGATCATCAGGAGTTGGACACTTAACCAACTGAGCCACCCAGGCGCCCTTATTGTATAGTTTTATTATCAAGTTATTTTTGTCTTTCTAAAGCTAATCCTCATGATATAATGTCATAATGGAAAGAAGAATATAGTTAAAGCTGGAAATTCTGCTTTCAAGCTTGACATTTCCATTATTTTGGAGGACAGACAGACATATAGATCAAAGGAATGAAATAGAGAATGCAGAAATATACCTATTTTAGTATGGTTAACTCCTTTTTGACAACTCAATGAAGAGTGTAGTCATTTCAAAAAATCATGCTGGAGCAGTGGGATACAAACACACATACACACACACCAAAAAAACAACAAACCTTAACATAAACCTCACACCTTATGCAAAAATTAACTCTAAATGATTTATAGATTTAAATATAAAATATAAACCTATAACTTAAATTAATCAAAAAATATTGGTATCTAGGGTTTAGTGAACATAACTGACACTAAAAGCATGGTCCATAAAATACAAAAAATACCAAATTGTTAAAGTTAACAAGGATTGCTCTGCAAAAGATCCTGTGAAGAGGATGAAAAGACAACCTACAGACTGGGAGAAAATATTTACAAACTATATACCTGACAAAGAAATCGGACCCAGAATACACAAAGAATTCTCAAAATTTAACTCATAAAAAAACAAAGAAACAAAAACAAGCAATTTAATTAGATTGTTGGGTTGGGCATAAAGACAAGAAATAGGCAGACAGGAAAAGACATTTCACTGAAGTGGATATATGGATGGGAAAAAAGCAAATGGGTAGATGTTCAATATCACTTGCCATTAGAGAAATGAAAGTTAAGACCATGATAAGAACAGCTAAAATTAAAAATAATGTCAATACCAAATGCCCGTGATGATACAAAGCAAATGAATCTCTCATACATTGCTGGTGGGAATATAAAAATTATAGCCATTCTGGAAACCTTGGTTTCTAAAAAACCAAGCATACACTACCATAAGACAATTGCACCCACTCCTGTGTATTTATTCCAAAGAAATGAAAACTTATTTCCAAAAAAGACAAAAACTATATATAATTATTAGCAGCTATTGTAACAACTAAGAACTAGAAACAACCAAAATGTCCCTCAATAGGTAAATAGTTAAATTGTGGTACATGCATACAATGAAATAGTTCTCAGTAAAAGAAAGGAGCAAACTATTGATATGCACAACAACTTGGGTGGACCTCAAAGATATTATGTTGAATGAAAAAAAAGGAACAATTTCTAAAGATCATATACTATATGATTCAATTTATAGAACATTCTAAAATGGAAAATTACAGGGGCTTCTGGGTGGCTCAGTCGTTAAGCGTCTGCCTTCAGCTCAGGTCATGATCCCAGGGTCCTGGGATCAAGCTCTGTGTTGGGCTTCCTGCTCTGTGGGAAGCTTGCTTCTCCTTCTCCCGCTCCCCCTGCTTGTGTTCCTTCTCTCCCTGTGTCTCTCTGTCAAATGAATAAATAAAATCTTTAAAAAAATGAATAAATAAAATGGAAAATTACAGAGAGGGGGGAAATGATCAGTGTTTGCCAGGATTTAAGCATGTTAAGAAGTTGGAAGGTGGGCATAACTATAAAGGGATAGCACTAGGGAGATACTTGTAGAGATGGAGTATTTTATATTTTGATTGTGGTGATGATTACACAATTCTGTATATATAAATATGTACAAAGTACTAATGTCAAATTCCCATTTTAGATAATTTACTATAATTAGATACGATGGGGAAACTGGGTGAATTGGGTATGGGAACTTTCTGTGCTAAACTTTTTCCTTTCTGTGCTAATTTTGCAATTTCCTGTGAATATATAATTATTTCAACTTGCAAAGGTTTTTTTTTTTAAGAGCTACTTATGCTCTCACTAACTGACATTGACACTCATCCACCTCAACATGATCTGTGTTCTTTATTAACCATTTACACTCCTTTTCAGTAAGACTTATGAAAAACTTGTCATTAACCTATAAAATATCTAAGGCCCCAGAAATACCACAGCTATTCAGGGAAAAAAGTCCACGCTGCATTTACTACAGAAACCTAATTCTACCTAGTTATTCAAGAAATTATCTAGCTGAGAATGAGAAAAAGCAATTGGAGAGTTTGAATGTAGGGCTTTAGTGTCCTTGATCTTAATTTATAAGGGCAATAGAATTTAAGACATTAACTCTTTTCGGTGTTTATGTCTTTGAAATTTAACTTTCAAAGAGATTTAACCTCTCAACTGAATTTCTCCCTAAGAATTCAATAATGGTATGGGATTTATATCCAAATTTGGGACTTGTGTCTATAGCTGTTGAATCACTGGGTGTTTGATCTGAGAAGCAGGAACAGTATGAGCAGTATAAAATAACTGATTTATTATAGTGGCTAGAATTTACACAATTAAGGTAGGAAGAGAGGAAGTATGGCCTGGAATGGAGAGCTAAATTATCAGAGAAAAGTCACTAGCAAGCCCTTAGTATACTCTGGAGCATGCAGGAGCTTGCAGAGAAAGCTGGGAAGCTAGAAATACGCACCTGCCGGAGTAGAATCACAGAAGAGAGGTAGGTGGTGGAGAAGTTTATGGAAGGCTGCTGGCTCTGTGTCTGTTGATATGACTGGGATTGTTCATCACCAAAAAGAAGAGTTACATAAAAAGCATAGGGAAGATGATGAGCATGAACCTGAGAGCACTCTGCATCTTTTTCTAGCCACGGGATAGATTGAGAGCGGGCACCAACCCACAGGCTGTAAGGGCTTCTAATCACCATAATGAATATGGATGATGTGCCACTTCCGCTCTCCAAATCACATATATATTTTTCTTTTGGCCAATTCCAACTTGGAATAATAGCGGGAAAGGAATTCTGGGAAACAAAATTCTATCTTAATCAAACTGACACAATCCAAAACCACCATAGTTATTGTTTAAAATCAGGGTTTTCATGCTGACTTTGAATCTCATAGCTGAACCATGAGTACAACATGTTTGAAAACAAAGGTGGATATAATTTGAGAGGAGAAATAAAACTTGCAAGTGCATTTTGCAGATTTGAATAAAGTGTTCATGGAATCAATTTAGTAAACAAATTTGATGTATTTTCCTGCCTTTTAGAGACAATCCATCTCGTCCTCAGGGAGTATACTGAATAGTAGTTTGTATGAATGTAAAAACCTCACAAGAGTATGAAAAAGACTCCCCAGGTTTTCCAGGATGCAACGGCAACATTTATGTTTGATTATAGGCTTCATAATTTATGGAGATAGCTTAGCAGAAAATGAGCCCTAGAATATTGGAAGAAAAGGAAATTATTCTTGACACCTGACGGTTCCAGCTATATGGAGGAATATCTGGTCGTATAATAGCCCCGAACTCCAAATCCTTCACTCACTTATTTCTAGGGAAGGAGGAATAACTTACATGATTGCTGTATTTGGAGCAAAGATTTGGACATATGCTCAACCATTCTGTCATAAGTTTCTTAGGAAACAGTTGTCAACAAAAACCATGACTTTACTCTAAGGAGACCTGTTGTTTTACAGTGCCACCTGCAGCTGGACCAATCTATCTAATTCTGACATTCAGAAACAAAAAGACCTTGTCTTTTTTCTTTTTTTTTAAAGACTTTATTTTTTATTTGACAGAGAGAACAGGAGAGCACAAGCGGGGGGAGCGGCAGAGGGAGAGCAAGAAGCAGACTGCCTGCTGAGCAGGGAGCCTGACTCGGGGCTCGATCCCAGGACCCTGGGATTCATGACCTGAGCCGAAGGCAGACACTTAACCAACTGAGCCACCCAGGTGCCCCAAAAGACCTTGTCTTCTGATAATATTCTGTTAACCATATGCCTGGCTCTTGATTTCTATCCATTGTTTCAGAACTTGTCCAGGGAAAATTAATGCTATTTCTTAGCCCTCTTAATCACAAGCTGTCAAATTTTCTGTTACTTAAAGGTAAAGCCCAGGGCTCTCTCTTTCTCTCTGCCAAATAAATGAATAAAAAAAATCTCAAAAAAATAAATAAAGGTAAAGTCCATCCTAAGTGATAGAACATTTTTCCTTTGGGGAAGGTACCACCTCAGTGGTTCCGGCTCATGAAAGAATAGGTAACTTATTGGACCAAAATATTAGAGCAATGTTCATTGCTCTTACAAATATTAGTAAGTCTATCTACCAGGCTGCTATAACAAGAACCTCCAAAATATAATACTTTTAACATGACAGAAATTCCTTCACCCTGAACATGACCGACGGGGAGATGATCCAGGGCTTATATTCAAAGCATGTGGTTCCCAGGCTCCTTCCTTTCAATCCTTAGGCTTTGCCATAATATGTAATCAAAGATGTCTCACTTCTGCATTCCTGCCCATATGTAGAGTGGGTAGAAGGGAGGTGGAAGAGAAAGGCTCACTCTTCAGTATAAGGACAAAATCCAAAGTTAGTCACAACTTTTGCCTCTATGTCATTTGTTTAAACCTAAAAATGTTGCCACATTGCTAAAAGAGAGACTTTACCCAAGTAGTTATTTTCTCAGCTTGATTTTTTTTTTTTTTAATTGTATAAGAAGAGAAGGGTTGATTTGGGGCAAGAATGAGCTATTCCTACCAAAGTGCCTGGCCTGAATTTATGGCTGCATCTAATTTGGTATGGAAAGTGTCACTTTTTTTTTTTTTTTTTTTCTGTTCTGCTCTGTAAATGATGGGTAAACTAGGTCAGAACTCATACCATGCCTTCTGATGGCTGGCCAAAGAACACATCTCTTCTCTTTCAACTCTTGCTTTTTTGGGTCTGACAGAGTGTGTGGCAGTCTGCAAAGCTCTATGTGCATAAATTTTAGTACATTACCAGCTTCAGTCAGTTTACTAGTTTACTACAACTATTTACTAGTTGGTGCTAACATCAAATTTGGGAGGAGGTATTTTTGCTGATTTAAATTTCAACTTTGATCTTCAATCCAGTTACAAAAAAGTGTATCTATGAGCACTGAAGTACTCAATTTTTATGGCCATTTTCCAAATTCGCTCAGAAGCTAGAGAGGAGAGAGGTATAATTAAATGTTATTCCAACTCCAACATATATTTATTGATTTGATCCTGAAAACATTACAGTGAACTAACTGAGGCAATACTGTTACTTTCAAGTAAATATGAGGAAATTAACATCAGGAGAATTCATTTTAAGGAGAGAAGAGAGTCAGAAGGTAAACACTCTAGGAAATGCTAGTATACCTTTGATTAATTGGTTATTTGATCAAATAGTGCAGAAATAGATAACATTTTTAAAGCATAACTTCTTAATGAGGATAAATAAAAATTATTAATAATGAAGTAAGGAAAAAACATGGCTTTGGAGTAAGACACTATTGGCTTTGACTCCGATCATTCACTTCTGTTGAACTAATTTATATAACTACAGTTATATAACTATATGAACTATTTTATATAACTATAGTTATATAACTAACTATATGCCAATAAGTTACTTGAATTCTCAGAACTTCTTTCTATTCTAAATGGGTGTGATGACATTGCTTCATAAGATTATTAGGAGGATTAAGTAAAAGGTATTTAACATACCATAATACTTAATATAATTTAATATCATCCCAATCACATAAACCCATAGGTAAGAATTTGATTGTTTTATTCCATAATATAAGGCCCTGGGATTTAAATTTAAAAATTATATGTCATATCAATTTTTTCTAGTTCCTGCCTAGTAACAGAAATTCAATAAATGTCTTATGAAGTAGAGGATTTTACATCAAAAACTTAAAAATATACACTTGATAATATAAATAATGTGAAAGCATTATTACATTAATATGAAAGAAATTCTGAATATACATGGTTTGAGGTTAATATAAAAGAAGACAAACAAAATTCCCATAAAATGGGACTTCTTTTGAAGTCATTGTTAAAAACAGATATTGGTTAACTGATCAGTTTAGTCCTTCTTATACCCTTCTATTCAAATTGACAAAGATAATGTTACTATTTTGGTGAGTTAACTTTATTTTTTTTAATTTTTATTTTTTTAAAGATTTTATTTATTTATTTGACAGAGACAGAGATAGCGAGAGCAGGAACACAAGCAGCAGGAGTGGGAGAGGGAGAAGCAGGCTTCCCCTTGAAGAGGGAGCCCGATGTGGGACTCGATCCCAGGACCCTGGGATCATGACCTGAGCCGAAGGCAGACGCTTAACAACTGAGCCACCCAGGCACCCATTGGTGAGTTAACTTTAAAGAATAACACTTTGATGATCTCTGCGATTCCCTCAAGGGTTAAAACAATCCCTATCTTAGAAGTTGCTGCAAGGATTTTAAAGAAAAGTGTCTTTTTTTTCCCCTTCTTTTCTCAAACAAGAGCAATCAAAAAAAAAAAAAAAAAACATTCAATACTGTGCACAAAATCATTCCCATTTGATGTTGAAAGAAATGATCCCATTAAGATGATTATCACTTACTGGGCGCCTGGGTGGCTCAGTTGGTTAAGCGACTGCCTTCGGCTCAGGTCATGATCCTGGAGTCCCTGGATCGAGTCCCGCATCGGGCTCCCTGCTCAGCAAGGAGCCTGCTTCTCCCTCTGACCCTCCCCCCTCTCATGTGCTCTCTCTCTCTCATTCTCTCTGTCTCAAATAAATAAATAAAAAATCTTAAAAAAAAAAAAAAAAAAGATGATTATCACTTACAAAAAGATTTCATTTTACAGTCTATGATAGATTTCCTATTGACTTGCTACTCTTCAATTCCATCCTAGTCTAACTTCTAAGATTCTCTAGTTCTTGCATTTCCTTCTAAATAAATCCAAATATTCAATATTATTTTTGTTCAACAAGATGTTATAGCAAACATATATTTCATGTTGTGCAAGACATGGTTTCTTTTATGTATTACTAAAAAAAAACAAAAAAACAAAAAAAAAGAGACAAAAAAAGCCACAAAAAACAAAAATTTCTGGTCTATACGGGAGAGGAGTATATACACATAATATAGATTTCTGATAGAAAAAAATACTTTAATTCTTTTTTAATGTTTGTTAACGGAAAGTTAATCTTCAGATGAATGAACAGGAGAAAGGAGATCAGTAACACAATCATCAGTGACAGGAGGAAATGAGGCTGAGGACAGGGATGGAGACAATTAAAAGGAGACCAAGGCAGAAAAAATAGTAAAAAGCCTGACTAAATAAGAAAGTTTCCTTGATAGAAAGGGACCTAACTTACAACTTTTCGGAGTCAATAACCTTAGAGACATAAAGAGAAAATGAGGGTACAAAAATCAAACTGAACTCTAATGAAAAGTAGTGGCAAACTCATACAGAAACTAATGGGAAGAAAAGAATATATATCACACCGAACACATATTCAGGTGAATAATCAATATGGTGAAATATGATGGGAATGGTTTGGTAAAAGTATCATGACATTTGAATTAATTAGAAATTATAAATAAAATATAATGACTACATATGATATATTAAATGTGGTTGTATTCTGATCAAAGAGAATGATATAAATGCACTCAGAATTAATGGGAAAAAGGGTACCAGGAAAGAGAATGAAAGAAAGAAATCTAGAAGTAATCTCTGGGTAAGTGTAAGTTTGTTAGCATTAATACTTCGAACAGTAGAAGGTGATTTGGGGAAAAATACAGACTGTTAAAAGGAGAAGGCAAGGGTGTGGAAATAAGAGCCGCATATTATCAGTTGGAACAAATGATGCATTTCAAAAGAAGAGCATGTCCAACATAAGAGACAATCAAAAAGTTGTCTAAAAGTTTTTGGAAAGATTTCTTAGAGGGTTATTACTGGCATATCCACAATAAAATTTATTAAAAATGGGGCACCTGGGTGGCTCAGTTGATTGGGCATCCGACTTCTTGGTTTCTGCTCAGGTCATGATCTTGGGATCAAGGGATCAAGCCCTGCCGTGGGCTCTGTGCTCAGCCCAGAGTCTGCTTGAGAGAATCTCTCTCCCTTTCCCCTCTGTGCCTCCCCACTACTTCTGCTTTCTCTCTCTCTCAAATAAATAAATAAAATCTTTAAAAATTTATTAAAATTGTCCCACCATTGTTCTTACTGGCACCAGAAATAACTGCACTTTGATCAGAAAGGAGCATGCTTTTCCTGCCATTGATAACCTGAGGCAGATTATTACCTATGCATCAACTGTGCATTTTCGAGTACCTGCTAAACGCCAGGCATTGTTGTTAGGTACTTTGAACTATAAAGATGAAGACAATATGCCCTCATTCTGAAGACACTGACAGTTAAAGGCAAAGCTGACAAACACTTTTGAAGTAAAATGTAATTATTGATTAAGAAACTAGCATTGAATTCTGCAAAGCAGATATCACAGTGGACTTGCATTTGACCTAAAACTTGAAAATATTTAAATATGCACCATCTCAAGTAAACAGTTTTATTTTTTGCCATGATATTTTTTGCCATGATATGAAATTTTGCAAAAGGCTTGCTAACCTACTGATTATAAACTAAGAATAAATCACACAACTTTTTATTGAGTATTGGATTTTCTTTTAAATAACTTGGGAATATTAATTTTGAAGCTCATAATCGGATGCAGAATATTATTATAAAAATGACACAAACTCTTCAAATAAAGTGGGCTAATTTTAAAATAGTTTAAAAAAAAATGTCATTTCAATTGAGTGTGTCTGTGGCACATTTGTATTGTTCTTCCTCTGTTGTGAGCCAAGTATATCTGGGGATGTATATCCATCCGCATGATTAGAGTAGGCTGGACTGTGGCAGAGTCTTGTATTGACCCTGCTATTTGTCCCGAATAAATACTAAATGCTGGAACAGCAACCTGAAGGCTCAAATGAAGAGTACATCATGTAACACATTGGTTCAGTTGGAGGATACACCTATGGTATGTTATGTTATACTATATTACCATACCATACCATACCATACTATAGAATGTGACAATTATTTTGTATAAACGTAGTATTAAAATTATCTATTAAAAAATTGGGTTTCAGGTTTTTTTCTAGGTATTAAATTTTCCAAGAGACCTGAAGAGTATACTATTTTTTTTTAAAGATTTTATTTATTTATTTGACAGAGAGAGAGACAGCGAGAGAGGGAACACAACGCAGGGGGAGTGGGAGAGGGAGAAGGAGGCCTCTCACTGAACAGGGAGCCCAATGCGGGGCTCGATCCCAGGACCCTGGGATCATGACATGAGCTGAATGCAGACGCTTAACAACTGAGCCACCCAGGTGCCCTTGAAGAGTATACTATTAAATTCATGGCCACAAAACACAAACACACATATATACACACATATACAAACAGGCATGCACATGCCATTGAAATACAAAGAATTGCAGTTGGCAAAACAGAGTTGTCTATTCATTTCATTAAAAAAAAAATAGCACTGTAAATTTAATTTGAACTGTCCAAGATATGAATTGATATTTATCTTCCCAGGCTCACATAAACATTCACTATGACTCAGCACCATTTTTTGCCTTCATGAATAAATAAAAGCTTTTGAGATTAAAGTGAAATATTTTGTTTTGAGAATTCAAATGTATGTGTGTGTGTGTGTGTGTGTTTCAAACAAGATATCATTTCAAAGGTAAAAATAAAAGACTACATACCATATGATTCCATTTGCATAAAATGTCCAAAAACAGCAAGTCTTTGGAGACAGAAAGTAAATTAGTAGTTATCTCAGGCTGGAGCTGGAAAGGGGAATTAACAACACATGGGTGTGAGGAATTATTTCAGTGTGATGAAAATGTTATAAAACTTTATTATGGAGTTGGTTGCACAACTCAGTGAACTCACTAAAAACTGTTCAATTGTATGCTTAACACAAATAAACATACTGGTTGTTCCAAATAAACATACAGGTTGAGAAATAGACCTCTTTTGGAGAAGAAATCAGTATCTTAACAAATTAATGTTTACTTTATCTCAGGAATAGTTTTTTAAATAGTGAAATGTTTCCCCAAGTGATATTTCAATAATATGACTCAGATCACTTCACAGTTTAACACTGTTGTAATGATATAATTAACATTTCATTATGTTTTCACATTCATGTTTTTACTCATATTTCATAATCATAAATCTTATTAATTAGTTTAACAACTGCAAAATATCCCATCAATTGGACACATCACAGTTACTCAACACTCCATTGATAAGCATTTGGTTATTTTCTCCAATAAATAAACAGTTCAATTAGGACATTGTTGAATATGTTCATTTCGATGTTATTACTATTTCTTTGATATACTTCTCATAGGCTAAAATATTCACCATGTTCATATTCTTTGTCTCAGAATTTTTGGATCATCTGCCTATACATATGGGATGAAGTACTTGATGTGGATATTCCTTGCTGTTGAATATGTTAAATTGTTTTCCTCTTTGTCTCTCTCTTAAACTTGGAGGATGTTGGCAGCTCTGGTGCACAAGGTTGGGGTTTGTCAACTGTAAGTTCCAATTAGCATAGCAGGTGAGGGCCCTGTTACTAGGTTAGAGTATCTGAATTCTAAAATGAGGAAGCCTACTGTGGAGCAGAAATAGCTAAGCTGGGATGACTTGTTCTCGCAAAGTCATTATATAAACATCATCTTTTGTTTTGATTTTTGCTTTTCAGTTAGGAAGTTCCCCAATTAACTTTAGCTAGAATGGAAATTTTAGGCTGCACTGCTTAAGTGGGAAAAGAGAGAGAGAGGTCTGGTTTTTTGCAATTGTTTTTGTTGGCAGACTTTCTAATCCCCCTTTCGTTTTGGGCATACCCCTCTCTTCTCTGACTATTGTAATGCTGACTCACGGTCTGGGACTTTCCTGTCACATGTGTAGATGTTAGTGTGCACACACATATTCATATATATATACACACAGTGTTCTACGGACAAAAGCAAGCTCCTTGTGAGTTCCAGGCTCCTTTTATTTCCCAATACAGTTTATTTTTATTTATTTATTTTTAAAGATATTATTTATTTATTTGACAGAGAGAGACACAGCAAGAGAGGGAACACAAGCAGGGGGAGTGGGAGAGGGAGAAGCAGGCTTCCTGCTGAGCAGGGAGCCTGATTGCAGGCTCGATCCCAGGACCCTGGGATCATGACCTGAGCCAAAGGCAGACGCTTAACGACTGAGCCACAGAGGCGCCCCTCCCAATATAGTTTAGCAATAAATTACATACAAATACATGCCATAATTAACTTAGAAATCACATGATTATCCATAGTGTAACTGTTTCTTAACTTACTGGTGGATATTTGCATCAGGGATTCTCAATCTTGACAACAAAATCAAATCACTCAGGAAACTTTAAAATTAACAATACCCAATCTCCAGGAAAGATCAATTAAATCATTGTTTCTGGTAGGGGGAAGGCAAATTCAAAAATCATTCTATTTTTAAAGTTCTTCAAGTGGTCCCTACAGCCAAGGATGGAAATTTGGAAGTCTCAATTTTTTTGGTCAAAAATAATAATGCAAAGGGGCACCTGGGTGGCTTAGTCAGTTAAGCGTCTGCTTTAGGCTCAGGTCATGATCCCAGGGTCCTGGGATCAAGTCCTTCGTCTGGATCCCTGCTCAGTGGGGAGTCTGCTTCTCCCTCTGCCTCTGCCCCTCCCCTCTGCTTGTGCTCTCTCTGTCTCTCTCATGCTCTCTGTCTCTCTCATTCTCTCTATCAAATAAATAAATAAAATCTTAAAATAATAATAATAATAATGCAATTATTTCCTAATTATATTATTTTTGAAAAATAATTTGAGATATTTTTCATAATAGATACCTAGATATGAAATTGCTGGGCTAAACGGTATACTCTATCTAAATGTCTGTATGAATTCTTAAATTGCCCTTTGAAAGTTTGTCTATTAAACCATGTGATGATGCCCCATATTTCTTCATATAATGATCAGTACTAATATTATGAGGAAATTTAGAGATTAGATTTTTTTTGAAATGCACTATAGAAACCTTATTATTGTTATAATACATCAATGCAAAAATCAATGTCATACAGAATCCAAATTTGAGAAGTTATTATTTCTTTATACCTATTTTTCATGATTAAGACAAGAGAAGTATGATTTCTTTGTATTTGACTGTTTTGATTATCATCTAGCAATATAACATCAATATCTATATGTATCCAATATTTTTTTAAATGATTATGACAGTTTCTCACAAACTTAGGAAATTGGAATAAATATCATTTGCGGTATAGAATGCTTCACATGAGTCACATGTGTAGAAATGAGAGAAGTTTTGAAATGTATCAGAAACTTTACTTTCACTTAGTACTATATAAAACCGGTAACCTCTGTTTTTTAGACACATGCAAGCTAAAGTAAAATTGCTTGAAGCATAAGAAATTGACAAAACATTAATAAAGCTTTCAGCATTCACACCTTGCCTTTTCTGAAATGAAAGTCAGACTCATTCAGGAATGTATTAAGGTCATTAGGAAAATGATTTCTATTTGTTGTTAAAAATATTATTTTTTAACTGTGTGTAAATTGCTTTTGAACCTGGTAAGAACCACCTATTGATCATACATATATGTCATGGGTATGACATATAATGGGATGTCTTGTAGGAGTTTTGGTTATTTTTCCATTTTAGTATATGAGTGTGTATTTTTCCATTGCCTCAACCCCATACTTATTTATTTATTTCTGGTCAAAGGACAAAAATGTTTGACAGATTCTGATCCACATAGCAATCAGTAAAAATAGTTTACCAAGTTTGTGGCGGATTGTATTACCAGTAAAGTAATGACTTCTTTAGATTTTTGGAAAACATGTATATAAAATTATTGCATGATATCTCCCCCACAGTAACAATCGATTCTTAAATATGAAACTTCGGTGAACTGTGCCCAATTTTATTTGAGAATCTAAAGATCTGAACAGTTGTCAACTAGAAAAAGGTAAACTGGAATTGGACAGGACCTGGAAGAGACTGAACCTCAATTTTGAATTAAATAGTCTGTGAAATTGGGTTGAATTGACTGGAGTGCTATACCAACATCTCTATAAATTCCAGAAACAGATTGATACCTACATGGACACTAGGGTTATGGTAAAAGTGTCACTGAAGAGATGAGAAAATAATGATCTTTAAGTAAATGTGTGTGGAAAATTGGATATGTGTGTAGAAAAATTAAAAATGATCCCAACATCATACCATATAGAAAAATAAATTTCAGAATTGTAGACTTAAATTTAGGGAAAATAATAAAAGTTCTACAAGAAAATATAGAGAATACGTCCAAACTTCATGATTTGAAAATGCAGAATAAAATAGTTATTTATTAAAAAATACTGATCGGGTACATTAAAATTACAAACACTTGCTTATCAAAAGATACAAAAAAATGAGTGAAAAAGAAAACTAGTGGAGAAAATAGCAACATATATGAGTGGCTGTGGCACACTCACATTATAAATACAAATAATATAAATATAAATAATTTATATGTTTTACCTCTTACCAAAAAATCATGCAAATACATATATTTACCATCTCCCACAAAGGAACAAAAATAATTTAAAAGTTGGCAAGAAATTTGGTTGGTACTTGGCACATAAATATTTTCCAATGTCTTATAAACATAGGAAAAACTATTTGATCTCCTTAAAATCCAGAGGAAAAACAGTAAAGCATAGTGAGTTATCAGTTATCATTATTCACACACTATGATGGTAAAAGGAAAAAGACAGCCCATGCCAAGCTTTATAATATACAGTGATGGGTAGTCAGCTGAATGCCTGAGGAAGATCCTCCGCTAATCTCTGGAGCTCTTTGTCTGTGCAGCTCTCTCCCAGGATTCTGTCCATCCTGCAAGCTTTAGCAACATCATTGGTTTTCCAGCACTTTCTGCTTAATCTCCTCAAGTCTGAGTCTCTTGGACTCTTTCCCCTAGCCTGGCTAGGAGTACTGGAGCTTCTCTCAAGATAGTAAGCTTGTGCAAATGTAGGGCTCATCTCATTTATTTCCCATCTCTCAGAGATCACACTGTATTATTCCCTGTCCTCTAGTATCTCAAAATTGCTGTTCATATATTTTGCCCCTTTTTTGGTTGTTTTTGATAGGAGAGTGAATCTCATTTATGTTGCTCCATCTTAGCCAGAAGCAAAAGCTGTTATCATTAGTTTTTAAATGATTTTTCCCAGCATGGTTAAAAGCAGAGTTCTGCTACTGCAAACTAGTGAAAATACTAGTCATGTTTCCATTTCATTGATCATGTCATTTATTGCTTTCTGAAATCCTCTGCCTTTAGTTTAAAAAATAAAATATAATTGGTCATCATATTCTTAATTGCTGTTGTCTGTATTATAAAAACAAAGATTTACCAAAGAAATTCCTATGTACCACCTGAACTATCACAATCCCCTGAAGTATATCTTGTTCACCTCTCAGAAGGGTTATAAATGGGGATGCCTGGGGGGCTCAGTCAGTTAAATGTCTGCCTTCAGTTCAGGTCAAGTTCCCAGGTTCCTGGGTTTGAGTCCAGCATCTGGCCCCCTGCTCAGTGGGGAGCCTACTTCTCCCTCTGCCTGCCGCTCCCCCTGCTTGTGCTGTCTGTCTCTCTTTCTGACAAATAAATAAATAAAATCTAAAAAAAAAAAAAAGAAGGAATATAAATGTTCATATTGTTCCCTGAAACTTTCACTTGCTACCATATGTCATGTATTACAAAAAATGCTAATGGATCTTTTTAGTAGTTGATTCGACGTGGCTCTCTATGTGGAAATTTTACGTTCCATGTTTTTATAATAGAAACTTATCAGATAAAGAAGCTTGGACTTGTTTCAACGCACTGGAAGTTGAGGCATTTTTCTTACCAGCATCTTACTGAACGCTCACAATTCCTGCTTTGCTTTGTGTCAAGTGCATGTGTTCCTTATTCCTATTGCCTGTGACTGAGTGATAACCCCTGATGGTTAAGACAAGGTAGTCCTACCACATTCTTGCCTCGTTCTCTCACTGAAGAAGATATTCAGCACATCAGAGTCCAAGTGGGGCAGTGGTAGCAATTTTAGAAGACAGGAAGTTAAATCTGCTTAAAACTAAAAAGCATAAAATGTGTGGGTTTTGTTGGTATACTGACTTGAACGAACCAAAGCAAAAATAGATTTTTAAGAAAATCAGGACAAATTGAAACATACAGGTTGCTAGAAAATACTGGTATTTTTGTTTTAGATTTGCTTTTTTAATGTAATAATGATATAACTATTTTGAATCCTTGTCACTTAGAGATACTTACTAAGTGATTTATGAACCATATGCTGTGATAAATGTAGTTGGCCTTCAAATACTCAGCAAAAAAGTTAGGTGCTTGCATTTGAATAGAAAAATGACAAAAGCAAAAAGATATAGTAGAATAAAACTTAATTTTGACAAGATGTAGTGGAAGCTCAAATGAGTTATTATAAAGGAAATATATGACAATCAAAACAAAAGAGATTGTTGCAAAAGTAAATAAAAGAGAATCATATATATTTAAAATAGTAAAGGTAATTCATAAATAATACCTGTGTATATTAAAATCATATCATCAATAATAAGCAATTTTCATTAGCTTATGTGGTTGAATAACCATTACCATTACATTTGAATATAGTCTGACCTCCCAGTAGTTGCTATTTCTGATGACAAAACACAAGTAAAACGTCAATAACACTCACTTTTTGAGACATAGATGAAATAGGAAAAGAAAACCTATTTAGAATTTTACTTTTTTGCAATGTCTTTAGGACTGATTTCTTCACAAACATGCCCAAGCTGGAATCATTTAAAGTTGCTTCTGTTCAAGAGATACACTCTAAATCCAGGGCAGGCAAACTAGTCTGTGGGCCAAATCTGGCCTGCCACTCATGCTTGGTAATAAAATTTTATTGACCATAACAGTAATCATAGCAGTTATATATTATCTATGACTTTTTTCCTACAATGGCAAAAGGAAATTGTGATTTTAGATTATATATTATATATTGTATCTTATAAATTTTAAAACATATGGGAAACATTTATTATATCATTCATTACATCATTATTCCTAAATTTTCAAGAAATGGAAAAAATAGGAAATCATATTTAATAAAAAGGAATGTCAAAGTAAGGCCAAGATATTTTTAAAACATAAGACTTTTGGATTTTTTATCTCTAGAAAGACACATCATATGGGACTTTTTAATATAAGGAGAAATGTATTTGTTAACACATAAAATTAATAAGATTATGTTTTTACTTAAAATACTTGTGTTCTTTTGCAGGATTTAAAATCCATGAAGTGTGGGGCACCTGGGTGGCTCAGTTGGTTAAACGTCTGCCTCCTGCTCAGGTCATGATCTCAGGGTCCTGGGATCAAGCCCCACGTCTGGCTCATTGCTCAGTGGGGAGTCTGCTTCTCCCTCTCACTCTCCCTCTGTGCTCTCTCTCTCTTTCAAATAAATAAATAAAATCTTAAAAAAAAATAAAATCCATGAAGTGTATAAAGGTTAAACTAAGCTAGTTACACAGGTTTAAATTCTACCATATTAATGCTTTGAAGTCGTTTTTTAAGATTTCACTGTTTGAGGACATGTGTGAGTCTAGAGAAAGCACTTAATTTGTTCATGCAGAGAATACATTTTAGCTTTTCTGATCTTTCAGGCAGAATGTGATTCATTCTTTAACACCAAAAGATAGTGATCTTTTCTAAATAGTGAGCATCAGAACATGAGGACTTTTCCATCCTTCTCTGTTAGAAACAGAATACTAATTTCCTTAAGCTCTACAGGGAGCAAAATTTACTTTATGAAAAAGAGTAAATCACAGATTTCTTTTAGAAATCATGCTCTAGGGGTAGTATAGACAAGTCAAGGATTTCATGGAAGACATCAATAGAAATAGTTGTTCACAAGAATTAAGACAGCAAAATGTTTTAACTGTAAAACAAAGTGGGATGCGATAAAATTATTCATTTAAATGTGTGAGTGACTCATCCGTCTGTCGGACCCAGCCTCTGCTGTTGGTTGTGCACAAAACAAGATAGAACTTCTCCATAAGCAAATCTCAGTGTGCCTGTAGTAAAGGACCCTGTCAGAAGGACTGTGACTCCATAAGCCATCTTCTCTTTAAACTCCTAGCCTAGGCAGCTTCCTCTCATAGATCATCTAATTTCAGCTGGGGCTTTGTAGGGGTAGAATAATAAATGCTATCACTTCTACATTATAGAAACGCAAGACGAACTTATCTTGTCATGTCATGCTTTTCATGGGGGTGCTTCTTGGTCTTATTGGCATGACTAGTAAGTATTAATTAAATTTTTGAAGATTGAATCATTAAAATTTAGAATATTTTTAATCCACTTAAACCATGTGAATAGTCATCACAATTTCACTTATATTTATCTTGCTTTCTGTCTCAAGTTAGCCTAACTGACTCATTTATCTGAGTATACTAACAGAGCTCTTGATGGCATTATTTTAATTCTGATATACTCCTTCTATTCCCCTCTCTATAGAGTCAAAATATGATCCTCTTTTCTCCTCTACATAACTTGAAACATTTAATTATTTGCTTTTCATGCACATAAAAAAATTAAAGCTCTGTAATTCTACTACTACTATTACTTCTACTACAAACATTATATGTAATTAGAAACCGTTGCCTTCTTATTAATATTTCTGCAATGTATTTTGCTGTTTTTACCCTTCTTATAAAAACACCAGACAAGTTTCTCATTTCTTAAGTAAAGTCAGAAATTGTGTATGAATAAAAAGGTAATATATAAATTTATAGTAACTTTAAGTAAGAGATCAAGTTATGAAATTTGGTTGATATTTTAGAGGTAATTGGCTAAAAATAATCTTTTATCACAAAAGCATAGCTGTCATTTAATCTAGCATACTTCTACCATTTCAGTTATAAGGAAAATAATTATTTAAATAAATAGGAGATAATTAGGGTTGATCATTAATATGTCTAGAGCAGTGTAGACTGACTATAGATTGTAGGAGATATATGTCTGATGGGTTAGTTACTCTTCCAACTGGCCCTTGCCCCTATCAAATAATTTGTTAAATATTTTGATTTTCAATCAGAAATACATTGGTAAAATTATTATTTGGTCTTATCTCTATATCTAGGGTCATAAAAAGTTGAGTGCCTAATATTCTTTTACAAATTCCAACACTTTATAGATAACACATGGAAGTTGGACTGGTTGAGTGGCTTAACTGATGTCACTGAGCTAGTTTGCCTATTCCCAAAATTGATATTTGACATATCATTGAATAACTCAGTTGCAGCCCAAATATTTCAAAAGGCTGATTTAGAGTTTTATTAGGTACATACATTTATATTGGCTGTTTCTGATTTTTATGCCCAAGATTGGAATATGTATTTCAAATAGGGGAAGTTTAAACACAAGAATATAAATTTGATGTAACAGTGAGTTTCTAAGAAACTCAATCTACTTCTCTAGACCATCCCACCCTATTTAAGGTCTTCATTAATAGCTTGGCTACACTACTACTAGTGCTATTGGTCTCAAGTCTTGCCCATTCAAAAATCCAACCTAAGAAATATCATTTGAGGGTGCCTGGGTGGCTCAGTTGGTTGGGCGACTGCCTTCAGCTCAGGTCATGATCCTGGAGTCCCAGGATCAAGTCCCACATCGGGCTCCCCGCTCAGTGGGGAGTCTGCTTCTCTCTCTGACCCTCTCCCCTCTCATGCTATCTCTCATTCTCTCTCTCTCTCAAATAAATAAATAAAATCTTTAAAAAAAAAAAAGAAATATCATTTGAATATATTTCTAAAATGGGAAAAAAATGGAAATCTAGTATATAACTTCAATGCTGGAAAAGGTATTGAATTGATCGTCTCTCTCATAACTTGTAGGAATAACAAAAGGTATATGCACATGTTTACATATATATAATGCTTATACATGAAAATTATACATACACACACACACATATGCTATGTTTGTCTTTCCTATTCAAGAAATAATTTTTAAAAACATAATATTTGGGGTACCTGGGTGGGTCAGTTGGTTAAGTGTCTGACTCTTGGTTTCCGCTCAGATCATGATCACAGGGTCATGAGATCAAGCCCTGCATTGGGCTCCACGCTGGGAGTGGAGCCTGCTTAAGATTCTCTCTCACCCTCTTCCTCTACCCCTCCCCCCACTCTCCATGCTCTCTCTCTCTCTCTAGAAAAAAACAAAAACAAAGCAAAATGTAATATTCAATGTCTTATATCGTTTTGTTCAATTTTCCCACTGACGGCTTCCTCTGCCAGTAAGATGTAATACTTTAAAAGCTGATTTGTGGGGCGCCTGGGTGGCTCAGTTGGTTAAGTGGCTGCCTTCAGCTCAGGTCATGATCCCAGGGTCCTGGGATCGAGCCCCGCATCGGGCTCCCTGCTCAGCGGGAAGCCTGTTTCTACCTCTCCCTCTGCCTGCCTCTTTGCCTACTTGTGCTCTCTCTCTCTCTCTGTCAAATAAATAAATAAAATCTTAAAAAAAAAAAGAAAAAAGCTGATTTGTGAACTATAACCCAAGTGATATAAGTGGAATAGTTTAACTTTTTCCCTCACATACTGTATGTGTGTATGTATGTGTATTTGTGTAAATTTAAGATGTGTGCCGGTTATTGATTTCTTGCCTCTTAACTTGAAATACATACATTTTATGCTCTGTGAAAATGGATCTAGGCCCTTAAAATATTTTTCTTTGTCAGCTGTCACTAAAGCTTTGTCAGTAAAAGACACAAAGGAGACATTGCAAGAGGAAAGAACATTTGCTTCCCAGTTCGGGTGTGCTTACTCAGCAAGCTCCTAGAGCACATGGCTTCTCTAGTTCCCAGTTCCTGCAGCTTCTTTGGCAACTATCTCCTGCAACACACATGGTTTCCAATGACCCTAGACATTCTTAGCCATTGACAGAATCACCCATCAGCACACAGACCCATAGAGGGACATTACAGTACGAAGCACTAACTGGAAGCTCTTGGACCTTCCATTCCTTTTCAAGATAATAAATCAGAAGCGATACCAAATTACTGGGGTAATAACAGAAATTAATTCCACCATAAAACACGTGAAAGAAGCAGATGTGATATTATCTATCATAGTCCTCAGAGATTTTGATGCTCTTGATATTCCACAAAATATCACACTGGTCCACTACATTGACTACATTATGCTGATTGAATCTGAAGTAACTGGTTCTTGAGAGGTCTTAATACGAAATATGCAAATGAGAGGGTTGGGGTTTGATCTCACAAAAATTCAGGAACAAATCACCCTAGTGAAGTATCTAGGATTCAGTGGTCTGGAGTAGATTGAGGTATCCCCTCAAGGTGAAAGATAAGTTGCTGTAGCTCACTACCATACAAACAGAAAGGCAGAATGCTTAGTGGCCATTTTTTGAAAATTGGAGGCAACATATGCTATAGAATCACCTGTAAGGAGGTCAGTTTTTAATGAGACTGGAATAAAAAAAGTCTGTAGAGCAAGTTGATAAAGTCAGTACATCCCACACTGATCATAGGGGGACATTACAGTAAGAAACCCTAACTGAAAGCCCCCAAAACTTCCATTCCCTTCCAAGATAATAAATCAGAAGCAATACCAAATTCCTGGGGAAATTACAGAAATGAATTTCACTATACAGCACAAGTTGCTTTATCACTGGGTCTTGTGATCCAGAAATCCAAAGACATTTGACATGTTTGTGATACATAAGAATGCTATCTGAACTTTCTCATTGAGGTCAGGGGAAATATAGAATGGTTAGCAAAAGAGGGAAGGCACAGATATTACTGATTACTGGTCTGATTACCAGTTATAAAAAACTAATCTTTGCACATTTCTATTTGCAGCCTATGTGTGTGTATGTGTTTGTGTTTTTCACATCTCTATTTTCATTTTATATACTAGTTGTTAGGAGTTATCTTTATAATTTAGTCTTTAGATGTTCAGTGGGATGGTGACTGAAGTTGAGGGGTACTTAATATATCTGATGTATACAATGACTCATGATTGTATGTCTCCTCATTTTGAGGAAAGTGGGAAGATTCCTTTCACTTATTTGAATGATAGCTGTGTCTTTTTAAGTAGAACTACAGAGTTATTTTGTTGTTTATTGAAAAGTTCAAATGTTTGTAGAAGGGTGTACATGGAAGCGAAATAGTCAAAGGGGTGGATGGGGTCAGTTGTTGATTTATTTGCTCTTAGCCCCCAGTTCATCTTTTTGCCTGCTTTGTGAAAATGGATCTTGGCCCCTAAAGCATCTTATTTTTTTTTACCAGTTGGCACTGAAGCTTTGTCAATAGAGAGTGCTGGAGAATTGTGCAGGAAAAAAATGTTTTCTGCTTCCTGGTTCTTGTGTGCTCAATGGGCAAGCCCCTGCAGTGCATACAGCTTTCTCCAGGACCAGGGCCCTCAGTTCCTTTGGTGACCAGCAACTGTAGTGAACAAAAGCCAGGAAGACAAGCACCCAGCGGTTGTGACTAGCATCCCACTCACCTTGGGTGGTTTTTGTAGCAGAGTGCTCCTGGTTTCTGCAGTGCTCACAACTTCAATAGAACCAGTTCTTGCAGTATTATGGTGGTCAGCAGCAAACACCAGGCAGCAATTTTCCTTGACACTTCTCCTCAGGCAGGTTTCTAGTGAAGTGCATCCAAAGAGATAGCACCATTTAGGAACAGCTTTCCTAAATACCTTGGAGTTAGGATTTCCCACAAGATCCAGGGGGCAAATTTCCAAGTTCTTCAGCACAGTGCCACAGTGATTTCCCTGCACTTAATGAGCCAGAGCTGAACCCCCTCCAATGTGATCTGGATCTTTTCCTTGGGCATTGTACATCTTCCTTAGGAGGACTGGCTGCTCCTGATATCTGCTTTTCCTATATTTTTGAGATTTCTCTTTGCTTATTAACCAATCCCATTATTCCAATACCCTGTCATGTTTATTTTATTCACTAACTTCCCCTGTTCAAATTTTTGTGTAATTTCCCTCTTATCATTAGATCCAGACGGATACATAACTTCTTTCTCCATATTGCTAGAAATATTTCACTTCAAGTATGTCCCTTCTGTTTCAGCAGCTTTATTTAGAATTTATACTACACAACCACAGATTGTCTATCATTAAATATATTTCACACAGTATATAGTAGCCACAACTCTTTCCTCTCTTCTTCATCATGCAAAATCTCAAGGTCTCCACCCATTAATTTATTAATCGGATGAGGTGTGTATATCAGAATTTCAGAAAATTTTTTTAGTGTTTGGAGCCTCTTCTAGTTATGTTACTTGTGCTCTTTCTTTCTCTGCTGCCTGTTCTACCATGTATGTATTATGAGTTCTCTTGTCTGCCATTGGTGCTCTCTTGCTAAGTTACCTTAGGGCACAACTATCTCAAGACGTATGGAAGGTGTGGCAATCTCTGTCCTTAGGCACAGTCAGTTTATAAATCTGTAAGTCATCAGTTCCAAGGACCAGGAACCAACTTCTTTGCTCTCCAGTCTCCTGGGGCCTCTCAAGCTAGTATATTTAACCTTTCTACAAGGGTATAGGAACCTCTACTGAGCAACTTTTCCCTGGAATATTCCACAGAGGGAAATCTGACTTAGGGTGGAGAAAGCCCTACAAACGTGGCCTCACTAATATCTTCCAGCGGCAGCCCCCCTGCTGTGTCAACATTGTCTTTGATCCAGAGAAGCGTATGGCTCAGAGTCATAGACCAGATTAAAAGGAAATCAAAATGAAATAACCCACTCTCTCCCCACTCTATACAAAGTCTGTGTTTGTAAGCACATGACTATATATGTGTATATATAGTCATATCTGTACATATATATTCATATCTATATGTATCTATAGAAATCAATCTAGGGAGGGATTTATAGTACATTTCTTTACCACCTAATACCCTGCCACTAACATCTCGTGGCAACAGTTATACAACTTACATAATTTAAAAACACCTTTATGGGGCGCCTGGGTGGCTCAGTCGTTAAGCATCTGCCTTCGGCTCAGGTCATGATCCCAGGGTCCTGGGATAGAGCCCCGCATCAGGCTCCCTGCTCCGCGGGAAGCCTGCTTCTCCCTCTCCCACTCCCCCTGCTTGTGTTCCCTCTCTCGCTGTGTCTCTCTCTGTCAAATAAATAAATAAAATCTTTAAAAAAAATAAAAAAATAAAAACACCTTTATGCATATCTAGATAACAAAAGGATATGTTTTGTTACAATATACTTTGTATCAGCTTCTTTGACTTATTAAATATACTTGTTCAATAAATTCCATCCAAAGTATTCTATACTTACATTTCTAAATCATTTACTTAATATTCTATATCTGTTAGAATACATCACATACATTTTTGTACTTCAGTATAGAAGAGTAATATATGAATAAATTTTAGCCATGTATTGTTTATTGGAGGAATCTACAAAATGTTCCAGTAGCCTCAAAGAACACATGCAAAAGTAAAAAGTAAAAGCCAATGTATCCATGAGGGTTAAAATAAGTAGTTTTAACTAAATCTTGCAAACCAGTTAAGTGTTCACAGTTATACTATATATGCTATTGTGCTTTAATAGCATAGATGGGAAGTGGGGCAATGAGAAGTTGGGGCAGGTGGCAAGAGGAAAATGAGCAAAAAGAAAGGCTGTACAGTAATTTTTAAAAATGGTGTGGGGCGCCTGGGTGGCTCAGTCGTTAGGCGTCTGCCTTCAGCTCAGGTCATGATCCTAGAGTCCCGGAATCGAGTCCCACGTCAGCCTCCTGGCTCAGTGGGGAGTCTGCTTCTCCCTCTGACCCTCCACCTTCTCATGCTCTCTCTCTTTCTCACTCTCTCTCTCTCAAATAAATAAATAAAATCTCTAAAAAAAAAAATGGTGTGACATTCAGATCTGGTTTGTAGGAGTTTCTTTACTTCTTAATACTCTTAATTTGCCTCTGGTTTGGCTTTCGATTCTATTGGTAATTGGGATATTTTGAGGCGGTGTAGGATAATAAATAGATTTGATGCAGGATCTGAAAATGAATCTTTTTTCTAAAATAAACTGTGCTGTTTCTCCCCAGGATTAATGCACGTGAATTGGAACATCTGGATAATTTATCCAAGTGAAAAATTAGGGGCTAAATGAACCATGCAGTGTGTTTATGCTACTTAATGTATAAGAAACTATAAATGCAGAACCATGTGCGATTTTGGTAATGAAGCCACACGGTTGTCATGGACCTCCTGCTCTACTATTAATTTTTGTTTCCTCCCACGGCTTCACTACTTCTGAGCTTGGCCAAAACAGTGCAGCCATATTTCTTATGCAAAATTTTTAAAGAAAAATATTGACATTAATATTACGGTTAAAGAATATAAATTAAAAACGTTCTTTGGAAGATTAAAATCATCACAGCTAGGATGCAGATTCCTGTGTCTTTTGAGGACACGGTATTTGCAAAAGTACTTTTTAAATGATTTCTTTTTCTCACTGACATTAACGTTACAAATGCAAATTTAAAACAGAAAGAAAAACATGAAGGAAAAGTTCACAAACCATGCTATGAATGTCATGAATTCACTTACTAAATTGTACTAATTCTGGGGAAGATTGGTCTGTGTACTCACAGGTGTGAGACCTGTGCTATTAAGAAAAGTTTTTATTATGAGTTATCTAATACGGCATTTAAAATAAGAACAGGGGCACCGGGCTGGCTCAGTTGGGTAAGTGTCTGCCTTCAGCTTTGGTCATGATCCCAGAGTCCAGGGATCAAGACTTTTGTCAGGCTCCTTGCTCTGAGGGGAGTCTGCTTCTCTCTCTCCCTCTGCCTGCCACTCCCCCTGCTTGTGCTCTCTTTCCCACGCTCCTTCTCTGCCAAATAAATCAAATCTTAAAAAAATAATTTATAAAATTAAATAAATAAATAAATAAGAAAAATAAAATAAGAAAAACAAAATCTTGCTTTCTTTATTTTAAATTTGAATAGCATGTACTGTAAAAGAGTATTTTTTTAAAAAGATTTTATTTATTTATTTGACAGAGCGAGAGAGCACAAGCGGGAGGCGGTGGGGGGGGGGTGGGGAGCAACAGAGGGAGAGGAAGAAGCAGGCTCCCTGCTCTGCAGGGTGATGTGGGGCTCCATCCCAGGACCCTGGGATCATGACCTGAGCCGAAGGCAGACGCTTAACCGACTGAGCCACCCGAGTGCCCCATAAAAGGATATTTTTAAGCTAAATTAAAAAATCCATGTCAAAAGCTAGAACAGACCTTGACAAATTATATCTGATCAGTAAAAGTTGCCTTGTTTTGCCTTTGCTATAATTATATGGATCATTTTCTTTTCAATAATATGGAACACAGTTTGAAGCACAGAAGTAAGAAAAAATAACATTTCTGGCAATCAAAATCATGACTCTGGGCAAAGTTCATCTATTCAACCAAAAATTATTTATTGAGTGCCCATTTCATGCCGGACTATGTGCTACAAAAAAGTGACCAAAATATACGTGCTTCTTGTACTCCTAAAGTTAATTTATTTACATTACACATGAAAGAATCTTTTTACTTTTCCTTTAGGCACAATTATATAAGCTGACTTATAATTATATAAGTGCATTCATTTCAAGTTCCAGAACACCATGGTTCTAATTATTTGAATACTTCTAATCAAATATCAGAATCTGGTGGTGGGAATTGAGAAAATGTAGGTCAAGTTGAAAAGGATTAAATGGCTCCAATCAGGGGAAAGAAAATATTTTAACCACACTTCTCTGCTCTCCACTCACCAGCCCCCAAAATAAATAGACAAAAAAAAAACTCTCTTTGCTTTTAGAGCAGTACCTCAATCTAATCCCTGTAACACAATATTTTGGAACCAGCAATTCTATCTGTGCATTTATCTCCCATTTTATTTGTGCATTCTTGAGACCAGCAGTTACATCTTAAATTTTTTGCCTCAATTTGAGAATCACAATAGAAGCTCCAGAATTTTTTTAAAACTAACTTCACTGAATAATTAAGGAAAATGTCTAGGTAATACTTTGGTATAGATTATATTGAAGAAGAACATAAATACACAGGAAGAAAATGGGAAAAAATTACAGGTAAGTGAGTTACATATGCAAAATGATGTTAAGGGGACCCAGAGTCTTGAGTCTTCTGCATGAGCTTTACCATGAAGATACATGAGAATAATACTGAATACTTAGAAAGATGCAACTAGCCAAAAAAAATTGTAGGTGCCCCTCAAGAAGTAAAGTACCAGACATAAGAAATAATGTGGCCTTAAATGGAGTTTAGCTTATAATTACTTAGTTTAAAACCTGCATACCTTGTAAAGAATGGCTGCTGGGAAAGGAGTTGTTCATCATGTGACAATATTATATGTAATTATATATTTAACTATATATGCTCTACATACATAATGAGAAAGATTCAATATAAACAGAGCACAGATGGGAAAGAGACAACATAAGAATAGAAATAAAGATTGGAGAAAATGGTGTTACTATCAATTTTTTGTTGTTTTTCTTCTGAAGTTTTCATTTTTATTTTTTTTAATTAATTAGTTTATTTAAGTAGGCTCCTTGCCCAATGTGGGGCTGAAACTCACGATCTCGAGATCAAGACTCGCATGCTCTACCAACTGAACCAGCCAGGCACCCCTCTATTGGGGATTTTAATTTGTTTATGAAAAGTTCATAAGTCCCCAAGACTTCCCTCAGTTCTGTCACCAACTATGACCCCTTAAGACCACCCTCAGACTCAATAGTTTGCTAGAAATACTCACAGAACTCAGCAAAACTGTTAGATTCATGATTCTAGTTTATTACAGTAAGAGATACAAGGGAATAGTTATATAAGGCAGCATCCAGGAGTCACTAAGTATGGAGCTTCCAGTTGTCCTCTCCCAGTGGCACTATCCAGACACAGGATACTCCTGTGTGTGACAATATGCATGGTGTATTGCCAGCCAGGATAGTTACCTAAGCCTTGGTTTCCAGAGTTTGTATTGGGGATGAGTCATGTAGATATGGTTGACTGCCCATGTGGCGGACCTTAGTCTCTAGCCCTTCCAGAGGTTGAGTTGATACCACATAGCCCAGAGCCCCCACCTAAATCACATTGTTAGGGGCGCCTGGGTGACTCAGTTGGTTCAGCATCCTACTCTTTGTTTTGGCTCAGGTCATGATCTCAGGGTCATGAGATCAAGCCCTATGTTGGGCTCGTGCTCAGCATGGAATCTGCTTGAGTTTCTCTCTCTCCCTCTGCCCCTCTCATCTCTGTCTCTCTCTCTCAAATAAATAAATAAAATATTTTTTAAAAAATCAGATTGTTAGACTAAATAGCTTAGTCCAAAGCCACTAGGTAAACAAAGTCACTTTTATCAGGCAGGACATTTCAGGGGCTTAGAGAGCATCTCCTGAGAGGCAAGTGCAAAAGCCAGACCTCTCTTTTGGCAAAGTTAATACTTTAATGCACAGTTAACATTTTATTTTGTTGTTGCTGTTGTTTTGTTTTGAAACTACAATATGAACAAGTGAGGTGTTCAGTATATGGTCGTTTATCTGATTCTTCAGTTAAGAAAACTTTCCTGTTATCTTATAAACAGAAGTAGAAAAACTATAATCCAATTGTGACTCAGCAAATTTAATATGACTGATTAGAGTGGTTTGTGTTCAGAAGTAGTAAGAGTACTTTGGATCAAGTACAAGGCAGACAGTTAAGGGACAGCCCCAAAAGCCAAGTGGATCAACCATTTGGACTTGAGCTGATGAGTTTTAAGGAAATGTTTTAGTTTTCTTAGCATAGCAGTAACAAAGGGAAGAGAAATCTACAGGACACTATTCTTTCTATTATATTTGGGATGGATTGATTATTCAAAGTTACGTTATGACTAGCCTGTTGCAGTAATTTTTTAAAATGAGACAATAATGGTCTGGATTAATGTTGTAGCTATATAAATGAGAACTTACATATTAACAATATTTTTCTAACTTTATTAAGGTATAATTGACAAAACTGTAAGATGTTTAAAGTGTACAATGAGGTGATTTGATATGTGCGTACATGGTGACATTATAAAAGAATTCCTCCAGAAAGTTCATTTACACATCCATCGCCCTCACCTCACATATTTACCCTATTTTTTCCCAGTGAGAACATATAACTTTACTCTCAGCAAATTTCAATTATACAATTCAGCCTTATCAACCATAGTCACCATGTTATAATTAGATTCTCAGACCTTATTCATCTCATAAGTAAAAAGTGTGTACCTTTTTACCAACTTCTTCCTATTTCCCCCATCCCTTTTACAATAAATCTTGACTGATGAATACATTTACTTAGATAATAGATTGCCTTTGATAAGGTAATTGTATAAATAAAAGAAATGAGGAGGTCTCTGTTTTATTCACTGTTTTTAGTATTTTATTCTTTACCACCTTCTACATGTATAGAAACTGTCATCTCTACAGATGTAGTTTTAGTATTCTTACCGAGGAAATGGTGTATAGTCAAAATTGCCTATATTATTATTCAGAGACTTCATTACTCTATGAATCAGAGAGGTTTCCCACTTTTTAAATTGCTAATATTAAAATTAAAATTAGAGCATTTTACATCTTAATTACTTTTCAAATATTTTTTAATTAATCTTGTTTTGTAAAACTGTCAAACCAGTATAAACATTCTGAAAGCAAAAACAATAACTTTGAGTGATGTCATAATCATAAAAGCTGTGTTTATTCATATTAAATTAAACAGATTGGACATCATATACTTAGAATTATATAAAAGAAACTAAATCCACATAATGGTTTATCTACAAGATTATTTACTACTTGCTTGTAAAGCTCAGTCATGTCATTTATTATTTGGTTGTTATAGGAAAGCTTTTAACCTTTATACTGAAAATATTTTGCAAAGGCTGACCGAGAAAGAATAAATCCATTAAAAGAGACTCTTAAAACTATGTAGCTTATGTCAGTCTTTGAATTCTTATTGATTCCATATTTAGAAAATTTATTTTATGTCTACCTACCTTGACATTAATTTGGGGATTGAAAAAAGCAAGCAAAAGCAAACTAATTCTTAGAAGATTTTAGAAAGTTACAAAAACCTTTACTCATGATTTCAGCTATTACATATTAATACAGAAAAATTTATATTAGAAACATTTGAAGGGAAATTGATACTATGGGTAAAAATAACTTAGTTTTTATTGAAAATTAAATTAACTCCTTTTGCAATAATTTTATCAATAAATTAAATGATGATGAAAATAATAATAAACATTTACTAATCACACATCATGTACCAGACCCCTTAAAGAACTTTATACCTATTATCTTAGTTATTCCTCACAATAAATCTATGGATTAGGTATTATTACTTTGCTTATTTTAAAGATAAGGAAACTGAGATTTAACAACTTTTACCTTGACCAAAATTTCACAAAAGGTAAATAATAGGGGGCGCCTGGGTGGCTCAGTCCTTAACCGTCTGCTTTGGCTCAGGTCATGATCCCAGGGTCCTGGGATCGAGCCCTGCATCGGGCTCCCTGCTCCGCGGGAAGCCTGCTTCTCCCTCTCCCGCTCCCCCTGCTTGTGTTCCCTCTCTCGCTATGTCTCTCTGTGTCAAATAAATAAAAAATCTTAAAAAAAAACCAAAAAGTAAATAATAGACCTAAGATTTGAACACATCACATTGCTATCTGATGACAGAACCTCCTAGGATATAATTTCTGTATATCCCTGCCTTATCACATTGGGATTTACAATTAGTGGAAAGTATGAGTGAACAACAGTTCAGATTTAAGGTTGGAATTAAGTAGAGAAGCCAGGACTAAGGTCCAAAAGAGTCGACATATTTTAATAAAAATAGCATATATATATATAACCTGGACTTAAAACATAATTCCACCAGTTATGTGTCTGAAATTCAACTTTCTATAATCTATAAAATTGAAAAATAATAACTATCTTCCTCAGTTGTTTAATGAATATAGATAATATATTCAAGGGGCACCTGGGTGGCTCAGTCAGTTAAACGTCTGCCTTCTGCTCAGGTCCTGGGATCCAGCCCCTCAACCTACTCCCTGCTCAGTGGAGAGTCTGCTTCTCCCTCTTCCTCTGCCCCTTTCCCCCCCACCTTGTGCTCTCTCTATTGGACTCTCTCTCAAATAAATAAATAAATAAATAAATAAATAAATAAATAAAATCTTTAAATATATATATTCAAGAACCAAGTATTGATAAGTAAAGTCTAATAGGAAGTGATTTATAGGATCTATCTTCTTTACAAATGTTCAGCATGCAAAGACCTGCACAATAAGATAAACAGCTTTTGACTGGGAAAAATAATGTAATGTAATAAACCTTTTTCAGCATGTCAAATCTCAAATGAAGTTAAAGATTATTTAGCAGAGAAATATCTGGATATTTTCTCTGCATATTAGAAAGAAATGAAATTAATTGGTCCTAGGCTGAAGTAATCTCTTCCTTAACATAACAAATATTGACTGAGCATTTATTATAAGCATAGTTTTCTGGCATATGCTGAATAGGACACCAATATATCAAAATTATAATATATTTTAAGAAGTTTTCTAGCATCTTACCTAGGGAGAAATAGTGCATTCACAAAAATCAAATAAGTAATACATGCCAAGACACATGGTATTGATAGACAAAGAATGCCACAAAAGTTGTGAGAACGGGGCAGGCAGATGGGCTGCCAATAAGACAATAACTCTCAGTGGAGTGCAGGCTTAGGGAGGACAGGCACTGGAATGAGAAGTAGAATTTGATGAGTGAGAGGGAAAGAAAACACAATGAAAACTTCATTGTCCTAAAAATAGTTGCTGCCTGTCTCTACCCCCATGGACTTCACTCATTTGTTTTTCTTTCTGGAAACATAGTCTATGACAAAAATGGGATATATAATTTGTAATTTAGGTTTTGGATATCTCATGGAAATACCTGAAGGCCTGACTGATAACTTTAAACTTCATCCTTTTAAACTTCAAATGCATTGAGCTTCAAGTGATTTCTCCAAGAATAATCAGAATTTTACAACCACTTTTGGCTTTTTATTCAGTTTCCTTTGATTACTCCTCATTTAAACTGGTTTCCTTGCTGTTTCCTCCCACTCAGCAAATGCAAGCACACAAGCATGTGCGTGCTCACACACACACACACACACACACACACGGACAGATGAATGCACACCTTCCCTTACACACACAGAGTGTAGTTTTGTCTTTTTAATCAAGAGCAGTGCATAAAGCACAGCTGAAGACAGAACTAGAATTGATGTCTTTACCTTGTTACTTTTATGCTAGCATTTCAGACCCTGATTACTCTATTTTATATAGCTACAGCCTTATTATTTATTATTTAACTCTTGAGATTAACTTGAATTTTATACATAGTGTGATGCAGAAGTCAATATATACTTGAAGAACATAACTGAAACAGCAAACAATGTTTTCACTTGATGATAGTAGTTAAAAGAAACAGTTTATTTTTTTTAATTTTCTGTGTATTAAATGTGTGTTATTGAATAACTTTAGTCACCTGGCTAATGTTATTCTCAGTCTTTGAATTCATTTTTCTAAATATATTAAAATTTGAGAAGTTGAATCCTTATTTCTGGATTATGAACTGCCTTATTACTGCAGAAACAGGTTCCAGGGACTATGAACTGCCTTATTACTGCAGAAACAGGTTCCAGGGACATTCTTATCAACGCCCTAGCCACTTTAATCATCCATTGGTCCCTAAATCAACACAATGTAACACATTCTTATCTAGATTCCTTGATGATTGATAGAAACACATTCTATTTTTTTCTTTTCTATAAATGCTCACTAATACTACACTAGAAACTAATTTATGGCACTACTCTGTAAAACAGTCCTAACTAATGTATAAAAGGGGGGGCATGATAATGTTTATGAAAGTTTTATTGTTTGTATAATGCAAGTAGTGAATACCTATACTGCATATTACTTTTAAGGAAATGCTAAACTCTGCCTCTTGCAACTACTTAATCCTATGAAGCAAAGACCACTGATCCACATATAAGCATTTGAAAATAACCCAGAGGTGGGTGGGGAGGCTTGTCCCTGCCTGCCTTTCTTCTGAATATCCTTCATTAGTGGGAAGCAAAGCAAAATTTATTGAGCGATAGTACAAAGCTCCTGAAGAGGGAGGGAACTCAAGCAGGTTGCCCTGGAGTTTCCAAGTCTAGGGTTTTTATGAGAATGTTGGTGGGCTGTTTTAATCTGATTAACCCTCCATGCTCCTGTCACCCAATCAGTTTTTGTCCACGGGCGCATCCACCTATCAGGTAGTTGTTCACGCGGGAAAGGGTGGAAGGCTGCTTCCAGGGTGGGTGAATGTCCTTTTAAGGGTAGTTTCCTCTTAAGGCGGGGTCCCTTGTTTCTGCCTGCCTTTCTTCTGACTATCCTTCAATACCATGACTCCTCATTCCCTTCGAGTCAGAAAATGAGATATTTTAAGCAGCTCTTTCATTGTTGGCAAGCAGATAATTAAACATTCATTAATATCTATCTATCTATCTATCTATCTATCTATCTAGAGAGAGCATGTGTTTTGTACCAAAAGATGATCATGGTTCCTATTGTCATTTAATTAACTTTTCAATGTAAGATACAGATATGAGACAGTAAATATAATTATTAGTCTGCTTATGAGTTTGTATGATTAAATAGCATATATGTGTCTTATTAATAGTATACTAACAATATTTTAATTTATATCATGTTTATACAAAATAGGTTAACGACTTTCACATGCTTTTCCCCTCAATTTTATCTCTAGCCATTCCCTCATTTAGATGGATGGAGTTTTCAAACCCAATTATTACAGTACCTCACTTTCAAACATAAGTTTTATTGTCATAAAGATATGAGTATCATCCCTAGTTCTATCTTGGAGACACTTTGAAATTTACATGATATTATTGATTCATCTATCTTTAAATAGATGCAAAATAGATACTCATCTGAATTATTTATTGGTTAAATAGGAAAATGTTCATGACACACCAAATACATAATTGGCCTTGATAGATATTTTTTCTCTATATCCCCTCATCCAACAATCCTTTTCCTGATAACTGGATATGGATGTTTTATTTTGGCTTTGTATATTTATTTGTTTTGGCTTTTTACTTATCCATTTTTCATACATTATAGGAGGACTTAAAAGATTTCCATGTTTTTGTTTGTGTTTTTATCTAAGGAAGGAGCGTTAAGTGGCTTAAACTATTTACTTGGTGTTTGTTTTCAAGAATAACACGTCTCCAAGACAACCATGACAGAATATTCAATACTTTTGGAAAAAATTCTGCTAGGGTGCCTGAAATTCTCACTTTTTTTTTTTTCTCTCAGATTACTGCATGCTAGTTTTTTTTTGTTAAAATGCCCGATATATGGGTGTGGAAACAAACTCTGATAAGCAGCTAATTTAAATTTACTTCAAATTAGTTGATTCACTTTTTAAGCACATTAATCCTAGCAAATTCACAAGGAATTAAAGTACAGAGTTTTCAAAATATTTGATTTACTTTGTTTCTTGAAGGGTAAATTTAAGAGTGAGGTGTATTGTTGTCCTCAATAGAAAATTATATGATTACTAAAATTACATGGGACTTTCTAAGATTTGTGATGAGGGAAGAAAAAAGAATAAAAAGGTGCCAAAAAGCTTTCCAGTTAAATATGATATCTTTTGGGGCGCTTCGGTGACTTAGTCAGTTAAGTGGCTGCCTCTGGCTCAGGTCATGATCTCAGGATCCTGGGATCCAGACCTGGGTCTGGCTCCCTGCTCAGTGGGGGGTCTGCTTCTCTCTCTCACTGCCCCTCCCCCCACTTGTGTGCTTGCACACATACACACTCTCTCTCTCAAATAAATAAATAAAATCTTTAAAAAATATGATATCTTTGAAAAGACATATTGGATGTAATATTATTTTATACTAGGAAAAAAAGTCCATCTCTCAGAAAATGAAGCAGCAGTTATACTCAATCCATGACCAAATTTTTAAAAAACATACCAGTAGAGTAAAAAGTAGTTTTGCTAAATTAAAATGAGATGAAAATCAAAAAATATATTATGACAATGTCCAGCAAATAGTAAATACTATTTCAGTTCTCATTTTTATTACTATTAAACATGTATATTATAAAGCAAATGTTTTGTTATTAACAATAAAAGCTAGATACATAGTTGATCTCTTAAATCTATTAAAATATTGAAAAGGCAATCTTTGTTCTCTAATGACATTCATATATAAGTATGACATTGTGGCAAGTTACGAATGGAAGATATAGACCATATTCTGAAATATATTTTCCTGTGTTCAAAAGATACAAAAATGAGACGGTTAATATCAAGTCTGATAGCAGTTCTGGTTGTATAGGCAAATGATAGTAGTTTAAGGCTCAAACCAATTTCATTTGAATTACCATGTAAACATCAAACTAGCTTTCTCTCAATATTTAAAATACTAGGTTATCTTAGGGGCGCCTGGATGGATCAGTCAGTTAAGAGCTGTCCGCCTTCAGCTCAGGTCATGATCCCAGAGTCCCTGGATTGAGACTTGCATCTGGCTCCCTGATCAGCGGGGAGTCTGCTTCTCCCTCTGCACCCCCCTCATGTGCTCTCTCTCTCTCAAATAAATAAATAAAATCTTTTTAAAAATAAAATAAATACTAGACTATCTTAGATTGTATTTTATTAATAAGTAACTAAGGTTTTCTAATATGCTAATTTTACCAATTGTTTCATTTTTATAAAATATGGAATATACTAGGGCATCTGGGTGGCTCAGTCAGTTAAGCACCTGACTCTTGATTTCGGCTCAGTGGTGATCTCAGGGTCCTGGGATTGAGCCCCTTCTCCGGCTTCAGGCTCTGCACCACAGAGTCTCCTTGAGATTCTTTCTCCCTCTCCCTCTGCCCCTCCCCTTGCTTGTGCGCTCTCTCTCTCTTTCTCTCAAAATAAAGTAAATAAATCTTTTAAAAAAATATGTAACATACTTTTTCAAAAGAAGAGAGAAAAATAATTACTGAAGCAGAAACTTTTATAATCATTATTTAAAGAATTTTTAATAACTATTTTTATTTTTAGAATATGAGAAACTTAAAAGGGAAATTTTTCCACATTCAATAATCCTTTATCTTATTGTGTAAAAGCCCCTCTGTGAATTACATTTTAATGAAGAATTAACAAAACACCTATGGCTATTCTAAGTGATTTGTTGTCATGAATTTTTTCTAGAAATAAAAGGACAGTGAATTCGAACACTATTATACAAGCATAGAAAGATGTGTGATGGATAGTTTCAATACTCTATCCAACCTTCCTCTATGCAAGTATATGAATTCTTGAAAAGTATGCTTTATTCCAATACATAATAAAGCACTGACCATGCCTGAGTTAGTAGTCACATGTGTAAAGTTAACTGCCAAGGACAAAAAGTACTTAGACTATTGTATCATGTGACTGCCTAATAATTTTGATTTAAAAAATGTGAATGGAGATAAGAAATTATCTAATACTATAGCGCCCACTGATTATTTGCAGGATATGCTTCTCATGAAATACAAAGATGTGTCTCCAAAAGTTATTTTCTAGGTGGACAGGTAACACTATGTCTTTTGACTATAATTTCTTGCACACCCAGTTTGTTACAAGGCTTTTTAGTATATGAAATTGTATCCTACCTCTGCTCAAATTGATTTTCTAATGAGTCTGAGTTTTGGTTTGTGCTGGGAGGGCATACTTTATAGTTTTATAAATGTTCTCTTTTGTGGTATCCCAAACCATAACCCCTTCTGTGTTAGAATCAGCATGCATTAGAGTAGGTGACTACCTTCACTATATAAATGTGAAAAGTTTCTATTTCCCACCAAACGTTTTAAATTCTCTTTTAATATTATTAATCTATTCATGATGGATTGCTTCCCATTATTTGAACTTTGTTCCTTTAAAAGCACTGTTTTTATACATTTTGAACTCAAAAGAGACATTCACATTTTAAAAAGTCATATTTGAAAGGACTAAAATAATCAGTCCAAAACTAAATAGTCACCAATATTTTTGATGTATTCACTAGTATGATAAAATCATATTTTACAAAGTCTATGAGAGATCTTCAATTAACTTTAATTGTATTTACCATAAAATTAAACAAATTACATTTATCCAATTTTGCTTCATTACTGTCTTGCTAATTTAGGAAAACTATGTACTATTATAGTGATACTCTTTTCTGAACAGGAGCAATATTTTTCTATATATCCATAAAAAACATTCTTTCATTGGAATTGCTTAATATTAAGTGCAGCTTCTTGCTTGGTATAACTTATAGCATCTACATGACACATCTCAAGACCAACTCAACTCTATGTTTCACCACGCATCCATCATTGTAAGACTATGAATAATCTGTCCTAATAAAAATTAATAAAATTTGACCACATATCTGTTTAAGGTTGTACTTAGCCTATCCCAGTGGTACTATTTCTTTCTAATGAATTCACAAGGAAAACAGTTTGAAATCAAGATAGAGAGAGAGAAAAAGTCTGGAAGCAACACAATAAAAAAAAAATGGACCCCCTTTTGCAAAGTACATATTTGGGGTAAAAAATGACAAACTATTTAAAATTTTATAACATGTGTTGCTTTTATATAAACTATGTGCCAAAGTATTGTCACAAGGCATTGATATTGACCATTTTAATATCTTCAAAAATTTTTATTTTTATTCTTCATAGTCTTGAGAAAAAATTTTACAGATAGAATCATGTCATTTTCGACTATCCTTATTGCCTCTACATTTATCCAAACTAATAAACTTCAATGCTCTTCAGGAAGTAAATACAACTACAATACTGTACTTGGTTCCTGGAGCATCCATAGTTTGGGAACAATCCTCCTTATTTTAGAAGGGTAAAACAGAAGTCTGCAATCCATTGGCTACAAACAACAGCATGACATTCTGAACAACCTTGAAGTTAAAAAAAAATAGACAAAACAAAGCTGTTTGAATTCTATTTTATAGTATTTTATCTTTAGTATGGAATAGAACACCATGGACTATACGTTGATTTATTTTTTAAAGGAGGGAAGCAAATTTATTATGACGTAAGTTACTCCGCTAAGACATGTTTAAAAGTCTAACCTGCAAGATCCGCTTCACCAAAGTGACTGCAGTTCAATTTTCTATATCCTTTCTCAGGTCAAATATTCCAAAAAGGAAAACTAGGACAGGATCCACAGAACGCTATATGTTAGATGGCGAAGCAACTTAACTACATCAGTCTCCTGCCCATAAACCTGGGAAAGTGAAACTCTGCACAATATTACTGGCTATATAATGAGACTATAGAGAAAAATGATTATCTTTAAATATATATTTTAATACCCTTGGAAACGATCAAGCATCATCTCATATTTGAATTGATTGCCGAGCAATACATATGGAAATGTGTGTGTAACTACAAAATGTTTCCTGCTTTTGAAATAATAGTTCAGCTAACATCTCTACAGTGCTTTTCAATTTGTATAGCAGTTCTACATACATGATAGCACTTAAATCACTGTGAAAACAGACCCAGAAAGATTAAGTAGCTTGCCCCAAAATTCACAATCTGTGAAATATCTACAGTTTGAACCCATCTTCTGATTTATATTACCACGTTTTTCCTTATTAAGTGAAAAGATTAAATCAAAACAATAACACTGTGTATTACATAAAACACTGCCTGGTTCAGAGTGAATTATAGTAAATATTTCTGGAAAGGAATAAATGTATTTTACATCCATTAAAATATTTCAAGTTAAAATAAGAGTAACTCTCAATAAGGTGGCCAGGTGGACTGGGGAAAGCCCCAGTCCCTCAGGCCTTCACCCAACCCATACCCAGGCCATTCTTGGCAGCTCTTTGTCTCGTCCCAAGAGGGAATTCAAGGAGAGGCCAGATACAAAGTTTGAGTGGTGCAAGTGGGAAAGTTTATTAAAGTGAGAGTATACTCAGGGCGCCTGGGTGGCTCAGTCAGTTAAGTGTCAGCCTTCGGCTCAGGTCATGATCCCAGGGTCCTGGGATCGAGTGCCACATCAGGGTCCCTGCTCAGTGGGGAGCCTGCTTCTCCCTCTCCCCACCTCCCGCTCATGCTCTTTTTCGTGCTCTAAATAAATAAATAAAGTGAGAGTACCCTCTTGACACGTGAGAATGGGCAAGCTCAAGGGAGACTTGCACACTGTGGGGTTTGGTTTTCAAGCTTTTATCAATGGTTGTTCACGAGGGGGTAGAATATTGCCTACTTGGGGGAGACATTTCTTGGGAACAGCGTTTCACCTTCCCCCCCCTCCTCCTTGGTCAAAGCTCTGGCCTTCTTGGTCTTGGGCCTGCCTGGTTTGATCCAGCTTCCTCTGGCTTTGTGTTAGGAATGCTGCCAGGGCAGTTTTCTAACTTGCCCCGTAGCAGGCCATGACTCCCCCCTTTGCTGGCTTCCAGGCTTCCTGTTAAAACCTAACTAACTGCCTACTCTAACAATAAAGGTAACAGAGTATACTGATTTGAGGTTATTTTTTTTTTTTTTTCTGGTTAAATGACAACAGAGTCCACCTATTTGGATCTTGATCTAAGGATGCTGCTTTGAATGTTATATTGTCAAATTGAGGCACACATGGTCCCTAACACCTGGCATGCCCATGTATGCCAATGCCCAAAGAGACCAGTAAAGCATTAGGCCTCATTTTTCATTTTGGAAGAAAAAGAACTGTTTTTCCTTGACATTCAGAGAGATTATTTGTTGTGAAATCACTCATGTAGTTCAAAACAATTTTGCTCGGTGAGCAGTCTTGGCATTTTGTTGGGGCTTTTTAGCCATTTCTGCTGGAGGAAGTGTAATAATATCATAGTCAGGACCATTGAGATGGAGGTTTTTGAACTGCCAATAGACAGAACATAATATAATGAAAGCTTTGGACATCAGAGGGTAAAGGCATTCTTACTAAATCTTTAAAAACCCACTGGTGACAAATGGGAGGGAAGTTTGTCTCACTAACATGCTCCACATTTGGCTCTTCCATCTAGAGTATATCTTTTTAAAATTATGGCCCAGGGTAGTACAAATATAATATATACTTTTTTACTTTACTTTTACTTAAATCTTAGAAATGACAAAAACAGGACATTAAATTGGCCCAGAGGACCCCACCAACAAAATCATGTTAGCTTCCCTTTTCCACTGAAAACCTTACTCAAACCTCATTAGTTAAATTTAGTATGACATAATTATGCCAAAGAACCAGGCTAGATTGCGACTTGGGTTCCTGTGTCCAGCAAAACCATGCACGTTTGAATCTCTCTCCTATGCAAATTTCCCCAACTTAGTCAGGTTTTGATCCCCCGGGGGGAAAAGTATTCCATTTTTACTCATATTTCTCCATGCAGCACTAAGGTTATGGTAGAGTGAGAGAAAGGAACTCAGGGACATCAAAGGAGAGACTGGCTCTACGTCATTTACCATCTTTTTTGAGGAAATTAGTGGCTTTTTGTGATTCCTTGAACAAATTTGTGAAGCTTTCCATCCACCCAAATCTCTGTATCATTATCACTGACACTTAATTTTAGCTTTGGGACCTCATGACTCAGCTGCAGCTACATTGCTTTTTGGCTGGAATTATAAGATTTGCTGCCCTGTTATGATGGCATTCCTTCCTCTTCCTGCCCAGAGGAGACAGAGGAAAACCAAAGCATCATTGCATCATGTAAACAGCCTGTTCCAATCCTACTTCAACTGAGCAGGCTCTGAACAGTCATTAACAAGGAAGGGAAATGCTCAGTGGCAAACACTTTCTCAGCTTCCTCACCCACAACTTGGCTGAGACATTTACTAGAAGATGCCAGGACATCTCCTCTACCTCCTAAAAGGCCCAGAAAACCCTCATCCATTTTTTTAAGAAGCGCATGTCTTTGTTAACAACCCATCCTCTTTGCCAAAACTTCCCTAACTATGAAGGCCTATGTGATTTTATCCTACTTTTATGCCAACAAGCTAGCCTACTCTCTGTGATATTGTGATTTATAATAAGAAATACATAGCCAATCATCCCCATTTCTGGACACAGAGCTCCTAAAACCCTTGGAAGTTCCTAAATGATGAGAATAATTAAGGTGTCTTTTGTTATGTTAAAGAGGTGACTTTCGCTAAAACACCTGAGCCTGAGAGCTGGTTGTTAAAGAAAACCAAGGATGCACTTAGAGGTTTAGAACTTTCAGTCCTCCCTCCTCCCCAGACCTCCATGGAGCGGAGAGGGGCTACAGATGGAATCAATGGCTAATGATGTCATCAATCACTTCTATGTAATGAATCCTCCATAAAAACTCAAAAAGATCTTATTGGTTGAACCAATTCAGGTGTTGGGAGAATGGTGCCCTCAGTGAGGGCATGGAAGCTATGTGCATTTTCTCCATACCTTGCCCTATGCATCTCTTCCATCTAGCTGTTCCTAAATTATATCATTTTATAATAAACTGGTAATATAGCAAGCAAAATGTTTCTCTGAGTTCTGTGAGCCACTCTAGCAAATTAATTGAATGAAGGAGGGGGTCATGGGAAAATGATTCATAGTCAGTTGGTCAGAAGCACAGGTAACAACCTGGGCTTGTGACTAGCATCTGAAGTAGTGAGTCCTGTAAGACTGAACTTCTTAACCTATGGGATCTAATACTGTTTCTCAATAGATAGTGTCATAATTGAATTAACTCATAGGATACCCAGTTAGTGCCCAGAGAATTGCTTGTTGGTGTAAGAAACCCCCCCCACCAAGGGTGAAATTGGTCCAGGACCTAAAAGATTTCCATCTCGTGGATGCTAACAGAAGACACAAGACTCCTGGGTCAGACACAAAGGATGATTTCTTTTTCTTTTTCTTTTTTTTTAAATTTATTTGACAGAGACACAGCGAGAGAGGGAATACAAGCAGGGGGAATGGGAGAGGGAGAAGCAGGCTTCCCGCGGAGCAGCTCCAACTGAGCCACCCAGGCGCCCCACAGAGGATGATTTCTTACTCACAGCAACAACAGTAAGCAGAATATCATCTTATTCTTGTGTCAGTTTTCCAAAACTCAAATTCTCACAAGACAGTGTCCCAACGGCTGGTAGATGCTTCCACATACATTGGGTTTTGTTATAGGAAAGGGATTCTGAACTAAAGAATTCTGAATCTTTCAAACTGGCCTGCAAGCAAACCTGTCCAATCTTTTCCCATACAGAGATATTATCTTTATAATACTGGATGATAAACAAACCTGCTCTTTGCTGTAGAAATGATCTCTGTCTTCCAAGGTTGTTTGCTATGCACACATCCTTCAAAATGCAGTATGAGATGAAAGGGCAATTATTGCATCTGTTCTCAAGACAAGGCAGAAATGTGAGAGAAATATGGAGAACAGTCTTACAACATAGTGATACTGAGGTTTCCCAGGAGGTACTACATTAGCAACCACAGGCAACAATTATTACTAATACTGGGTCTAGGTGTTACAATAGTAACCATCTGAGTCCGAGTGCACATGTGTGCATGAGAGCACCTGAGCATACACACATAAGTGTTCTCCCTTTTTTCTTTTTTACTATTCCTAAATAATTAAATTTTATGGTGCATAGAGAATAAATACCCAATTTAAATATATTATATGATGGCCTTAAATAACCTAGAAGATATCCACTAGATACCTGAAACTAATATAAGACTCTATATTAATTATACCCGAATAAAAAGAAGAAAATATCCACTAGAAATATCTTCCAGAATTAACAAAAGTAAATGTCCTGAAAATTACAATTCTGAGTTATTATGGGTAAATTATTATACTTCTAAAGAGTATTGAAAATTAGCACAATGCAAAATTTTTAATTTAAAATGTATGTGAATTATATACTGTGGAAAATGATTCATCCTTTACCATCTGTATCTAGACTAACAGTATTTTATATATTATGCATTACACAATAAATAATACAGATTTAATCTACATGTGTAGGTATTTTATATATATGTACATATACTGTCTCTTTCATAAGCTTGAATCTTTTTTTTTTTTCATAAACTTGAATCTTATTCAAAGGATCATTCTTTTAAAAATACATGAGTTACACAGAGATCACAGTTTTGGACAACTGTTTGGTTTTAATATTGGAAATTCATGTTACAAATTTTACTACATGTTATAAGTATAAAATAATCTCTTTAATACTTGATGTTTGGGTGCCTGGGTGGCTCAGTTGGTTAAGCGACTGCCTTCGGCTCAGGTCATGATCCTGGAGTCCCTGGATCGAGTCCCGCATCGGGCTCCCTGCTCAGCAGGGAATCTGCTTCTCCCTCTGACCCTCCCCCCTCTCATGTGCTCTCTCTGTCTCATTCTCTCTCTCTCAAATAAATAAATAAAATCTTTAAAAAAAAAAAAAAATACTTGATGTTTACTCTAGAACCTCAACTAATTTATGAGTTGTTACATGCATGTTATTTTTTTGCAATCACTAAATTTATCTCTACTTTATGCATATTTTTTGGATAATTTAATTTAGATGAGTGTTTCACTCTTTCCTCAGCATTATACTTCCTTAGGAGATATTTTGTGGTTATAAAGATAGTATAGAATAAGTTTTGGAAGGCAAAGATGATGAAAATTTGTATAATACGTTGAACAACAGTGGCTCAGAATAAATTCTCCCTCTTTTGAAATATCTCTCTTGCAGATTTACTGTGAGCAATTGTTTCTTGGATTATCAAGGTCTTTCTATTTTGATAGTTTTTATTGTAAAGACACGTGTAATTGGTATTTCTTCTTTTTGTTCATTTCTGATCAATGTATGATAATATCCTTATTTAAAGCTATGATAAGTTGTATTCATCATTTAGCAAGACTAGTGTGATTTTTTTTGTCTCTGTATTCCTGATAGAGAATAATAAAATTTTAATACTTGGATGTTACTTTGGTGATCATCTTTTCAACTCTTAGAAGAAAATTTTCTTGAATTATTTGTTTCCTTTACCTTAGAAAGTTCCTCTTAGTTTATACCTATTTATATTGCTTATAGTACCACGTATGAAGTGTCATGTTATATTAGGGCTCAGAAAAACTTTTCTTGCTTATTCTCTGAGGATGAAAAATGATAAATAAATGTCTTTTTCTGATGGCAGGAAAACCATGAAGCTCCAAATGGTTTTCTAGTTTGCTAGGAAATGACCATTTTATTTTAGGAAAAAATAATTTAATTTATTAGATATTAATATTGAATTATGTCAGCAACCATTATCTTATTTACTTTAGAAGAAAACTACTTGTATATTCTCAAAACTATAGTTATATCAATTTTTTGGTACTACTGAACAAATTACCACAAACATAGCTACTGAACCACACAAATTGATTATCTGACAATTTCTGTATGTCAGGAGTCCAACATGGTATGGCTGGGTTATCTGCTCAGAATATCACAAGGCTGAGGGATGCCTGCGTGGCTCAGTCAGTTAAGCATCTTCCTTAGGCTCAGGTCATGATCTCAGGGTCCTGAGATCAAGTCCCGCATCGGGCTCTCTGCTCAGCAGGGAACCTGCTTCTCCCTCTGTCTGCTGCTCCCCCTGCTTGTGCTCTCTCTCTCTCTCTGATAAATAAATAAATAAAATCTAAAAAAAAAAAGACTATCAAGGCTGAAATCAAGGTGTTCGTAGGGCTGAGTTTTTGTCTGAGTTTAAATGTAGAAGTTTGTGTAGTCTCAATTTAACATTTTTTGTTGCATTTTTTTAAAGATTTTATTTATTTATTTATTTATTTATTTGAAAGAGAGAGACATAGCAAGAGAGGGAACATGAGCAGGCGGAGTGGGAGAGGGAGAAGCAGGCTTCCCGCGGAGCAGGGAGCCCGATGTGGGGCTCGATCTCAGGACCCTGGGATCATGACCTGAGCCGAAGGCAGACACTTAATGACTGAGCCACCCAGGCGCCCCTGTTGCATTTGTTAAAGGCACTGGTAATTATTCAATACAGATGCTTTAGGAGAATCTCATAGATGTTATCTTTGGAAGATAATAACTAGGAGTAGCCACATTAAGAAGTGATTCAGGAAAGGATTTATAGAAACTAGTAAAATCTCCCATTAAAAGGAAAATATTAGAGAGTACCTGGAGACCATGCTTTGCCACTGGGCCCTGGGAAGACTTTTTAACTATACAAATGGTCTACACTGTAAAATAATGTAATTACTGAATTAAGGTGATAATAACTATAAAAGAAATGAATCATATTCTATAAAAAAATGCATACAAAGTTGAAAAATATATCAAAAAAAGGGAGGGAGGAAAACTTTCTTATATTAATTCAGGTATAGGGGCACCTGGGTGGCTCAGCCAGTTAAGTGTCTGCCTTCAGCTCAGGTCAGGATCCCAGCATCCTGGAATTGAGCCCAGCATCTGGCTCTATGCTCAGCAGGTAGCCTGCTTCTCCCTCTCCCTCTGCTTGCCACTCCCCACTGCGTGTTCTCTGTCTCTTTCTGTGTCAAATAAATAAATAAAATCTTTTAAAAATAATAAAAATAAAAATAATTCAAGTATTAGGTCCTTCCATAACCACCTTAACTACCCTTGTCCATGACACAGCACCTGGGAGAAATCCTACAAGACAAGGGCTGAGGAAGTGTTAACTGCTATATTTGGGAATACAGAGGAGCATGAAGATGTTAGTAGAGTAGGAGGATCCTAGGCTCACCTTGTCCCATGAACACAAGTAGATAACTACCAAATCATTCTAAATACCCCAGAAATCAATCTGAAGACTGACAGAACAAACTCTACAGCTAAAGGGAGAGAAGAGGTCACATTAAAGAAGAAGCAGGAGACATAACTGGCTTTTCTAACACAGAGGGGGAGGCAGAGACTTAGATAAAATGCAAAGGCAGAAGAAAGTATCCCAAATGAAAGAACAGGATGAGGCCATGGCCAGAGATCTAAGTAATGCAGATATAAGGAAAACATGTTTTTGGAGAATTTAAAGCAATGATAAGGATACTCACTGGGCTTGAGAAAAGGAAAGAAAACATCAGTGAGGGGCACCTGGGTGGCTCAGTCGGTTAAGCATCTGCCTTTGGCTCACATCATGTTTCCAGGGTCCTGGGATCGAGCCCCACATTGGGCTCCCTGCTCAGTGGGAAGTCTGCTTCTCTCTCTCCCTCTGCTGCTCCCCCCGCCTGTTTTCTCTCCCTCTCTCTCTCAAGTAAAATAAATAAAATCTTAAAAAAAAATAAAAAAGAAAACATCAGTGAGACCTTTACCATAGAGATAAAGGAGTGAAAAAAAGAATCAATCAGAGATCAAAAGTGCAATAAGTGAGATTAGAAACATACTTGATACAATGAAAAATAGGCTGGTAGAAGCAGAGGAATGAATTAATGATCTAGAAGACAAAGTAATGGGAGGCAATGAAGCTGAACAAAGAGAGAAAGAAGAATCATGCAAAATGACAATAGACTCAGGGAACTCAGGGACTCTATCAAACGTAATGACATTTGTTTTATAGGAGTTCCAAAAGAGGAAGAAAGAGAGAAAAGGGAGCAGAAAATTTATCTGAAGAAATAATAGCTGAAAACTTCCCTGATCTGGGGAAGGAAACAGACATCTAGATCCAGGAGGCACAGAGAACTCCCATAAAAATCAACAAAAGCAGGCCAACATCAAGACATATTGTAATTAAATTTGCAAAACATAATGATAAAGAAAAATCTTAAAAGCAGCAAGACAAAAGAAGTCATTAACTTACAAGGGAAAACCCATAAGGCTAGCTAGAGATACTTCAACAGAAACCTGGCAGGCCAGAAGAAAGTGGCATGATATATTCAAAGTGCTGAATGGGAAAAATCTGTAGCCAAGAATGCTTTAACCAGCAAGGCTATCATCCAGAATAGAAGAGATAAAAAGTTTCCCAGACAAACAAAAACTAAAGGAGTTCATGACCACTAAACTGGCCCTGCAAGAAATATCAAAGAGGACTCTTTGAGTGGAAAGGAGAGACCAGAAGTGACAAAGACAAGAAGGATCAGAGAAAATCTCCAGAAACAATAAATAAAATGTACAAAACCAGTAATAAAATGACAATAAATACATATCTATCAATAATTACTTTGAATGTAAATGTACAAAACACTCCAGTCAAAAGACATAGGATCTCAAAATGGATAAAAACACAACCCATCTATATACTACCTACAAGAAACTCATTTTAGACATAAAGACACCTGCAGATTGAAAGTGAGGGGATGGAAAAACATCTATCATGCAAATGGCCATCAAAAGAAAACTGGAGAAGCAATACTTATTTTGGACAAACTAGACTTCAAAACAAAGACAGTTACAAAGGACAAAGAAGGGCACTATCTCATAATAAATGGAACAGTCCACAAGAAGACATCACAATTATAAATATTTATTCACCCAACAGGAGAGCACCCAAATATATAAAACAATTAGTAACAAACATAAAGGAACTCATTGATAATAACACAATAATACTAGGGGACTTTAACACCCCACTTATACCAGTGGACAGATCATCTAAACATAAATCAACAAGGAAACAATAGCTTTGAATGACACACTGAACCAAATGGACTTAACAGATATATTTAGAATATTCCATCCTAAAACAGCAGAATACACATTCTTTTCAAGTGCTCATGGGACATTCTCCAAATTAGATTACATATTAGGTCACAAAACAGGCCTCAACAAATACAAAAAGATTGAAGTCATACCATGTACCTTTTCTGACCACAGTGCTCATAGTCAATCACAAGAAAAAAAATTGGAAAGACCACAAATACATAGAGCTTAAACAACATGCTACTAAACAATTAATGGATCAACCAGGAAATCAAAGAAGAAATAAAAAAAAAATACATGGAAACAAATGAAAATGAAAGCACAACTGTCCAAAAGCTTTGGGATGCAGGAAAGCAATCCTAACATGGAAATAAATAGCAATACAGACCTACCTCAAGAAGCAAGAAATAATTCAAGTATTAGTAGTATTTGGTGTACTGTCTTTCTTCTATTATTTTAAGATTTGCCCATTTGGTATAAACTATGCCTTGTTTGGCATACAAATATTATACAATTCTGCCTCCTTGAATAACAATTGTTTATATTGACCTTGAGAGTGTTACATTAAGTGAAATAAGTCAGAAGAAGAAAGACAAATACCATATGATTTCACTTATATGTGGAAGTTAAAACAAAACAAAACTCATAGGTGCAGAGAACACATTGATAGTTACCAGAGAGGAAACAGGTTGGGGGTGGGCAAATTGGGTGAAGGGATCTATTGTATGGTAATGAATGGTAATTATACTTAAAGGAAGTAATCAATTTATAGTTTATACAAATATTGAATTATAATGAATACCTGAAACTTACATAGGGTTGTATATTAACTTTACCTCAATATAAAAAAACCTATTATTTATATAATTTTAAATATGATTTAAATTATAATCAAGAATGACTAAATTGTATATATATGTTGTACACTGACGGAAACAAAATATTCCTAAAACAAATGACATTCTTAGATTTTTTTCAAACTGAATTGTTTTATAGTACTTTTCTTATAATAAAATCTGTGAAACTTGAACAAGTACAGATACCATTTACTGTAAGTTAGGAAATCTCATTATGTTTTGCAAAATATTCATATACTTATAAGAAAGTGATAGGAGTTAATTATTATTTTTTGTCCTACTCCTTCCATTTTAGTATAAGGCTAGGTCCAAATACTATGCTCAAATAATTACTGAAACTTTGAGTCATTAGATGAGATTTGTAAATCCTAATTGTGTTTTATTTTTGGAAAATAAAGAACTTTTTCTCAATATCTGGGATTAGTTATATAAGCTTTTTTTTTTTTTTGTCAAACAAATATTTGATAGAATTGATGCATAATATAATACATTATTAATATTTTACCAGAGTCTAAGTTAAAAAGTAAAAATCAATATATTGTTACATATTGTTAACTGACAGTTTGCCACAATAGTAATTAAAATAGTAACAACAAAATTCTTGCAGAATATTCCATTTTAGACTCTCAACTATAATTATTTCTGTACTTAAATAGGTTCTACTACCTCCCTTGAACTGAAATAGGAACTCATTAATGAGAAGTTTGCAGTGATTAATTAGAAACCTGTTGAAAAATGTCTTTTAAAGATAGCTAAATTAGACATTCCGTTTTTTCCCCCAGATGGAGTTTTATACTAATTGGCTTTCTTTCTTATTCAATGGCAAAATTTGTCATTTGGGAAGTTACTGTTCTTGCTTTAATATCTTTTAAGCTCATAGATGAAAAGAAAAAGTAGTTTTATTTTATATATATTTTTTCTTTTATGTAGAATAAACCCACTCAACCTAATGTTGTATGAACATGGCAGAATATCTGAGAGCACAGAATGGCCAGCTCTCTATGGGAATGCCCAGGGGTTATTTATTGGAACAGGGGGTCATTAGGAAAATAAGTAACAATGCTAAAGAAATAATGTGACCAGCAAATCAATCAATCATCAATCAATCAATCTCCTTCAACTCTGTCCTTATTTATACCCATATAATTACTAATTGAAGGAATTTCAGTTGTGTGCTTGCTTTCTCATCACTAGTCTTAAATAATTATACATACATTTAGAGCCCTTTCAAAATATTTCAAGCCCTTATTTTTCTTGAAGTTATAGTGGCAATAATGCCACAATATAATGACAGTAGACTCATTAAACTAGAATGAAAAACATATCCTACAAGATAATTACTGCATTTTATGTGAAGCAAGAAGTTTTGCATATGTTGGTTAGTATATAATAAATAGCATTTTAGTGATGAAAAAGATGATTGTAAATATCAACCAGCCCAAAAATCTTCAATGTGCTTTGAATTTCCTTTCTAGACACAACATTATGCAAATAAAAAGCGAACTCACCAGATTTGGTGCTATTGCAGAAACAATCAAAAAGGGCAAAAATCAAAACTGCTCAAACATTTTGGGAGAGAAGAAAGTGTGTTAACTAGATAGATCACATATTATATTTCAAGTTAGTTTGCTTTAATGCCTAAAATAAAATTTCTTGGGGCGCCTGGGTGGCTCAGTTGGTTAAGCGACTGCCTTCGGCTCAGGTCATGATCCTGGAGTCCCGGGATCGAGTCCCACATCGGGCTCCCTGCTCGGCAGGGAGTCTGCTTCTCCCTCTGACCCTCCTCCCTCTCATGCTCTCTGTCTCTCATTCTCTCTCTCGCAAATAAATAAAATCTTAAAAAAAAAAAAAAAAATTTAAAAAATAAAAAAAATAAATAAAAAAAAATAAAATAAAATAAAATAAAATTTCTTTTTATCTTTTATCTTTATTATTATTTTATATTTATTATTACTACCTTTTCACTTTTATCTGCATAGGGTCTTGACAAAATTGTCAAGATAAAACATGCATTCTGCTACACTAGAGACACAGACTCAAATTGTGTGTACTCATTTAATCTTCCCCCTCAACTCATCATCCCCCTCAGTTGTCTTTAAACATAACTAAATTAGGGAGAAAAAAATAAAATCTGAGGCAAATTTGTTGGTACACTTGTATTATATGGATCCAATCTTGCCTTTCTCCAAAATAAACTAATATCTTAATGAGAATTTCCATACACTATTTCCATTGAAAAACTTACTTTATAAAGGCAAGTTTCCGGATGTTAAGTGTGCTCAGGAAGCAACCTGAGTAAGTGACTAATCATTCTGTGTCTCAGTTTTTTCTTTGTAAATTCAGGACTTTAAATAAAATTATCTTACATTCTTGCCAGCACTAAGTTTTACACTTCCTCCAATTATGGAAAACACCAGTTGAGTGACTGTGGGAAATCTAAATTGTTTCTCAGTTTCCTCTTTTGTAAGTCTCTGTTCCATCAACCTTAAAAATCTTTGTGTGAAGATAATTATTGTTAGATAAATGTTCAAAAACTATTTAAATGTCATGTAAATATAAGTGATAAGTTCTGGTTATGAAATTATTTTCTGTAAATTTAGGCATAATTACTTATAACTTAGAGCACCTGAGTGGCTCAGTCAGTTGAGCATCTACCTTTGGCTCAGGCCATGATCTCAGGGTCCTGGGATCGAGTCCCGCATCGGGCTCTCTGCTCAGAGAGTCTGCTCCTCCCTTTTCTTCTGACCCTCCTCCCTGCTTGTGCTCTCTCTGTCTCTGTCTCAAATAAATGAATAAAATCTTAAAAAAAATAATAATTACTTATAATTTAATTATGTTTATTTAGTTGTTTATGATTGACAACACCAAATATATATATTTTTCAATTTTATTCAGTAAATGTATTGCTGTTTGATAATAATGTTCAATTTGTTATGCTCATCTCTATTTGTCCCCAAACCAGTGTATCTAGAAAAACAGGACTATTTTTCTATTTTTAAAAGATTTGCTGTTTTTTATATTATAAAAATGTACATTATATAAGTATTTTTGTTTTGAATATTTGATATTAATGTCTACATAAATATGAAATATAGTTTAAAATTTTCTGTTTACATAATTTTTAAAAAAATAAACAAGAATTGGGCTCCTGGGTGGCTCAGTCAGTTAACTGTCTGCCTTTGGCTCAGGTCATGATCCCAGGGTGCTGGGATTGAGTCCCACATCAGGCTCCCTTCTCCAGTGGGGAGTCTGCTTCTCCCTATATCTCTACCTCTCCCCCTTGCTCATGCTCTCTCTCTCTCTCTCGCTCTCTCTCTCTCTCTCTCTCAGATAACTAAATAAAAAGTCTTTAAACAATAAATAAAATGAACAACTGTTATAAGAGATACTCAATTTGACCTCTCTCCAATTTCAATTTCTTATAGCTCTATCCCGGCTTACCACTTTTTGTATTTCCCCTCACCTCCTTAGATCCAACAAACTGTTAGCTCTAACATGAACAATGATCTGCTCTTTCTATCAAACTTTTATTGTCCAGAATCCATCAACTCTCCTCTCTATATTCCTCACACAAATTAATGTTAATGGTCAACCACTAAAATTACTAGATCTTATGCAACTTCAACTTATTTATACTTCCCTTCCTTTATGGATCTTTACTGCAAAACTACAATATTAGTGAAATCTAACTCTTGGTCTAATTCTTGCCTGCAACCAAGCAGATAACGTGTCTGGAAAAAAACAATGTGACAATGATTTTTAATTTTTAATCTCCAGACAATTCTCCCAGATTTATATATCCAAATGCTTACTCAGCATCTCCAATTAGACATTTAACAGACAACTCAAACATAATATATCCCCAGCTGCCAAAATCTTCACCCAAAGCATTTAATAAAGTTAGCTCTGTCTTTCCAGTAGTTCCTTCTGAAAACCTCAGTCATCATGATCCTTCTTCTTTAGTATAAAACAATCTCTTGAGGAATCCTGTTAATTCAAAATTGCCCAAAGTCTAATTTTTTTTTTCTCTCTACCTCTACATTTACCCCATGTTCCAAACCACCATGATCTCTAACTTGGATATATCTCGTATCTCACTACTTTCACACTGACTCATCTCAATCAATTGTAAACGAAGAAATACTTCCTACAAGAGAGAGAGAGAAAAAAAAAAAACTAATTTTAGTTTTGTACCATCTCACTTTTGATATTAAAACTCTTTCACTAACTTAAATTCATTCCAATCTTAGCCAGTCCTGACCACACACACACACACACACCCCACACAAATCCTTTCCAAAGATTCCTATTCCACAAACCTTTGACAACTTTCTCTTTCCTTAACAAAATAAACATTTTATATACTTTGCATATAAGGATGTTTCCCTTATTATTTTAAAAGCTTTAGTTACATAATTAATTAGAATTCTTAACACTTAGAAATTGTAATTTGTAATGAAAACTAAATAAGCCATTGTGAACTGTTATACCAGCATTCTTTAGACTGACAAATTTATGAATACCTTTCATAAATTCTAGAACATATGCCTTTTTCAATTTTTCAATGTAGCACTAAAGCAGTCAAATATCTTTTAGTTTTTCTGTGATAAGAAGTTAAAAGTGGATAAACCTATGTTCAGTAATGACTATTTCAGTAATTGATCTTATTTGGAAATGATCTAGATATTTAATGACTATCCATCAGCTAGGGTAACTTAGCAAAACTCTAAAGTTTTAAGTTACCGAAAAGATTTAAGGGAACTACTTCAGACATAAATATTGCTGAAAAGTTTCTTTATAAACTTTTATCTTATATATCTCTATTTACTTCACTTCTTAATTATTAAGTTGGTCATTAAAATTTCATGAGACATTAAGTAGCTACCATCTTATCTTTTTTGCTGACAAATTCTGTAAGAGATAACATGACCTCATTTGACCTTCAGTAAGCCTAGGTAGAATGAAAGTATTACTGCTAACTCTAAAGACATGCCTGTTTTAATTAAATGAACAAGCTTAAACTAGCTTTAATACTGAATATTTTCCCAGATCCCATGAACCTGAAATTCATTTGGATTAAGTTTCTATTACATTTCTGAGGATTTAATTTATGTAAGTACTTAATTTTCTCTACAATTACATATAACTCTTTTGCAAATTAATTTTGGCAATATCACCTGGGTGTAGGAAATATCACACATCTACAATACACATAATCATAGACACACTTGAACGTAGAGACAGACACAAAGAGAAACTTTGGAATTCCCATTTTTTAAGTTTCTGCCATGAAATGGGTATAACACAAAACTCACTAATTTATAAAAGCAGTTGGATTTTTCAAATAACCTTTCCTCCTTTTATTCTCCTTCCAATAACAATTACCCCCTGAAATTTGTATGTCAAAGAGATGGACTAGATAAGAGTTCTGGACAAAACCCTATGGACTATTTACATCTCAAGGTCACAGAAGAAAAGTGCAAGTTCCTCCAAGAAGGATTTTGGTTCTATAAGGCCAATATTTAAAGCCTTTTGAGATAAATAGAGAAGGTTTTGGGATTGGTAAAAAGAATTGGTGGACTTTGATTTGTTTCTGAAGCTACACTTCTGATCCTGTAAACACTAGATTTGTAAAACAAGAACAGCTATCTTTAATTTCTCAAAGAATTGACAACAAATTTATACCAAAGGACTGATACACCCTTTCACTTATGTTAGAATATTTTTCTTTCCCTCTGGGTACATTTAGCTTAGGGCAGAAAGACTAAAAACATTCTTATCAGGTTCTGAATATCACCTTCCAATTTGGCCAAGTTTTTGATCATTAAGTTATTAAATTTTTAAAAAATATCTTGTCAGGTTTTAACTGGAACAAATAGTAGTTCGTTTTAAACAAACCCATGGACCTGAGAGGCATCCTCAAAAAAAGTACAAAATATCTTATCTTTCTCAAGATCTAGACTAACTCCCAAAAAGATCCAAAAGAAAGAATTGACAACCTGCATGTCCCAGGAAGGCAAAAAGCCAAGCCAAATTCTTAGGATGGAAAAATGAGACAAGCAAGAAAGCAGTAGCTATCCCTGAGCAAGAAAGGATCAATAACCAATTGGTTTGATGTGGAAAGGAAGGGGCAATGTGAAATTTTATTTCCCTTTCTCTACTAGGTTCAGGAGGTAATCTATTTACAGTAACTTTTGAGGATCCTCCCTGGGTTTAAGAAATTTTTAAACTATGGCCCTTAGTTTGGCCTTTGACCAATGAGTGAAAGGTACCTGTAGAAAATTGGCTGTAGCCTCTGCTGGTTTTATTTTAAAAGGACAATGCTTAATAGTCTCTTCAGAGTGGAAAGGCAATTCAAAGTAATGAAGGATTGTTGGAAGAAAGGAGTCAGGGACAAGGGTTTCCTGCCCTAAGAGGAAACCACCTTTAAAAAGATTTTACACCACCCTGGAAGGATCCCTCCACCCTTTCTCACCCTTCTCTGATAGGTAGATGCCAAAAACCTGATTGGCTGACAGTCTCAGGGAGGGTTAATCAGATTAAAACAGCCCATGAATGAGCCCATAAAAACCCCTAAACTTAGAAACTCCAGTGGTAACCCTCTAGGGTCCCCTACCTCTTCAGGAGCTTTGTACTATTGCTCAATAAGATTTATTGCTCAATAAACTTTGCTTTGCTGCCCACCATTCTTGGTTTGGTCTACCTCTTCACTCTTTGAAGCAGCATGACCAAGAACAGAGGGCACTAAGGAAAAGAAATCCTGTAACAAAAAGATTACCAGAATGAGTACTCAAATAAAGGATAGAGGGGAACAATGGAAGTTATGTCCATCTTATATGTCAGCTTTATAGTCTCTTGTTTTTGGTAACTTTTATCTCTTTTTATGAAGTTATCTCTTTTTATTAACTTTTTGCAATGAGTCTTTTAATAAAACTATTTTGGAATTTTGAAATCTTTTGGAGGCTTTTGCATGCCAATTAAAGTAGGTATCCCATTCTGTTTCTTTAATTTGGGAATCCTTGCATTCAAGTACATTTTAAAAAATAATCTTATTTAAATGGAACATTCCCCATAATGGCCATTGGACTAGTTGTCTTTAGTAAGATTATGCCATTTTTATAGATATCTACAGCTTCCAGGACCACAGCTCTTAGATATAAAATTTTAAAAAAGACATCTTATGGCACACTCAACTCTTTGGATATAAAATATCTCATTTCTTTTAGCTTAGGTCTTTAAGTTTCTGAGAACAAAGCTAATATGCAAGAGGGATATGCTGTGGGGTTGGAGATTGTGGGGTATTTTACAGTACTTTGTTGCACTGAAATTTTCTTGAGGTTGGCAGATGAACTAGTGTCAGTCTGATGCCAACAGGCCAGGTCTGAAGACCCAGAGGAAGGTCCCAAAGGACAAGCCAAGAGGACCCTTGACTGCATGCAGGATGGTGAAAGCAGGAGGTGAAAGTAGAGTTTATTGAAGATATAGAGAGAACAGATACAGAGGGACCATCCAGGAAAGAAGCATGAGTCTCATCTTTGTTTGAGGTCTGGTCCTTTTTATTGAGGATGGTGGTCTGGTATATGTGTCTTCTCAGGTATCCGGGAAACAGAAGGCCAAGGTCCAAGTGTCCATTATAAGACACTTATTCCTTGAAGCCAGGGGTCTTGGCATTGAGATGTCTAGCGCCAATGGTTTAGATATTACCAATTGTGCTGGAAAACTCCAAAGATATCATTAACTCTTTGTCCCTTACAAGGAAGACATATATCAAGGCATGTGTAGGGCAAGGGTACAGGTCCTAGCAAGAATAGAAGAAGAAGTAAAGGGGGGTGGGGGGAACCAACAGTTTTTTTTTTCTTTCATGGGGCCCCTTTGATTTCCCTGTCTCATATCTAACCCATTCTGTAACCAACTCATCCTCACAGGAGTCTTCTTGAGGTGGCTAGTGCTCTAACAGGCTTTAAGTCCTCAGCCCATGCCCACCAAATTTTGCAGCTTTCTGGCTTCCAAGATCCTCATCAGCAGGACTCTATTAGACCCAGTTGAGCTCAAGTTAGACCCAGTCCAACTCCAGGACTAGTTTAGTTTTTCAGTCAGACCCAGTCTGATTCCTGTCACTAACCACCACCAATTCCCATGGAACTTTAGATTGAGGAAAGGATTGAACCAGCAGACTTCAACATATGGGGACTGTGGACTGATTCCACAGAAATGAGGAATTTCAGCTGCCACCAACAGCTCCTAACACAGAATCTGGGAGTCTGGGTACAAAACCAGGCCTAGGGTTTCTAATCAAATGGGGAACTGACTGGAAAGCCAATTAGATTGGGAACTCAATGCAAAGAGAGCAGAGCTCAAAACCAAGAGAAACTTAGGGCTCACAGAAATGGTGAGAAAGAGTGAACTCAAAGTGCTTATGGGTACCACACCTGTTTCTCCTTGTCCCTGTATGCCACAGGAAGTTTGTTTTGATTACCATCACTGTGACTAAATCTGTTAAAAAAAAAAAAATTCAGCTGAGTAAATTTAAAGATCTAATTGGCTGTATTCAATGATTCATAAATTGGGCAACACTCCATTTAGCAAATAGAGGGGAGATCTGAGGAGTTGTACAAAATGAAGATTTTTATCAGCAGAAGGAAGTTAAAAGAATGGATTATTTCAGGCCAGGTTACCTCACCTTATGGGAAGATGGGGTCTTATCATGCAAAGTATATCACCAATGGTAATCTGAAAATTCCAGACTGATTGGCTTAAAATTTCAGCCCTGGGAGAGACTGCAATTGCCATTAGATTAGGCTTTAAGTCTTGGTGGAGCTTAGCAAAAATGATTCCATTTTGGGTCTATTGTTTCTTTTTAACAGGGTAATGATAATTATTGGATTTTTTATCATTTGTAACAAAATTCCATAGTACAACATTATGCATACCAGTATTATGAGCCATTTTACTTTTAATATTATATCAAGTTCTATTTATGTATAGGTTTTGTGTTTTAGTCCTAATGTGTTTTTTTTTAAGATTTTATTTATTTATTTTATTTATTATTTATTTATGAGAGAGAGAGAGCATGTGAGCAAGAAGAAGAGCAGAGGAAGAAGGAGAGAATCTCAAGCAGACTCTGTGCTGAAAGCAGAGCCCAACTTGGGTCTCAGTTGCAGGACCCTGAGATCATGACCTGAGCCAAAACCAAGAAACCAATGTCCAACTGACTGAGTCACCCAAGCACCCCTAGTCCTAATGTTTTATTACTATTTTATTGTTCCAAGCTTAAACATTTTGAAAATATATTCAACACTACTATTTTTGGCCAAAGCCCAATTTAAAATCAGGCTATCTAGAAAAAGATCTCAATTTTTGGTCTGTTTATAGGAGTACATTTTATTAAGGATAGTTAGTATGTGCCTAATGAAGGGAACTATCCAAGGATAAGTTCTGAAATTTTGGAAAATGAGCTACTGTTTTAATTGAGGTTTATTGGCAAAGTGTTATGGTAGAGTGAGATTATATCTAAGGACTATATAAGAATATGGATTTAGGGTTTTAATGCTGACATAATTATTAACAGTACCTTCAACCTCAAAAATGTTCTGTTTTGACAATAAATTATATAGTCGTTCAAAAGAGGCAGAATTTGCCACCACAAAACATGCCTCTTTGGCATTAGGATTATCTTCAGGTGATTATTTTTATGAAACTATGGACACAAGAGAAGCTCTGAAAACTGGCAGAAGTTATCCTTCTGTAGGAAACATTTACATTTATAAGAAAAATATCCATTTGCAAGGGTGACTTCTTCTCTATACCAGGAATAGGAGGATGACAAAATCTGTAGAAAATAAAAAGGCACAGACTTAAATCTGCATAACAATCATACACTTATTTAGGGTTCTTTTCCTGAAAACTTGGCTCTCCCAGCCCAGTCTCCTTTTGTCTTCAGCTGGAGTTTAAGGTGATGGCTTCGGTCATTATGTGGAATTACTCCATTTTTCTGGGTATCCCTCATGTATACAGAAGGTAAATAGGTAATTGAACCCAAGTGTGTCTGCCTGCCTGATGTGCAGCAAAGCCACTCATCAAGACATCAAGTATGCAGCAAAGAAAGGGTTTATTTGAGAGCCAGCCAAACAAGATGAGAGGCTAAACTTTAAATGCGCTTCCCCAAAAGGGGAGGGAATAAGTTTTTTTTATAATCATAGGGGTTGAGATTACATACTTATTGATGAAAAGGGTGGGGAAACTTACGACTATGCATGAGGAAAGATGGAGTATGTGCATTGAGCAAACATATATAACATACATTCCATGTTCACTTTGGGGTGGAGACTTAACAGCAGAAGGAGGAGAAATTTAGGCCCTGACCTCAGGATTATTTTAGGACAAGAAGAGCTGGTCGAAACTGGATGGGGCCTTGGGCTCATTATCTCAGGTAAGTAATGCAGGGCCTTGCTTGTTCATGGGCTGGAACCACATAAGTTGACTTTGAATCCAGGCTTCCAAAGAGACAGCTAGTGGCTTTGTTAGTGGAGTCTGAAAAGATACAAGAGCTGATTAGGAAGAAATAGTTCTCTGAAACACAAGCTTTAAATTTTCTGCTAGTTTTAAACTCATTAACCCTATGGGGCATGGTTTTAATCTCCTCTGAGTTATGATCATTCCTCAATCTTGAAGGAATTGGGATAATGACTTCTCTGGCTACTTCCCTATCTCCTCTGGTGAGGTAGGTTTTGGGTAAAGAGTGGTTTTTGCAAATCTTAGCTGTATGCAAAATCCCTTTGATGGTTAATATGCCTACATGTGGGGCTAAGCAGAAGTTTCTAACTTATAGGTTGTAACAACAAGGGAAATAGAAACAACATGGAGTCCAACATATTAAGGGTTTTTTGTTGTTGTTGTTTGTTTGTTTGTTTTCCCTGTTACAAATATGTCCTTAAACTTGTTCATTTTTCTTTGTTAGTTTGTCTTCTATTACAAGGGGAGTCTCAGCCAAGAACTTACAAGGATAGAGGGAAAATTATTTTTCTTCCCCTACACTAACCATCCCCTAAAGGAGGATAGAGTTTAGATAGAAAAGATTCAGTTCTTGAGCACCTCCAGTTTCTGATAAGAAATTCATAATATGCACTCCAAACCAAGTTTCTTTCCCATGCTCTGTAGTCTCTCTTCACTCTGAGAACGTTTTCCTGGTAATGGTTTAACATTATCATGTCACATGTGTTCATAACATGTTTGCCTCATATACTGGGGGATATACGTAGCTACTGATCACAGGAACAATCCTGCCCATTAATTAGTGTGACAGGTATAGGGGAGGAAAAATAGTTTCTAAGTGGTCAGAAGAGAAAATCTAAGAGAAACAGTATTTCCTATTATATATTTAAAGGTTGTAAGTAATGAACATTGAGGCTATAGAGTATGGGGAATAATCACTGACCTAGATAATCAGCTCAGAGGCTAATATCCAGAGGGAAATAAGAAGGAAAAATGCCATAGAAAAAATAATTACATACAATATGGTATAAATGAGGACTAGAGTGGACCATTGGTGATCTGTACACCGAGTCCTACAGAAAGATCAACATTAAAAAATAATTTCTCCCTTTAAATGGAAAAATATATGCAAACTACAAACTAAGAAAACTTTAATTTCAATATTGTTTTCATTAATGAGGTTGAGAGTGTTGGACACTGTTTAAGTAGGCGATGCATTGCGCTGGGGATAGTGAAAAATGGTTGTATCATAAGGACACATGTTTCAGGGAGGAAGAAATAAAGAAAATAAACTTGCTGTACTTTATGCACTTACTTAGATATTTAATATTACTATCAGTGAAACAATTGAAATTTGCAATAATATGAACAAAGTCAAACTCTTGAAAGACATTAACTTTGCCTGATTTTGAGGAACCAGTATAACTTAAAGAAGAAAAAAAATGACTAACATTTTTGCAATAAGGAAGTTATAAACTAACTTCAAACTTTTCAACTAAGAGACTGGGCCTCTGTCCCATTTATTTGAAATGCAAAGCAGGTATTGGACAGTATTTTAAAGGAAAGTTGAATTGATCACAATTTGGTGTTTCAAAAATGGGAACAATGCATTAAATATTTTCAATTAATGCAAAGCACAAGAAAAAGACCAGAAAGAACCTATTTCTAATTTTACTCCTCATGGACACTTAAGTTAATTTTCTCCAGAACTCACCTGTAGTCCATATGACAATAATTCCTTCATTTAGGAAATCCCCACCTTGTTAACAGTGTGAGAATGTAAATTTGAAGTACTTTTGACTGGGAAAACTTTATCATAATAAAATAGTTTAATTTCCCTGAGCATGAAATATTCCCCCAAGGAATGTAACTATTAATGGCATGCTATGATTAATTAATTGGTTCTGGGAACTATTATACTATATTAGTCACTTTCATATTAGTGTTCCCAAGAGTGACAAATAAATAAGACAGTGATTGTACTTCTACATGTCCAGCCATTTCCTGCCAAGACATTTTGCTGATGTGCAGCTTCTATGCAATTTCCCACAGTGTACTTCTCATCTGACTTAGTGCAAGCTTTGTTAGTTTAATGCTTAGAAATGACTCATGTTCTAGCAGAAAATCTTTCCTCTCATTCCTTTTTTGTGTTATAGACAACAGTGTCCCTGGGGGTCATGACAACTGATCCCAGCAGGGTTATTTACAGTGACATGTTAGCACTCTTGCCAAGGGGGATTGCTAAAGGGTACATTTCTTCAATGTCAATTTCAACCCAGCAGCAATTTCTGCAGTTGTAAATAATTCTGTCTTTTTCATCTCTAGTCAGGTAACTGCTGTCAAATTAAAGAGGTGTTCAAAACTCACAGCACAATTTTGCTTTTTCATTATTATATCTGCAATTTGATTGGTGTGATATATTTTCTTGCATGAATGAGCAAATTTATAGAAAATTTATTCAACTAGAGAAGCTTGCAATTCTTTACATGTCAGCCTTCTAAATTCATATTGCAATGAAATTTGGGGACTATAAGAATGTAGTTCAAGTAATAATTTTAAATATAATAAAATTATTTTTTTAAATTATTAAAGCTCACCTTTCATTAGTATCATACACCCATTAAAACATTGAATTGTGTACGGGGCGCCTGGGTGGCTCAGTCGTTAAGCGTCTGCCTTCGGCTCAGGTCATGATCCCAGGGTTCTGGGATCGAGCCCCGCATCCGGCTCCCTGCTTGGCGGGAAGCCTGCTTCTCCCTCTCCCACTCCCCCTGCTTGTGTTCCCTCTCTTGCTGTGTCTCTCTCTGTCAAATAAATAAAATCTTTAAAAAAAACAAAAACAAAAACATTGAATTGGGTAAATATAAGAACTTGACTAAGAAACTGTTATGTGTCAGCCATTTCACTTACATTATTTAATCCTAACAACCTATGAATAAGCCATTTATTGTTATATAAGGTAACTGATCCTCAGACACATAAATAACTTTCCAAATCCACAAAATATTTATGTCTATGATCTGAATTATCTGACACAAAATTTAACATACAGGCATACCTCATTTTATTGTGCTTTGCTTTATTGCGCTTTGCAGATAGTTGTGTTCTTACAAATTGAAGGTTTGCGGCAAACCCTACATCCAGCAATCCCATGGGTACCATTTTTCCAATAACATTTGGTCACTTCATGTCTCTGGTAATTTTGGTAATTATCACAATATTTCAAACTTTTTCATTATCATTGCATTTGTTATGATGATCTATGATTAATGATTATGACTCGCTGAAAGCTCAAATGATGATTAGCACTTTTTAGTAATAAAATATTTTTAATTAAGGTATGCACATTGTTATTTTAGATGCAATACTATTGCACACTTAATACACTACAGCATCATGTAAACATAACTTTTATATACACTGTGAAACCAAAAAATTCATTTGACTGGCACTATTGCACTGGTCTGGAGCCAAACCTGCAATCTCTCTGAGGTATGCCTGTAGTCTCTATGCCACGTTGCTCTCTCACATTTAAAAGGCACTGAAGAACACTGAATGACGGTCAATGGCCTTGGTTTGCATTTCAAGCACCAAAGTGACTGTCACCCTTATTCTCAGACCTACCTTGAGATCAAAATAAATGCTCTAATCAATTTTCAGCATGACAGACATTCAAATATATGAAGTTAAGCATATCACCCCAACATCTCCTCTTTTCCATTTTCCTAGTACAGTTGGAGTTAAGAGTCAGGGCTAAAGTTCCCAGTAGCTCACAGAATGCTTAATCCACTCCTGTTTCTCAATACTCCTCTTCATATGCAGTTGTCAAGATTTAAAAATATACTTTAGGTGTAATCTGCTCATCTCTCAAAAGTTATTGATTATTTTAAAGAGTACTTCTATGAAAAAAAATAAAGAGTACTTTTATGAATGGGGCATTAATTCTTAATTATTTTATATGTAGTCTGCATTTTTTAACTCATTGATTTAACCCCACCACATAAATCTTTATTTTTTTTCCTATTTAGTATCTCATATGCATAATTTTCACCTGTGTGTGTGGGGGGGAAATACCAACATCTATTCATGATTGTGGGAATATGGAATTCAGATCATAATTTTCTATAAATAAGCTTAACATTTAGGAGCTTTTTTGCCAGCATATTCAGATTTTAGTGAAGAAGTGCAAATAAAAAATATTTAAAATATTGATAAAATATAGATAATTAATATCAATATATTTTTGTTTTTTTAGGCAATGTTTATTAGGCAATGTTTGTTAATTGATAAACTTTTTTTTTTCCATTTTATTAATAAAAACTAAATGGATCTTAGACATCAACATATCCTCTCCTTCTTGGACAAGATTCTTACACATATAGACACATATATCACCAAATATTTACCTAAATGATTATTTTCCACCTTATATGGTTGATCTTATTTATAAATATATTTAAGTTAAAAAGAAACAATTTCTCTTTAATCTTTTCTTTATTGCTTTACTTACTTTGTTTTGAGGTAGGAGATAATATTTACCAAGAGTTATTTATTTCAAAAAAATAAGATAAATATAATTTTAAGCTGAAGGAAAATGCAAAAAATGGCAACATTAGGATTGCTTTGATTCTTTGAATTTTGTATTAAACAATGTTTGGTATTATGGGAAATTAAATTTAAGTATACTCTCAATTTAAATGAAAAATGAATATAAGTTTGAATGCATTTATTTTATTTTCAATCAACTGAAAAAAGAAGGGTAAAAAAAATCATAAATTATAATAAAAAAAGAACTTTAGATCAAAAGATATGATAGTTAATTATTCCAGAGAATCTCATATGGGAAAATTCCAAAGATAATTGGAATATTAATTAATATAATTAATTAACATAAAACACAGTTTTACGTTACATGTAAATGTCTATTGGTGTAAATAAGGTTCTTTGATTGGAAAATACTGCCCCAGGAGAATGAGCTATTAGCAAATTAATACCTTGCTTTTATTAATTGTCAACATGTTTCAAATAAATACTGTTTACAGGCACTTTGTATCTACTAATCCAGAGTAAGACATTGTCCTTACACTAAAGAACATTAATAAACCTAAATATAGGTGAAGTAAGTTCCAATTAAATGAATAGACATAACAAAGATTATTTTTATTACACATTCTTCTTAACCATTAAAATACAAATTAAATCTAGTTAATTCTGTGAAGACTTGAATCAATTGCTAAGGTGTTCTTATAAGTTCTGATTGAAGTTCCAAAAAGCTAACATTTTGTCACTAATGAAACACAATGTGGCTAGCATATATAAAGCAAAATAAAATAAAAAAAACCTAAACAAAACTAAACATTGATCAATTCGTGTACTGTGGACTGCAATTGCTATTATTTCTATAAATTCTATTATTTCTCTTCTTCCCAGATATAGACATTAACTATCACATACATATCTATGCATTTTTTTTACACAACAAAGTGTTATGATTCATGAATAGTGAAGAGTGACATTAATTTTACTTTTACTACTTAAGAATCTTCTTACATGGAAAAAATTAAATTAGTAAGTGATGGGTTGTAATCCAAGTATAAATAATAAATAAATACATTAAAAAGTATGTTATAAAATATATTTTTAAATCAAACCCACCTATGACTGTATGACCACAAAGAACACAATTATGTAGGAAATACTTTCTTCTACAATCTTTTACAAATACCTTTGAAAGATAAAGCACACAACTTGTCAAAATTTCACATGAAAAATTAATGCAATTTTTTTTAAGATTTAAAAATAGCAGTTTCCAGAATACTGATTTATATCCAAAATATGAAAATAATGTCTTTTTGATGTTTTTGACCTGATGAAATTTCCATATTCTGCATATAATATTTGTTAGTTGTTTATTAAGTTGATAGATCACATAGCACAAAAAAAATTCTTTCCCCTTCAATTTAGAATTTGTCAGAATTTTCCATGGGATATAAGGATAATGGAAAACAGGTTTAGTGAAGTGCCTCTAAAAGAACTTTCTAATTGCCTGAGTCTCAAATGGTGGCTAGTGCATATATCACAGAGTTACTATGTGACTTTGTACCAATCAAAAATTTTTGTCTCTAATTTATCTCATATATCAAATAGGGATAATACCTCCCACACTGAATTCCATACATTGTAATATGAATGCCATAAGAATATGTAGCTAAGGTGTTTTTAAAAATACAAGGTGAAAGTAAAGACACACGATTCAATTAATTAATTAACTAGTTAATTTTTTAAAAAAGATTTTAGAGAGAGAGCAGGAGAGCAGGGAGAGGAACAGAGGGAAAGAGAGAGAGAGAGGATCTCCAACAGACTCCACACTGAGCACAGAGACCAAAGTGGGCTTGATCCTGGGACCCTGACCGAGATCATGACCTGAGCCAAACAAGAATCCCATGCTAACTGACTGAGCAACCTAAGCACCCCCACATTATTTAATTAAAAAAATCTTTTTTCTCCCTCCTATAAAAACTAAGGGTCTGTACTAAGAAGGTATTCATTTTCTAAAAAGAAAAATGTTCGTGTAAAAATGACCAAAAGCTCTTTGAGGAGGACTCAGGGGCAGCCACAACAGAGCTCTGCACATTCCACTACAGCTCCTCACTCCCTGCTGTTTGCTCTCCCCAAGGAACAAGTAGAGCAAGCAGCCACCCAGGGCAATGGCTTTTAAAGACACTGGGAAGACAGCCTTGGAACCAGAGGTTGTGATTCACCAAATTAGAATTACTCTAACTGGCCACAGCATAAAATCTTTGGAGAAGGTATGTGCTGATTTGCTCAGAGGCATAAAGGAAAAGAATCTCAAAGTGGAAGGACCAAGACTCTGAGAATCACTATAAGAAAAATTCCTTGTTTTGAAGTTTCAAAGACTTGGGATCATTTTCAGATGAGGATCCACAAGCGACTCAATGATTTGCACAGTCCTGAGATTAACAGCAAATTAGGTTAATTAATTAATTGAATCGTGTGTCTTTACTTTCACCTTGTGCACCTTAACAGCAAATTACTTCCAACAGTATTGAGCCAGAAGTGGAGGTTGAAGTCACCTTTGTAGATGTTTAAATCAACCTTTTATATAAATTATCAGTTGTCTAAAAAATAAATAAAAATGACCAAAAAAATGACCAACGCCCCGCCCCCGCAACATCCGAGAAAACTTTGAAAATAAATTACGAAATTTGGTAAACATACTTAGAAAACTTGGGGTCTTTTATGCCTGGTCTGTGGATACCATTTTACTGATTTCATTCAAATACAATTTTACTGCATTTAATTTGTTGTACTCTTAGAGTTCATTTAGTTTTACCTATATTAAAAGAGCTAACACATGTAATACAAAGCATTCTGCCTATCTCATGTTAATAACTCAATACAAGCTAGCTGAAAACAATATTTATAGCAGTCATAGTACCATTACCAAATTTTCTCACTGAAATTTCCTCCACTCAGAGGCATGGATACAATCTTTGAAATGACTGTTTTTTAAAAATAGCCACATCAAGTGCCTCTTTTGATTGTCCCATTTGTTTGTAAGAAAATTTCTCTCCACTTGTACGTAACAAGCTCTTCACAAGTGATTGGGAAGATGAAACAACCTGACAGAGTTCCTTCCGTTGCCTGCAAAAGGTTTTCTGAAGTTCTGCCGGACATCTGAATGAGAATTGAATGCACATATTATAACCTTGATATCTGAAACAAATTGACCCAAAATAATGTTAATTACTTGCTGTTTGCAGGGGGAAACATGCATAGGATGGAGTAATAAAGCTTATGTCTAAGCATTTGAATTAAACAGAATAACCCATCAGGCTGTTTTGCTGTAAACACAGTGCTGTGCCTTCCTCCATTATCTACAGCCAATTACATTATTGGTTTAAACAATAGCCAGTGGTAAACCACACTTGCAATTTTTTAATGTAGCTTTTACCCTTATTTGAAGTTTTAACACATACATGAATAGATTAATTAACAAGAGGTCATAGAAAAATAGATGAAAAATTCAAGGTGATGAAATTTCAGAAATAGTATATGAGCAAGGATAAAGGTGTCATCAAAAAAAAACAAACAAACACACACACACACATGCACACAAACAAACATTTTAAAGGTGAAACTAGACCAACAAGGCTGAAAACACTGGAATTACTGTGGCAGTATAGAGGGAAATCAACAACAACAAAGATCATTGTTATATAGAAACAATTCTAACATAAGGTTTTGTAAAAATAGCACACACTATATAGATTCTTAGCTACCCAATGTAAATGGATACTTGATTAGTGATGAGGGAACAGAAGGCGAGCTGAAGACAAAGCACAAGCTGACACCCTGCAACCTCCCCCCACTCCCCACTCCTGGGTGGGACATGTGGGACATTCTTCAAGGAATCTCCCAACTGTCTTAATGTTAATGCCTTGCTAGAGGGGAAAACAACCTTAACATGACAATGGCAAGGCCTCTGATATCTTGTAGTTCCTCTTTAGCATATGAAAGTTCTTTTGAAACCTCCCTTTTTCCTTACCTCCCCCAACCCCATAGTATATAATCAGCCACCCCTCACAACTTTGGGGCAGCAGCTCTTTCTGCCCACGGGTCCTGTCCCTGTGCTTTAATAAACCACCTTTTTGCACCAGAGACGTCTCAAGACTTGGCCGTTGGCTCTGGACCTCATCCCACTGTACTTCACTTATATTCCAAAACCACATCAATAGTGATGGAGGAAAGACGTTATTAGGGTTTGAAGCCAATGGCCAAGAAATAATTCTTGAGACGTCTTTGGTGCAAAAAAATGATTTTATCAAAGCACAGGGACAGGACCCATGGGCAGAAAGAGCTGCACCAGGGTCATGCAGAGTGGCCCATTATATACTTTCGATTTGGGAGGGGATTAGGGACAGCGTAGTCTCTAAGGAATTTTGGAAGCAAGGTTTCCAGGACCTTGAAGGGGCTAGCTATTTTTGGGAAAAGGTCATTTATTACCATCTAATAAAACCTTAGTCATGAGACCCTTCAGATGTATATTGGTGGGCCATATGCTTGGGGGATGATTGCCAAAACGTATCTTGGGGGTTTTAGAGATAAAGGAAGTTTCCAAAGGAATTTTTATACTTAAAGTAGACTTACAGGATCCTGGTGGGGGACGGGGGGGGGGGGGGGCGGGGGGCGGGTGCTCAGGGTAGGATTGCCTTTTGCCCTTAGCAAAGTATTAACATTGCATCAGTTGAGTCCCTAGAGGAATGTCACTCTGCCTGTTTCAGGGACTTGTCAGTGGGCTCTAGGTAGTAAGGAAATTTAATAATTTTTCTTCTGTTTTTGTTTCCCACATCAATAGGACAATTCATTAACTTGAAAAACCTAGTAAGACCTCTGTCAGATGAAGCAATGATACACCATCACTGAGTCAGTGCTGTAAGAAATGGGGGAAGCTTTATAACTGGGGGTAACAGAGGTCAAGAGAATAAAATACTGTGAGTTAAATTGTCAAGTTTTAAGAAATTAGATAATCAAAAAAAAAAAAAGTAGAGCTAGAAAACTAAAATTTCTAACATTGAATTTTGAAGTGGCAAGCGTGGCCAAGAAGACAATGAGGCTATGGCAACCACAAGTGTCTTATTTGGAATCTTAGGGATTGTAATCCTGGAGACACACAGTCAACTGAAATCCTCGTGTGCACGTACATGTATAAATATGTAAGACCTATGATATGGATTCTTTCCAGCTCAATTGTAGGGCTAAATACACAGTTTTTTTGAGGTTATTCTTTCAATGCAGGACACATAATTTATAAAGAACATGGACATAAGTGTGGAAAGCAACCCATAAGGGTGGAACCCAGAAGAAGGGATTAAATCTGAATCTCTTACTGCTGCCAAGCCTCCTACTTCCAATGGAAGTATCCTCCAGCACAACATGGAGACCTTCATCATGAAGCTGGATCAGGATTCAAGAAATTGAAGCATGGGATTCAGGAGATGGAGTTGCTATGGGCCCTATTGCTTCCCACAACAACCACGCAAACCAGCAGATGAATAGACATCATGTGTGAGCTGCAACAGCCCCTCATGCCCAGTACACATCTTCTAGTACAAAGAGAAGGCAGCTGCTGCTTCTCATGTGCCCTGAAATTCTCACATAAAATGTCCCTTGTGACCTATTCCCCATGAAAACCTCAGACTATGCAAAGAAGAGAATTCTAGGAAATGTGGTTTTCTAACCTGGTGCAGTAGAAATATACCTCAAAAGAAATTTTAAACATTGTATAAATCAAATATTAGATGCCTTAATCAATACCAGAATATAGCAATTTCTTTTTTTCAACAGCAGTGATCTTCCTTTCTAACGTTTTAGGTTTCTACAATTATGAAATTAACTTAAGCTCATCGTCGACCCAAAATGCTTCTCTTATGAAATCATAAGCTACACTATCCCTATTCTGTTTCTTACAACTGATATGATATTCATATGCTTATTACACCTATTATCTATTTTTCCTTGAATATCTTTAATTTTTGTTGAATGTCTGCTTGAAATGTTCTGTTTATGTTACCCCTAACTCTTTCCAGATTCAAAACTTAATAATGAAAGTCAGAGCAGGAAGATACATACATGTACAAATGTATGCAAACATATGTTTCAAGGTTGATGTGCCATGTGTGCATTTGAGAGTGAGGAAATGTTCATAATGACTACTGCTACTCCATCCAAGACATTATATTCAAGAGGGGATACAGGTTACAGTACAAAAAGAGCTCTTTTAGGTTGTTGTTTGTCATGATTAGAAAAGACAAAATTAGTAAATGTCTAATCAAAGTTTCACTGACTTTCATAACTTCTTGTTGGAAGAATAAAAATATTTTTCTTCAACCTTTGTATCCCATCAGACCACCTCACTTAGAAGAAAGAATAGTTCACCTAACCTACATACTGAAAAAGATGGGAAAGAGCAGAATGAAAGAATAGTGGAGGGGAGAAAGCAGGAACAACAGTTGTGTATACAGAATATATAGAGAAGATTTAATCTCAAATAAATTAATTAAAGCAAATATTCTTGGAAAAATAATTTCCTGTCTTTTCTTCTCTAAAGTAAGTCCTCTTCCGAAATTAACTGTTATAATATTAAATGTCAGTTGATGGTAAAGCTGCCACCACAAGTATCTATAGAAACCTGGGAGTTCAGAAAGCCCCTTGGGGTAGCTTCTAATATGTAAATTTCTGGGTTGGGAGAGGGGAAGAAAAGAACAAAACAAACAGGAAAGTTAATTTATGCTTGAAACTAATCAGTGCTCCAAAAACTTATGCTGTTCTCTTAGATTTCTTTCTAGGCTGCTATATTTATGACTTTCATCAAAATTGTGTTTATTGTTCTGAAAATAAATGAAAGGTGTTGACATCCGGCACTACTCTATGCCTACTGTCGGATCGGAAAAGTTATAATAAATGACTTGCAAGTGATTGTCAATTTCATTTAAACTAGCTAGTTTCAACAACATGTCAAAATTTGAGATTGTCACTACACTTTTGCAAATTTTAAATAGAATTGTTCAAAATATTTTAAAAGTTAGACTTTGTTAAGTTATAATACAATACAAAGATTGCTACGTTTAAACAGAAAATAATTTTTCACTTACTTGTGACAAATGATGAGGGAGCACTTAGAAAGGAAATTGATTCCCAGAGGTTAAGATGGTTTTGCCAAGAATAAGGCATTCAATGTAGAATTTTCTTTCTTGATAAATTTACTCTCAGATGAGCATTTTAGGAAAATGAGATAACTAAACTTTTCATAATATTATTTTTCAAAAAGTGGAAAAAGTGGACTGAGGCATTATTAAATTTAGTGTATACAGACTTACATGTATAATTGAGGCAAGGACTATGGATTATTATTCTAATGATATCCTGGAGAAAAAGCTCTTAGTGGCATATAGTAGAACCAAATAGTTATTTAGCAAACTCTAGATATTAGATATTTCTTCCAATGATTTTGATAAAGATGTACAAAAAGAGAATTAAATTTGGGGATAAATAATAGCAATAGATTTGACACACTACTTGAGATGAATAATATTTATAAAATCCCAAATAGGATGGGTCTAATAAGGTAAAATATCACAGTGGTTACTGTAAATTCTAAAGTTAGCATTAAAAAAAAAAGAGATACTGAATTAAGTATAAGCTAGATACCAAAGGGGAAGAGAAACAAAGTAGATGGAAAGATGAAACTAAATATTAGTCCAAAATTGCAATAAAGATTTAGTCTGAACAGACATAAGAATGAGAACCAGAAAACACTGATATATCCACAGAGAAAACCAACAAGTAGACCATATTGGACAGAAAGGATAAATCATGGGTAAAATTCAGTCCAATTCACATAATATGTCTAATTTCCACAATGTTAGAATACTGAGTTGAAGGACAAATACATTGGGTCATTCTGCACTCAGCAACTTACTCAAAGATTATGGAAATAATATGGAATAAAATATTACTCAAAGAATATGGCAAGAAGTAAGCAAAATCAAATTATATTATCTTCTTCCCAAACAAAACTATCTTGTATATGACATAAAAATTACATGGATATTTAAGAGAAAGCACATTCAATTCTAAAACAACAGTAACAACAAACCTCGTGGCTGTGATCCCAGACCCATTGTAGAAAAGGAAGAGTTATGTAATTATACTCCTTTCCCATCTGAGGTACTCTGGTAGAAAAAAATTAAAGGTATTTCTTTATGACCTCACCTTCTTATTATAAAACATAAATATAATTGTTTAGGAGTATAATCTTTGAAATTACCACCAAAATAAAATTCAAAAACCTATCTCATATAAAAATAAAATACTCTCCTGGTTTATTCGTTAGAATAATTTTCAACTTTGAGTAAGTCTATTAAATGCAGTCAATGATTTCTAGAGGCAGAGCTAAAACGTGTTAACCTATCAGCTTCAGCATGTCATATTATGTGTGCGTACACATAGCTATGTGTCATAGTTACTGTACTACAATCGATTGTAGTGTCCTCAGTACGCGTCTCTTCTCTGGAATCTCTTCACAAGCCTCAGGTTGACAGGGTCAATGCCATTTATCCAGGCTCAATTGATAATTTGGGAGTGAATGAATAAAAATTCATAAGAAATATAAAGTCAAAACAAAGCTTTGTTTAAACTCTCCTAGCCACATACACTTCCTCTTATAACTAATCTCTTTATTCCCTTATAATAATTTTATTTCAATTATGTCCAGGACATGAGCCATGATGACAGTTTAGAAGGTGATTTGAATGTGTTTGATTTCTCCCAAGTGATGTAAATTTTGCAATATTGGTAGGCTTTAAGGAAAGATTTTTACCCTTACACCTTAATCAGATGGGGATAAATAAATTCTATCAATAAAGCATTTTATTAACTCTGCTTACCATGTATACAGTAGTCATTTGTTTTGTCAATAAATTACTGATTTTTATTAGTCATTCCATTTTAAACAGAGCATAAAATGCAGCTGCATAATGACCTAAAGAAGAAAAGAAAGGCTTTTACTGACAATAAATATATATATATATATATAGGAGAAGGTGAAAATGTGACTAGTAAAATAAAAATTTGATCACCCCAGCAAGAACTCCACAATTAGTGCAAAAAAGAAAATCATACGATTTTACCAGTGAGATCAAATTCTGCTTGTATTGTTGCGCATCATATATTAGTATAAAATTACTTATTTTTTGAGTAACTAAGCATAATATGAAATATACCATAAATGTTCTATATTTAGTATATTTACTCAAAAAATAAGTAATTTTATACTAACATTTACTCAACATTTTTGAGTAAAAAAACTAACATTTACTCAACATTTTTGAGTAAAATGTTAAAAAAAAAATTACTTGAGGGGCACTGGTGGCTCAGTTGGTTGAGTACCGAACTCTTGATTTTGGCTCAAAAAAAACTGATAAATATATTTTGAATGAATCCATTGTTAATAAGTATCTATATATATTATGATTCATTTTGCAAGTATTTAAGTTTGACATTTAAGATTTTAGTTTCTATCTTATAATTTCCTAATATGAGAATTTAATATTACAAATTTCCCGTTATTTAACACAGTTACTGTATCACAACTTTTTTTTATTGTAGTGGTTCCTTTATCCATTAGTTCTAAATAGGTTTTTTATTCCTATTGTGATTTCTTCTTTGACTCATTAATTATAGTGTGTGTTTTTTTTATTTTTTTTAAATTTTATTTATTTATTTGACAGAGAGAGACACAGTGAGAGAGGGAACACAAGCAGGGGGAGTGGGAGAGGGAGAAGCAGGCTCCCCACTGAGCAAGGAGTCTGATGTGGGACTCCATCCCAGGACCCTGGGATCATGACCTGAGCCAAAGGCAGACACTTAACGACTGAGCCACCCAGGCGCCCAGTATATGTGTTTATAATTACCAAATTAAAGTTGCAAAGTTTAGAGATATAGTTTGTAAAATATACATTGTTTGAATATTTTTGAGTATGCAAGCAGCTTATATAGCATATATTATATCTGAAACTGTTACAAATGGCTCGCATATCTTATGACATTTAATCATCTTCAGAACTATGACATTATGTTCTCCACATTTATTTTTTTTAAAGATTTTATTTACTTATTTATTTGACACAGAGAGAGAGACAACGAGGGAAGGAACACAAGCAGGCAGAGTGGGAGAGGGAGAAGCAGACTTCCCGCTGAGCAGGGAGCCCGATGCGAGGCTCGATCCCAGGACTCTGGGATCATGACCTGAGCCGAAGGCAGACGCTTAACGACTGAGTCACCCAGGTGCCCCTGGTCTCCAGGTTTATGTCACATTTTACAGTAGGGCATAGGTTGCTAAAAGCAATATGAGGTTGTGGAGATGAGTTGTTTTAAAGTAACATAGAACAGTTCCAAGGCTGAATTGTAATAAGGTTCCTCAGGCTTTCCTCTGTTTATAAAAATTAAAACACAACTCTGCAGAACCTTCTTGTATAAAAATGGAACAGAAATATGCAAAGTGGTATCTCATGCTGAGAAAATATCCATCTTGACTATGCTAATTTTCTCCATCACTAAGAATGCAAGAGTGTACCATAAATCAAAGTCAGCATCATCTCATGTGGAAGGGACTGTGCTCCCGTGAAACTGATGTGGAACTGAAAACTTTGTTATAATGGAAGCAGCATAGGCGATAATAAACGTTGAGAAAAAAATACAAAACAAATTAAAACAAGAGAAGAACCTAATGCCAGGACAAACATTTATCTTAATATTGATTTACTGTGTCAGATACATTCTTCTCACCCCCAAATCCTGGCTGCTGTCTCTTAATGGCTCAACTGAACTTGAACCAAAGGCAAAGAGAAGTAGTGTTTCAATCCACAAGCATTAGCTTCTCACTGTACAGAGCAGGATGAAGGATGGAGAATACATCTCGAGGTGAACATGGAAGATACAAACATACATATAAAGACAACACTTTTGTTATTCAGTTATCACAAGGGCATCAGTGTCTCATGCTAGTGGGTGAGCAATGTCTATATACTAACTGAGGGTAAGAATAAATTATCAAGTATACTTCATAGTCAAAAAAAAAAAAATTACTGGGCGCCTGGGTGACTCAGTCCATTAAGTGTCTGCCTTCCACGACGGTCATGATCCAGCATCCTGGGATCAAGTCCCACATCAGGCTCCTTGCTCGGCAGGGAGTCTACTTCTCCCTCTACCCCTTCCCCCTGCTTGTGATCTCTCTCTAATAAATAAATAAAAATGTTAAAAAAAATTACTTGAGGGGCACTGGTGGCTCAGTTGGTTGAGTACCGAACTCTTGATTTTGGCTCAGGTCATGATCTCAAGGTCATGGGATCAAGCCCCTCCTCAGGCTCCAAGCTTAACAGGGAGTCCACTAAAGATTCTCCCTTTCTCTCTTCCCTCTCCCTCTGCCCCCCACCCCACTGTTGTGCTCTCTCTCTCTCTCAAAATAAATAAGTAAATATAAAAAAATTAAAATTAAAAAATTTTTAAAAATTACTTGAAATAAAACTAAATTCTGATTCTAGTGAGGGAGTCATAAGTAAAAATATTACATTGAAAGATGAATACAATTTTTTAATTTTTAAATTAAATATAGTGTGTTTTCTTATGTTCTAAAAAAGAAAGGTTTTTGATATACATGTCTCAAAATGAATAAATGGATTAAAATAAACTCTAATACTAAGCATAATACTAAGCATAATATGAAATATACCATAAATGTTCTATATTTAGTATATTTACTATACTATATGTCAAAATATTTACATATAAAATAAAATTTTAATAAGATAAATTATTTTAAATAAAAATCACTCTTTTGAATCCAGTTATTAAAATAAGTACATACGCCTCCTAAGGGAGTATTACTAATTTAAGGTGTAGTCCTCATGGATTTATTCTTTGGGAGATTTTTTTTTGTATTTATAATTATAAAGTATTTTCTTTTATTTTTAAAATTTGTTAATTTCAGTATGGTGATAATAAGAATATTTATTGAATCATTTTATATGCAAAAATACTGTCTTAATTACTACATATAGAAATTTTCTGAAACTAATCTTAACCCAATGAGAAATATTAGATTTACCCTGTTCTAAAGTAATGGAAGAAAGCTTGGGATATTTCAAGTAGTTGTCCAAGGGAAGATGGGAAGTTAAAGATTGACCCTACACCTCTGTTACTTTTGACCAACTTTTTTTTTTTTTTAATCCCAATATTACTGTTTTGAAAACCAATAGGGAAAAAAAAAAGTTGTGTGCAGCTCACAAACCTCTTCATTGTATTCATTTGAATCATGATAATATTAAGAATAAATATATTGTTCCTCAAAAAGTTGAAAATAGAACTATCGTATGACCCAGCAATTGCACTACTGGGTATTTACCCCAAAGATACAAAAGTAGTGATCTGAAGGGGTACGTGCACCCCAATGTTTATAGCAGCAATGTCCACAATAGCCAAACTATGGAAAGAGCCAAGACATCCATCAACAGATGAATGGATAAAGAAGATGTGGTATATATATACAATAGAATATTATGCAGCCATCAAAAAACAAAAACAAAAACAAAAAAATGAAATCTTGCCATTTGCAACAATGTGGATGGAACTAGAGGGTATTATGCTAAATGAAATAAGTCAATCAGAGAAAGACATGTATCATATGATCTCACTGATATGAGGAATTCTTAATCTCAGGAAACAAACTGAGGTTTGCTGGAGTGGTGAGGAGTGGGAGGGATGGGATGGCTGGGTGATAGACATTGGGGAGGGTATGTACTATGGTAAGCGCTGTGAATTGTGTAAGACTGATGAATCACAGACCTCTATCTCTGAAACAAATAATACATTATATGTTAAAAAAAAAATAGAAGATAGTAGGAAGGGAAAAATGAAGGGGGGTGGAATCGGATGGGGAGACAAACCATGAGAGACAGTGGACTCTGAGAAACAAACGGAGGGTTCTAGAGGGGAGGGGTGTGGGGGAATGGGTTAGCCTGGTGATGGGTATTAAGGGGGGCATGTATTGAATGGAGCACTGGGTGTTATACGCAAACAATGAATCATGGAACACATCAAAAACTAATGATGTAATGTATGGTGATTAACATAATAAAATAAATTAAAAAAAGAATAAATATAAAAATAAATGCAAGTATAAGTAAAAAAATATGCATCTCATTAGCTTAAATGTTAAATTCTTCGAAGGAGGAAATATTTCTATTGTATGTAGTATCATTCTTTGTTTAATGTATTTGTATCACTGATGAAATTGTTTTCTTATAGCATAGAACCTACACTAGATTTCCCTTCAGAATACAGTTGTTCTAAGTAAAATTTAAAAGAAAATGCTTATGGTGAAGTGGTTTCTTGAAATGTTTAATGTTTAGTAGTTGGTGACCACAGAGACCAAAGAACATTGTATTGTTTTGTTCATTTTGTTAAACATTCTATTGCCTCCAGTATAATTTAATTTTAACTTGGTAGCAAAATATTGCTCCAGGCCCTGTCTATAATAGTTACATATAAGTCTTTAATATTATTCAGTCCCAATTAACTGAGGAACTTTCCTTTATTTTTCTCTATGATAATAAACCAAGTGCTATATTTATTCCCAGGTTCTAATCATTTTTATTGAAACCAAATGTTTTATATTATACCTATGACTCAGTCCCATTCTCCTCAGAGGTTATTCATCAAAATTGATTAATTTTTTCTGAAATGATATGATATAAATTCCTTTTTTCTCACTTTAATGTACACAGTTGTCAGGTTATTTTTTAATATACAAAATGGCTTTTAAAAGTTTAGTATATTTCACTATTGTACTGAAAACTGCAGAGATGATTTAGTATGTTTACACTACTATGTTTCCCTGTTTTATAACTGTATGAAAATAAACCTACCTGAATATGAAACTGATCTCCTAAGTTTCAAAATCATAGATATGTGAAAGGTATTGAGAGTTCTTGACTTTTTCTTTCTTTTTCTTTCCCTTAAGCCTTAGTCCAAACATTTCTTTAAAAGATCTGTCCTTTAAATAAGGTATGTAATTGTTAGTCAATATTCATTTTTAATGGGTTAAAAATGTAGAAATTGAAAAGCTAATCTGTTGAGTACCTGTGCTAAAATAATATCTTAAGAGGACCACTATTTTATGAGGTCATCTTCATTTCCTGTCCCAACCCACTCACTGTACCTAGGCAGTCACCAACTGCCCAGTCCCTTATCCTCCACATTTGTTTGCTAATGTCAAATCCGCAGGTCCTTTTAATTCTCACCAAGTCTGCAGTTTATTTTAATCCTATTTCCCCATGTCCAGACTATGGCCATAGCTGAAGTTTCATCACATCTAACCTAACCCTCTCCCATTTATCCTGAACTTAACAACAAATTTCATTTTGTGGACATTTTTTATTTTATTTTAATTCCAGCTTAGCTAACATACAGTGTAATACTAGTTTCAGGTGTACAATATAATGATTCAAGACTTCCATACAACACACAGTGCTCATCACAAGTGCACTCCTTAATCTGCATTACCTATTTCACCCATCCCCCCCACCCCCCCACCACCTACCTCCCCTCTGGTCACCATCAGTTTGTTCTCTATAGTTAAGAGTTTGCTTCTTGGTTTGTCTCTCTTTTCTTTTCCTTTGCTTGTTTGTTTTGTTTCTTAAATTCTACATGTGAGTGAAATCATATGGCATTTTTCTTTCTCTGACTGACTTATTTTGCTTAGCATAATACTCTCTAACTCCATCCATGTCATTGCAAATGGCAAGATTTCATTCTTTTTTATGGCTGAACCAATCTCATTTTTTAATTTCTAAAACTACATTTCTCTTATAACTTTTCCTCTCAAAATTTTTAAAGGATCCTTAGTGTCAAAGAAAATGTTAATACTACAAAATTGAATTCAAGACCCTAGAAAATACCAACTTCTCAGGGTTACCTTCCAGTTTTCTCCTACATAGAGAATTTACTTCAGTCAAACTATGCTACTTGATACATAAAATTTTCATTGCATTTTCCACTACTATTTTTTTATCACACCATTACCCTTTTATGTAAAACTGATTATTTCCCCCATATTTTTCCCTCTCTAAATTCTACCCTATCCTTCAAGCTCTAGCTAGCTTAAATCTTGCTTATTCCAAAAACCCATTTTTAAGCACTCCAGGCAAAAGTGTTATTGTTTCTACTCTAAATGACTATGTAATTCAACATCTGTCTACACTTATGAATGTATTATTCACTAGTCCATGGAACTGTGAAAGGCATTTCATAAGTTTAATTTCCTAGATTGATTTTAGAGACCTATTTGTATCACCCTGCCTCTTAAAAGAGTAGCTTCCTGATATTGAATATATATTTGATGAATGAAGATGCTATTTACCTAGCAAGAAAAGTGGAAAATAATAGAGAAATTATTCAAGAGAAGGAGTTAATTTATAGTACTACAAATGCTTAGTTTTCCTCCTAGAGTGTTCTTCCTTATTTCATGCCTTCAGTGATATTATGGTTTAACATTTATTGAGCATATAAAATGTGCCTGGCACTGCACACAACTCAGTAGGTAGGCATGGATTCTGTTCAGTGAGCTTGAAATATTTATAATAAAAATAAGGCCAATAAGGATATGAATGATTCAGATCAAAGTGATATCTTTATTATCAGCTCCTTCTTTTCCATTCTTTCTATTCACTCCCTTGTATATCCAACTACATTAAGAATCCCATCAGTCTTCCACATGTTCATCCTTTCTTTATTTCCTCATTTTAACTTATGCCAACTAGATCCTACCCTAAGGAAACAAACCAGAATAATTTCACAAACAAAAAGACCCTGGACTACATGCTCCCTCTAGCTTCCCAGAATGGTTTTCCTTTCTATCATAGCTGTATCAAAATTAAGAATATTTGTTACAAGTAACAAAAATCTTAAACCAAATAGTTTTAAGCAAAAATTGAAAAATCTATATTATGCACCTTAAAAAAAGATGTAGGTTCTAGTTTAAGCTTGGCTTGATGGGAAATTTCTGTACCTATATGCTTCCATTGTTGCCAGAAGTCAGTTTTCCACATAATGGTAAATGATTATTGGAGCTACAGATCTCCTGTCCTTAACCACCATGACTTAGGGAAGACAATATGCATCTCTGTCTTTAAAATCCCAACCCAGGTCAATCACATGTATTGACTCTGATTGGTTACTTGCCCATTTTTGAATCGGTGGCCTGGCCATTGGTATGGGTTATGCTTGGAGACAAGCCTCAGAACTGGAATGAGATAAAAATTGGTGAAAATGTAAGAGAGGTAACTTTTGCAAAGCCAAATCATTGTGTTATTGATTAAATAATGGATTATAGATGTGTGGGGAAAGAAAAAATACCTACTATGCTAAGCATATACTAAGCATCTTGACTTAGTTGGCTGTATTGCTCATTTTCCCTCTCATTTACACCTAACAAAAATGTGCTCTAATTTTTAACTTCCCTATCCAAATCTACATTTAATTAACATTTACTTTTTTAACCTTTTATTTATTCAACAAATGTTGAGAGCTTTCTCTGTCCAACACTGTTAATATACACTCTAAATAGATGCATAAAGACAATGGACAAAGGTTTTTGTCTTAATGAAGTTGGCATCCAGAAAGAGGAGACAACAATGAGTATTAGCCATTCTAATTTCAGGAATGTATAAAGTATGTAGGATGGCCCAAGTAAGCCCCACTGAGTAAAAGACATTTGAACAAGAAGTTGAAGGAGGTGAAGGAGTTTGCCAATTGGTTGTATGGGCTGCTGGATTCCAGGCAGTGAGAAGATTCAACACCAACAACCTAAGGAAATGAAATATCTGGAGGAAATAAATGGCAGGGGAGGCTGGCGTGGTTGAGATATTGTCTCAATTAAAGTTTAGATATAATCAGAAAGGAAAGCCATTATAAGAGTATGGATTTTACTCTGAGTAAAATGGACTGGCACTCAAAGATTCTGGACAGAGAGGTAGTGTGATCTGATTTATATCTTAAAAGGTGTTACATTCTTATGTTGAGAATACTGTAGACAAGGCAAAACCTTGATGACCTTGGTAATTCCAGGGAGAGATTTTAAGGGCTCTGAACAGAGTGGAGGCTGTGAAGGAAGTGAGAGAAGACAAATTTTGAGTATATTTTGATGGAGGAGCCAAGAGATTTTCTAATGGCTTGAATAAGATGTGTCAGAAACAAACAAACAAATAAACAAACAAACAAAAACAGAAGAAATATGAAAGATTTATATTTATTTGGCCCCAGAAATTGTCATCAAGGAATTGCCTTCAACTAAAATGAGAGGACAGGACATAGAGTTACTGTAGGTGTGAGATTTAGACTCCAAAAAAAAAAGAAGATAGTAGGAAGGGCAAAATGAAGAGGGGGAAATCGGTGGGGAGACGAACCATGAGAGACTATGGACCCTGAGAAACAAACTGAGGGTTCTAGAGTGGAGGGGGGCGGGGGGATGTATTAGCCTGGTGATGGGTATTAAAGAGGGCACGTACTACATGGAGCACTGGGTGTTACACGCAAACAATGAATCATGGAACACTATATCAAAAAGTAATGATGTAATATATGGTGATTAACATAACATAATAAAATAAAATAAAAATTAAAAAATACTAAAAATAAATAAATAAATAAAAATAAACTTAAAAAAAAGATTTAGACTTCAGTTTTGATTTATTAAATTTAGCTATCCAGTAAGAGAATACTTCTCAAATTTCATATGCTTAAGTCACTTTGTGATATTGGTAAAATGCAAATGTCAATTTAATAGAGTGGGGCTTTATAAAATGAATTTCCAACATACTCCCAAGCAATGTTGACACTACTCATGCTTAGACCAGATTCTGATTAGCACAGTGTTAGACATCCAAATGAGAAGTTGATTAGGTGCCTGGTTTTCAGATGAGAGATCTTCCTGTGGATAAAAAGTTAGAGTTAGCAAAATATAGATGATATTTGGAGCTACAAAAGCATCAGATTACCAAGTGAGAGAATGTCTATAGAGGATCTAGGGTTGATATCTTACACTTCCCAGGATGAAGAGACCTGGAAGAAGAAGAAACAGTAGTGTAGACTGAAAAGGAATAGATGTTAAGGTAGCAAGATAAGCAAGATCAATGTAGCATAATATAATTTAGGTGATGAGAGTGTAGAAAGGAAGAAAGAGTGACCAAATGTGTCAAATTAAGAGTTGAACAATTAAGATGAGAAAAGAATATTGTCTATCAGAGGCAACATTGTGGAGTTATTTCGTAATCTTAAGAACAGTTTTGGTAAAAAAAAAAAAAAAATAGCTTTGATGTTACAGTGAAGCAAAAGCCAGAATGTATTGTTTTAGAAAAAATGAAAAATGCAAGGAGAGGGATTGTGAACAGTATGTATAAACATATCTTAAGGAGATTTGTTTCATAAGGAGCAAAAATGTATGTTAGTAGCACCAGGTCATTAAGATTATTTTTTTGGTGTTTGTTTGTTTTTAGTGGGAAGAGAACTAATAGGTGTTTAAATGGAATAGCCAGTAGAGAGTGAACATTTGATAAGATACCAGAGAGAATTCTTGAAACAGGGTCCTTGAATAGAGGAGACATGATTGAGATCTATTACAGTCAACATGATTTATGAATGTTGATATTTACTTTGGTCTTCTGGCTGAATATTTGCTGGATTTCTACACCATAAGTTTATTCTTTATTCCCCTTTTCACACTGCAATCTTTGGAACGAAGTCACAGTATCCAGTCCTCACTTAAGGAACGGGGAATTATGCTTTATTATATAATTTATATTGGGATCATCTGCATAAAACATTTGTATCTTTTCTTGAATTTATTACTTTTTCAAGTATTTATGTATTGCAGTATGGTCTAAAGGGCATATATTTTATGCTTTGAATTACAATTCAATGCTGTGTTTTTTGTTCAAATTGTTTTAGCTTTGGCCATTTTGAGCTCCTTCATATGGTTCTTTGGCTCCTGTGCTCCTTTGACATATAGACATCAATTTGTGCTCTTTTGGGGGGAGGACACACTTCCTTATTTTCTGGCATGAGAGTTTCCAAGCTCATCTTGAATATTTTCTGTCTCAGTCCTAGAACCAACTATTTCTCTAAGAAGTCTTGATTCATTTTATTGGAGATTGGTATTAGAAACAAAGATCTGGGGCACCTGGGTGGCTCAGTTGGTTAAGCGTCTGCCTTCAGCTCAGGTCATGATCCCAGGGTCCTGGGCTCGGGTCCTGGGCTCGGGTCCTACGTGGGGCTCTTTCCTCGGTGAGGAGCCTGCCTCTCCCTCTTCCTCTGCCTGCAGCAACCCCTGCTTGTGCTCTCACATTCTCTCACGCTCTCTCTCTCTCTGACAAATAAATAAAATCTTAAAAAAAAAAAAACAAAGATCTGTGTGCTAAGTATGTTTATCAAAACTGAGGTGTAATATGCCAGTCACTCTACCAGGTGCTAATCTGATGTAAAGGAAGCTTATTATATAATACCTGCACCCAGGCCCTTATACACATTCATCACTCCACATAGACTATCTTCCTTTTCACCGATATAACTGGTATTCAACCTTTACAACTCTGTTTAAAGGGTTATGGAAATCTCAAAATAATCGACTTTCCAGTAACAGAGATGAAATAGCAGTAGGCTGGATTTTTATGTCAGAAATTCAATTAGGAATACAAAATAGAGGCATACATAGAAAGGAAATATAATGCACATTTACTGGAAACCTTATAACCTAAAAGACGCACTTTATCATATTGAATGAGGCATTTAAGAAGGACATTATTAGTACACAGAGATTTGGGAATGGCTATAATTTTAGTTTTTGCATCCTCCAAAGCAAATTGAATCAAAATGAAGAAATACTGTAATTCAGAAAAAAGTAACACCGTGGCAACTGGAGAGAGTCATGGAAACTGCACCTGTACCCTCCAGTCTAAAATGCAAATTTTATAAAATTGGACTCATATTGGAAAGCACTTAAGCACCTAAAATAATATTATACTGTTTATTTTGTCTAATCAGATAACTTACCCTTTTGCACTTTCTCACTTTGAATACCTTTCAAATATTTTAATTTCTTTTTTTTTTTTAAGATTTTATTTATTTATTTGACAGAGAGAGGCACGGTGAGAGAGGGAACACAAGTGGGAGGGCAGTGGGAGGGGGGGAAAAGCAGGCTTCCCGCGGAGCAGGGAGCCCGATGCGGGGCTCAATCCCAGGACCCTGGGATCATGACCTGAGCCGAAGGCAGACGCTTAACGACTGAGCCACCCAGGTGCCCCAATGTCTTTTTTTTTTTTAAGACTTTATTTATTTATTTGACAGACAGAGAGAGAGAGAGCACACACCAGAGAGCACAAGCAAAGGGAGGAGCAGAGGGAGAGTGAGAAGCAGGTTCCTGCTGAGCAGGGAGCCCTACATGGAGCTAGATCCCAGGACCCTGGGATCATGACCTGAGCCAAAGGCAGATGCTTAACTGACTGAGCCACCCAGGCGCCCCTCAAGTATTTTAATTTCTTAATTTAGTTATCCATGACAAGTTTTATAATGTATAAGACAAAAAATAATAGAGAGGCCAAAAAATACTTCATTGCCTAGAACATATTAAGTAAGCAATATCCTCATTAATATAAATCATCTTTAAAAATATTAAAACAATTTGCTATTTAATATCTCAATGGGGTTAAGAACAATCAATAGGCAGTACCTTTCATTGATAATCATATTAGTGTGGATTTTAAATTCTCTAAAATATAACAATTACCATTATTATTAAAAATGATGTCCACATAGCAAACACAGTTACCATTTCTTCTTTTCTATATGGATTTTAACAAATGGAAGATCATCACAATTACTTCAATTATTATAACTGGTTCATAAACTGCTTGTATTGATATTTGCATCAAATTCTGTTACAGTTTCCAAAGAAAAGACTATTGGTTAAGTATTGTAAATATGAACAATTTACATTTTACCAGGTATTTATTAGGGAGGATGTTTGAGAAAACCTTTGATAGAATTATATTTACAAAGTTTTTACTGATATTAAATTTTTGATGCCATATTTCACAATGTGTAAATATATGTCAAAACATGAGTTCATTTTTATGATGTTTTACAATAATGTTTTACAATAACTACATTATTGTAAAATATAAGATGTTTTACAAGAATGTAATTAACACCAGTAGAAATACAAAACTTAGAGTTTCTCCCATCTATATCTTCATTTTACATATATATGTTGAAATAAATCATTTACTAGATTTCAAATAAATATGACATTTATGTATTAAAACAAATCAATTTGAGTGATGGAAATGAATGAATGCTTCAGTATTTTTTAACAGATAAAATTTGATCATACTGATTACAGATAAAAATAAATCCACATGGGATTTTAAAATGACATCATTTTGGATACTTGAGAAATCTTACGGTACTTAAGGATTTTTGAAAATATTAAAGGTAACTAGAGAACAAATATATTTTGAAATTGAAATTGTAGCCTGATTACTTGCAAATATTTGTCACATGACTCTGAATAAAGAATTTTTTATTTATGTAAAGTAGACATATTTATGACAAGTCAAAATTTTTTATCATATCTTTTGCCTTTTGCAGTGATCACAAACAGACTACACACGTGTCAAATTATTCTGAAATGAGAAGGCATAAACTAGGCTGTGATATTCTACTACAGCCAGAGGAGGTAGGAGAGGGCAAGCCTTAGACATGGAGTAAGAATATCAACTTTCTTTTGTCATGTCAACGTAATGACTGCCAGTTAATTTTCAGTGGCCTCAAAATACTTTGATTTTCTGAGGCTGTTTCCTCATCTGTAAAATATTGGGTTCTGATATCTTCACTTTAAAGATGAGAACATTAAAGCTTTCTGTATACACGTCTCAGATGTGAAGAATTAATTAGTGAATATGCTACAAATGTTTTGTACGTTTTAATAACAAAATAATGTGAATTATTATAATGAGAAGTATGTATTTAGTAAAAATATTTCTAAAAGTCCTTCAATATTCTAACAGATCTAATTACAGATGCTAAATATTTCTGAGGTTTTATGTGTGTAAAACACAAGAAGTGCATATTTTACATGTTTATATTCAGAGTATATATAGAGATTTTATATATAGTGTATAAAGTGTGATATATTTATGTATATACATGTACATACATACATATATATCATCAATACAAAACATAAATTCAAAAGTATTATCCCAGAGGATTCTGTAAAGGTGGCAGAATAGGAAGCACTAGGAATGTGTTTCCCTATCTAGACAAAAATTGCACTGGTGAATCTGAGTAATTATTTCCAGAACTGTGGAATCTATTAAAGGCTTGCAACTTCTAGAGGAAAACTTGATGATAAATTATGGTCAATTTCAGTAACAACTACTCATCCTTGCCTGGTGCAGAACCTTTGCAGAGAGCTGTACATATGTTCCCAGAACAATAGGGTTTGCTGGAGCCAAGGTGAGCAAAATGAACTCTGTCCTCCAAATACCAGGAATCTGTGCTCTGTTCATTGCTGCTTCTGTTCAAAGAGGTGCAACCAAAGAGGTCACAGTCATTGTTATTGAATGTTCCCCAGACTTAAAGGGCCAGTGCACTTTTTCTTCCACCCCCTGAACCCTCTTTTTTCCCTCTTTTTCTCTTTTTGGGAACCAAACATATTGAAGACTAGGACATTCAAAAGAAACTGCATGTATAAGGAAAATTAGAAAGTAACCACACATGCCCAGAGAAAGGTACAAGGTCAGAAAAGACCTGAGAAAACCTATGTTTACACTGAGGCTGATGCTAGACACAGAAACAGACTGCAAGAATAAAAAACAAGGAATGCCTGGGTGGCTCAGTTGTTAAGCATCTGCCTTCGGCTCAGGTCATGGTCCCAGGGTCCTGGGATGGAGCCCCACATTGGGCTCCCTGCTCAGCGGGAAGCCTGCTTCTCCCTCTCCCACTCCCTCTGTTTGTGTCCCCTCTCTCGCTGTGTTTCTCTCTGTCAAATAAATAAGTAAAATCTTTAAAAAAAAGAATAAAGAATAAAAAACAAAACAAAACAGCAACAACAACAAAAAAACCAGTAAACCCTGAGAAAGAAGAATAATCTAATTTTTTTAGAGTTACATTATTAGATTTAAATGTCCAATTTTAAACAAAAAAAATCACAAGATATGCAAAGAAAAAGGAAAGTATGGCCCATTCAGAAAGAAAAAATAAGTCAACAGAAATTGTCCATAAAAAGGACTTGATGGCCAATCTATTTCATAAAGACTAAAACAACTATCTTAGGGGTGCCTGGGTGGCTCAGTCAGTTAAGTCTGACTTGAGCTCAGGTCATGATCCCAGGGTCCTGGGATCAAACCCCCCATCAAGCTCCCTGCTCAGTGGGGAGCTTGCTTCTCCCTTTGACCCTCCCTCTGCTTGTTCTCTCTCTCTCTCTCTGTATCAAATAAATAAATCAAAAATCTTAAAAAAAAAACAACTATCTTAAAGATACTCAAAGAACTAAGGGACGATACGGATAAAGTTAAAAAAAATGATGTATGAACAAAACTGAAATATGAATTAAGAGATCTGTGAGGCACTATCAAGCAGACCAACATATATGTTGTGGGGGTCTCAGAAGGAGAAGGGAGAGAAAAAGGGAAAACAAAATATTTGAAGAAATAATGGCTGAAAACTTCCTAAACTTGATGAAAGACATGAATATAAACATCCAGAAACTAAAAAAACTCCAAGTAGGGGGAATCTCAAAGAGTTCCACATTCAGATACATTACAATCAAATTTTCAAAAGTCAATGACAAAGAGAGCTTCTTGAAAACAGTGAGAAAGAAGTAACTTGTCATTAATAGGAGATTTAACCATGGTTTTTTCCTATTAGCCATTTGAAATACAATGAATATTTGCTATACTTTTAGTGTCAAGTCATTAGCCTTTCCTGAATAGCTTTTCTAATTTCACAGGTCTAGAAATGTCTTTTGTTATTTTCTTTATGTGTTCAAACATGGTCTAATACTTGTTGAGATAGTCCTCCATTATTACCCACCTTCCATTTCATCTGGATGGTCTCTTTTGCACCTGTCCTGATCATTTTGAATATTATTTCCAGTTGACATTTAACAGTGCAGTGCTTTGTCCAATAAGGGCGATTCCATCTTGAATATTTAGAAAACCTGTCAATCAATTTTCTGTCCCTTTGTACTCCCAGTGAGTTAGAGGCTGAAGATTATTCTCTTACTCGTTCTCTTCCTCCTGAATGGCCAGTGGTGAGAATAGAATTTACTAGATCTCTGGGTAGACATGTGTTTCTTTGTCTTCCATTTGCATTTCCACATATTTCTATTATTATGAGAGTCATTTAGCTGTTGGTGGCCTGTCCCTATCTGCATAGATTGCCATATGTTTACAGCTTTTTCATGATAGATACCATACAAGAATGTGTGTAAGTATAGTCATTTTTGTACAATATGATTAGTATACAAAGAAAAAGGAAAGTATGGCCCATTCAGAAAGAAAAAAATAAGTCAACAGAAATTGTCCATTAAAAGGACTTGATGGCCGATCTATTTCATAAAGACTAATCTGTGTGTGGATAGATAAAAATACTAAAAGATACATATCAAATTACTAATACTGCTTATCCAAGGAAGGTTTTAAAAGAGGTTTGGGGTGGAATAGGAAGAAATCAGAAACTCTTTCTGCATTTTCTGACTTAATACATTACCCAAATACAGCTTATATAACTTAAAACATAATAAAAATAAAATAACAAAGCATGGAATACCATAAAATATTTTAAATAGCTCTTTGACACTCTGTTTTTCTAAGTATAATTTCTGTACCACTGCATCAGTATAAACTGGTGTGATAATTTAAAATGCAGATTCCTCTTCCTCTTCTCCCAAGTAACGGAAGTCAAATTTTCTGTATTCCTAAAATACTCTAAAGGTGATTCTTATATAAATTAAAAATTAAGAACCATTTCCATAAAGGGGAAGATTATATTACTTTCCAAATATAACTTGATGACATTTTGTCATTCTTACTTCTTTTACTACTTCTATGTATAAAGTATATGTACACAAATATTTGTTGAATTATATACCAACCCTTATCTAGATCGCCATGACAACCAAAGAAGGGACAAAAAATAAAATGGCAGTATATTTCTCAGACTGAATATTCATGTTTAGTTCTCAGTGCTTCACTAAAAAAAAAAAAAATCAGGTTTTCTTTTTTTCTCTGTTTTATTTTAGTTCCACAAGACAAGCAACAATACATATTTTAGTAGAGGTTGGTTGATTGTGAAATAGTTCCCATAGATCAGAATTTGATTTCTGGTGTGGGCAATTCAATGAATCATTTATTATATCATGCACAGGTGTTCATTAGGAAAGCATCATACTCTAGTGGAAAGAACAGCTACTCTCTCAAGATCATTCAAGTGTAAAATTGCATTAGGGACAATGATAAGGGATTAAGTGACCATAAGTGCTATCTTTATGCCTTATTTTATAAGCAACAGAAATGACCTTTATAGTCCCTATGTTCCAAGCAATAATGGATAGTCCTTTCAAAATTGACCCAGGATGCTTAACATTTCCAGACAGTATCATATAACTGGTCAGATTCACACTGGGCTCTTAATATTCCTCCACAATTCTTTTTTCCTAGTCATCATTTTCTTCAAATTTCTAAAATTACTATTTCAAAACTCCTCTGCATCTCAAATCTTTAATCTCCTAGCCTCTATCTCTCTGAGATAGAGAGACCTAATCTCCTACTTCATATAAAAAATTAAAATCCCCATGAACCAGTAACAAATTCAATCTCCAAATCTTTAAATCTATCCATTCTTACTTAGATATTGATATCTTTGTTAATGGACAAAACATTTCCCTCTTTGGATACTACCCGTGCTATCCCTTCTTCACAATTTCTTACCAGGTTTTGTGCTTAAACTCCTTTTCCTTATCTTCCATTCATTACACAACACATTGCAATCATGGTTACAACTCTACCAATCCACTGAAGGAGCTCTCTTAAAGTCCCAATGACTGCCATGACATTAAATTGAATAGAAGCATCCAGACTTCATCTTGCTTGACTCATCAATGTTCCATACATCTGACAATTCTCTTCTACTTAAATTATAACTCTTCTTTCTTCTGTGTCCACTAAATACTCTGATTTTTCTCTTACTTTGCTTCTTATTCACCTTCTTCTTTCTTTCTTTCTTTCTTAAATGTTATTATGACTCATACCTCTGCTCTAGGCTCCCTGCTTTCTTAATATACAAGAGTACTTTAAGAACTCCATCCCCTTCATGGGTGTTAATACACCTGGCCTAAGTATGTGTAATAAAATTAGTAATGACGTAAAAAAAAAAAAAAAAAAAAAAAAAAAATTAGTAATGACGTGTAACCTTTCACCAAGGTCATGATAGTATTACATAATATTTATATTACTTTGAAATTGATGAGTGCCTGTAATTAGATCACTGAATCTCAAGCTGTGCATCTCTTGGTACTGTGAGAAACTGAAAGAAAAAAAGGCCAACAAAGAGACCTGTGTGCCTTAAAACCATTAAGAAAGCATCACCTAGAATATGAAATATAAAGTAAGATGGTAACTGTGTTGCTTGTATATATATGTATATGCATATCTGTGTGTATATCAAATGCATTCTTTCTTTAAAGAGAGCATGTTCTAGGGAAAGACACACACACATACTAAATTATGTATAACACATATAAAATATGCAATGAATACTCTCTCCCTCTTCTCCCAATGAAAGTAATAGAAGAAAAAAGAAGAGATCCTAATAGTCTAGGGTCTAGACTATTAGGAAGATTTACTATGGGGAGAGATTTACTATGTTCATATTCAATATTTAAATTATTAGCATTGATCTCCTTTTTAAAGAAATATGCCTTTTCAAAAAGTAGTATTATACTTGAGTCTACACTATGTTATAAAACTTAAACTAGTGAAAATAATAGACGTAAAAACATTTAGTCATATAAATATCAACCTTGCTAACTGAATTCATTAGGAGATGAAGAAAAGTCAATCTGACTTCTGGATATCTTCTTTAAAATGTTTTATTTTTAAGTAATCTCTACACCTGACATGGGACTCAAACTCACAATCCAGAGATCAAGAGTTGCATGCTCCACTAACTGAGCCAGTAGGCACCCCTAGATATCATTATTGATGAACCACTGGCCCTTGACATTGTTCTTTATTACTTTAGTACTATAAACATTCTTCTGTCATCTTAGCTCTGTTATAATCACTGTTACCTCATAGACATTATACTCACAATGTTGTATTCAAATTCTAATATCTGAATTTGTTGCTGGCTATCTCTGTAACAATTCCTTTGTGCATATTAAATAGGCCTGTTTCCTATTTAAAGTGTCTGATATTGAAAATGTTCAATGCAAGCAAATGATACTGATGGTGATGGGGTAGTTTTGACAAGGTGATTTCTGCTGCCTAAACTTTTACAGATAATTTGCAGAAACTATCTGCATATTGTATAATATCCAGGTTTCCACAAACATCACTCTCTCTATATTAAGATCATGATCTGCCCATTTCTTCATACTTCACTCAATATTTCAACATTTTTTTGGCTACAGTAGATCCCGTTCTCAGAACTGATTGCATGCTCATTCACATTGTTGATAAACCTAAATTTCTTGATTAATCTATCAACTGATTACTTTGCTTTTCTTCCCAGATTGCAAAATGTTAGCTATAGCTAAACAAAATTACGTGTGTAAATTTATGGCATCCTCAAATGTTATGCTTTGAGATTTCAGTGAGGTACTATCACTTGGGAAGATTTTCATTGTTTCTCTTTATTCCTTAGTGGATGCCCTTCATTAAGCACTCTAAACTATCTCTTGTCTCAGTCCTCAGTTTCACAGTTTTAACTAATTTTTTTTAAAGATTTATTTATTTTAGAGAGAGAGAAAGAGAGAGTGCCAGTGAGTGGGAGGAGGGGCAGAAGGAGAGAGAGAATCCTGAAGCAGATTCTCCACTGAGCATGGAGCCCACTGAGGGACTCAATCTTAGGACCCTGAGATCACGACCTGAGCCAAAACCAAGAGTTGGCTGCTTAACCGACCAAGCCATCCAGGTGCCCCTAGTTTTAACTACTTTTTATTTGAGTAGGCAATCCCTCCTCCCTCCTCATAATTTATTAATACTTAATAAAATAAATTTACATAACTATGTTATACCTTTTCTCATTCCAATATATTCCCTCCTCTTGCAAAGAAAAGTTTTCATTTAATCTAACAAAAATTAAGACATGCATGATGAATGAGAGAATGAGCTTTTTAGTTTCAGAAACTAAATTATTGAGAGGAGCAAACAGTGTTTGGAATTCTAAAACCTGAAGAGACCAGCATGACAAGAATCCTTGGTTATAAGTGTGAAAAGGCATCCAAGGAGACCAAAAATGGGAATAATCCTACATGACATGACCTCTTTTGAGTGTTCCCCCAGGACATGTATAACTTAATCTCCTTGCATACAACCTGTTCTATTTCACCCCATTAACCTCCTCATGATGTTCTTTATGTACATCAAACACCCTTCCAGAGTTCCTTCACTTTTCTCTCCCTCTGCCTGAAATGTGCTTCCATAAATGTCACAATTAATAGCATTCTCACTTCCCTTAGGCTTTGTTCAAATATTTTCATACCAGATAGGCAGGCTTTTCCTGATCACTGTATGTCAAACTGCAGCCCCTACCACATCCTCTATCCCTTTTATGAATTTATTCTACTTCACAGCACTTGGTACCATCTGACACAACATGTCTGTTTTCCTTTTTTTCTGTCACCTGTCACTTTGATGAAAGCTCCCTGAGGGTGGAAACCTTGTCTTCAATTTTCACTCTTATACCCCAGCTCCTAAAACAATGCTTGGTGTATGATACACATTTAATGAAGTTTGCTAAATGAACAAAATAAGCCGGATTAATACTTGTGATAAAGGGGTGATTCAAGATTAAAAGGAGGAAGTAATCTCCCAAGAGTCAGAATTCAGTTGCAGAAGGTAAGTGAGATTCTCAATCTAGAAACTTATTCACAAGGAAATGACGGTACTCATTCCAGAATCAGCATTAGAAGGTCTGGCATCAAATCCATCATCAATGACAATAACAAAATTTAGGCATGCTGCTCTCCTAAAATTACCATTTCAATCAATTCTTTTATCTCCTTGCTATAGAATTTCAAACTATTTTCTTAATTTCATAATAGAACAAATGAGGGGCACCTGGGTGGCTGCCGTTGGCTAAGGTCATGATCCCAGGGTTCTGAATCGAGTCCCACATTGGACTCCCTGCTCAGTGGGGATCCTGCTTCTCCCTCTCCCTTTGCTTGCTGTTCCCCCTGCTTGTGCACACACTCTCTCTCTCTGTCAAATAAATAAATAAAATCTTTTAAAAAAAATAGAACAAATGATATTCAATGCTTCCTCATGACCTATTTCTGTGGACTATTATCACTTCTTATTTCTCCACAAAGAACTATCATACACAGACATGAAAATTTTATGTGTGTATTTTCCCCAAACCACCTGTATAAAACAGATGTGGGCTTCTGGTTCTTCTTGGCACGATAATAATTATAACTATCTTTAAACAATTTCAGAAGTTAAGTTCAACTCAACTGATTATTTGAGTTATCAGTCATCTTCTATTTATCTCCAGGGTTTTAGAGTTCTAGCTTGTCAAGACTAAAATGACAAAAGGAAAAATAATTCTACAATTAATTGTAAGGGGCTGAAGAAAACCCCAATAATTTGTGCTTTGCCTAAGTTTGCCAACTTACTGTGATTATTTCTACCTTCATATCTTGTCAATTTCAGTAGCATTTAAGGATATTGCGCCAAAATGAAATCCATCAACTGGAACTTTCCTTCAGCTGCACATACCGTGCCAGAAGGGCACACATTAGTAGGTGTTGAATTTTGACAGGCTTATGTTGAAAAAGATTGTGAAAAGAACTGTTAGGAATCATATTCGGTATTATGTACGAACATCAAAATCATATCATAGAGCTGTATGAGAAAAGACGTAACTAAAACCAGGAGGCAGATGGTGAAGTTGGGACACAAACACAGTATCACAATGAGGACATTAGAAAAGCTGATGTAAATGTGGTGGTGCCATTGTTAGCCTGCGTCATGAAAGCTGTAATTGCCCTTTTAAAGCTCTCTTGATACTCCGCTGTACAAATCCCTATCATAATTTCCTGGAAAGAAATTTTCTGCAGTAAACATACAATTGAGGTAGATACAGGGCTTTCTGTGATGTTAATGCTGAAAATTTTAGGACTTTATAATCAGACTAAGCCTGTCTTCAAACTTAAAATGAAGCGACAATCTTGTAATTTGATAATGAAGATAGCCAACATGGATAATGTGTAGTGGGTCTTGACTGTCTTAACTGGTAAAGCCCAATCTAAAGTCAATCAGAGCACTAATATAAAGTCTCTTCTTTTGGGCGCCTGGGTGGCTCAGATGGTTAAGCGTCTGCCTTCGGCTTGGGTCATGATCCCAGGGTTCTGGGATCGAGTCCCGCATCGGGCTCCCTGCTCAGCGGGGAG